>NW_022589705.1:45871913-46444283 GCF_004348235.1 Phoca vitulina | reverse complement strand
CTTTCTTTCTTTCTTTCTTTCTTTCTTTCTTTCTTTCTTTCTTTCTTCTTTCTTTCTTTCTTTCTTTCTTTCTTTCTTTCTTTCTTTCTTTTTCTTTCTTTCTTTCTTCTTTTTCTTCCTTCCTTCCTTCCTTTCTTTTTTTTACAGCGAATGCGTAACTTCTCTATGAATAATGTGGGTGGTTTGCATATTATAAATGTGTCTTTTTTTTTTCATATTATAAAAAGAAGAAGAAAGGCATTGTGTAGACCAGGTTGTGACAAAACAGTACAGCCAGAGGGCCAGACCACCAGCCATCTGTTTTGGTAAATAAAGTTTTATTGGAATACAACCACACCCATTCATTTATCTATTGTCTTTGGCTACTTTTGCTTTCAAGAATAGAGTGGAATGTTGTGGCAGAGACCTTAGGGTTCACGAAGCCTAAAATATTTATCTGCCTCGTTAGAGAGGTATAGACAGGTGGACTAGAAAATGTCTTTTTCTAGGGCACCATAGGGCAAATTGTAGCCTAGATTTTACTAATTCTTCAGATTTCAATGCATCTGAATTTTCTATTTTAAAAGAGTATAATCTGTGTAATGTAAAGTACCTTCCAGTCCTGAGTAGTGATTGTAATAACACAGCAAAGTGACATGACCTGTATTGGGGTGGTTAATATCTGTGTCTTCCCCCTCCTCCTCCCCCTTCTTCCCTTATTCTTTTCCGACTCCCCCTTTTCTCTACCTGCTCCTCCTGTTCTCCTCCCCCTCCAGCTCTTCCATTTCCTTCTCATTTTCTCAGTGAAATAAGGTCACACCCTCTTCTCCATTTTGCCCTCAAATGCTATTCCAGCGGAGAGAGGGGGAGGACTGAGGTTCTTCTTTCCTTCTGGCATGGGTATCTCCAAGACAGAATGATTGAGGAAGTCCTGGACGAAATAAATTATTCTTGGGGAGGAGGAGTGAGGTCCCAATGAATCAACCCAGACCCGGAGGAAAAACAGCCAGCAGAGCTGTGGAGGAGAGGAGGGTGTGAGGCTCCCGGGGGGGAAAAGCTGGGAATTGAATGGGGCAAATTCCCTCTCTTCCCTCATTCTTCTGTCACACTCTCCTCCAGTTTTCCTGAAAGCCTCCCATCCCACACAATCCATCCAGCCTCCAGGCTCACAGAGAGGTTTGCGAGCTTTCTCCTCCACGTTCAGTGGTACCCAGCATCCCTGCTCTCACTTACAGAAACCACGGGAGCGAGAGGAAGTAATGGCAGTCTGAGCAATGCCAGGCCCTTGCTCATTTCTAGAACTCGGCCAGAAGAGCTGGATGTTGGCTCTCATGTGGAATGTCCTTAGATGCTAAGTAATTAATTGTGCAACAGAAACCTTCTCTTTGCCAACCACTCACCCCAGACCTTCCCTGAAGAAAATAGAAGGTCCCTGCAGAGTCTGAAAGGGAAGCAGCCTGGTAGACGATGATTAGATTATCTATCCATCTATAGCCTACGCCACCGGGTTTTGACTCAGACGCAGTCAACTCTGTGGACCTGGGAGCTAAGTTGTGATGGGAATGGAAGTATTTTTCTCTGGCACCCTGATAACAGACCTGTTAATTTCATTTAGCTTTAGATTCTGGTGAGGCTGGAAAATACCAAGCCTGCAACCTCTGTGACTCCAATTTACACTGCATGGTTCTCGGAATATCTAAAATGGTTTTCGGGATGCAGGGGAATCTCAGAAAATGGGATTAAAATAACTTTTTTCTTTTTTTCTTTTTTTTTTTTTAAAACAAAAGTTGCCAAGCTTTATTCAGGTTGTCCTGGTTACAGATAACGGATCTAACCCTACATCCCGCCCACGCTATGCAGCCTCCTGAGCACCTCAGCCACCCCTGCGCCCAGTCTCATTTCTTGTCCTCCTCCTTCTTGCCCTTCTTGCCATCCTTGTTGGCCTGCGAGGCCAGGATCCCCATGGCATTTCGAATAGCTTCATTGTTGGGATCCATGCCTGGAAGGTTCTCCAGGACACTCTGAAGGAACTCAGGGTCCTGCGTCACGTCATAATCCTCCTCCTCCTCGGCGGGCTCAGATGTGTCCATGGCGGAACTGGCATCGATGTCAGCTGATTCTGCCCGGCCAAACTCCACCTGCAGGGACATCTGCATGGCATAGGCGATCTGCTCCTCCTCGGTCATACTGCTTAGGTCAGGGAGCCCGGTGCGGCCAAACTCCTGCTGGCTGATGGTCATCTTCAGCAGAGCGTCGTCTGAGTCTTCAGCCCCAGCTGTAGCGATCCCCACTTCAGCCACGGAGGCTGCAGCTGCCCGCCGGGCCTCCTCCTCCTGCCGCTGCCGCTGCTCTTCCATAGAGACACGGAGGGCCAGGGCCAGCTCAGGATCAGCACTGGGATCCACTCCGAATTCAAAGTCACTGGCACCAAAACCTAGCATGGCACCACCTTCACCAGCCAGAATCGGAGAACTGATGAGGGCGTCAGCCAAGCTGGGCCCAGGGGGCACTGTCACCAGATGAGAACCAGTTCCATCTTTGCCATTCAATGTGTTTACAAAGGCTGTCAGCTTTTCTGTGTTCACCTCCCATTCCCCAAAATTGATAATGTCAACATTTACTTTTTCCTTCTTGAGACGTTTAGCCAGTTTCACCAGATCCTTCTCGTTGTCCTCCATGGGCCTTCCCACAAAGGCAATGATGTGCGTCTTGTGATTCTTGCCCTGTCAGTGCTTCAGAGCCAGATGGGCCACATGGATGCCAGGGCAGAAGGTGATCTTGCCCCTGGGTTGGACAGTGTGGAGCTTGGAAAGAATGTGATCTTGCCCCTGGGTTGGACAGTGTGGAGCGGCCGGTGTCAGGGGTGAGTGTGGTCAGCACTTCACAGTCATTGGCCAGTGTGATGAGGCCCACATTGTTCTCAGGGTTGCTGCGGGTCTTAGAGTGACAGACTATGTTGACAGCGTCTTGTTGAGCCTGCAGCCGGGTGGGTAAGAAGTCCCCATTCCGCATGTACTCACTGTTGTCCATGCAAATCATAGTGCTTTCCAACACCATCTTGCCACCTTCCTCCCTCCCCGACTGGTTCTTCTAGACTGCCTAACAACAACTCGTTCCATTGACCCACTTTTTTCTTTTTTTTAATGTTTCAGTATTGCTCTAGAAATATTGAGAGAATAATAACAACAATGCCAGGATCCTGGCATTATTACTAGTATTATTCTATTATCTCAGTATTTCTAAAAATAGAAATATGGACTATTTTTGTCTTAAGACTACCCTGAGAATTACATGCCACATTAAAATTTTGAATATAATAAAGATGCATTCATTTAAAGAGTGTTCTGATCACATTCCTCTCATGTTTTAAACCCTTCCCTGGTGTCTTATTGTTATTTCCCTATTTCCTGGGTTACTAGGAAGGTTGGACGTCTTGAATGGTTCCACTACCGATTTGGGCATGGATCTACTTCCAGAGGCCTCTGATGGATTGTGCTAGATATTTTTGTATTCCTATAAATAGCCTTGAGTTTTGTCTGGAATATAGTTAAGTTACTTGGAAACAGATTTATCCTTTTAGGTCTTGCTTTTAAGATTTATCCAACAAGATTAGAGCAGTTATCACTCTCGAGCTAATTTTTCCCCTACTGAAGCAAGACCTGAATGTCTACCCAACGCTCCATAAGGCTTGAGGTTTCCCAGTCTGGCTGGTAGGAAGAGGCACCATTCCTGGCCCTGTGTGAGCATCTGGCACTGTTACCTCTAATCCTTACAGATGGTTCTTTCCCTGGCCCTGGGTGGTTGCTTCATCTGCATGAGTTCCCCATTACTCATTATTCCCATCATATGCATCATCATCGTCAAGGGGACTTTCTGCTGGTCTCTAGGTTCTCTTTCTGTTCAGCTCTCTTTCTGGTGCTCTGTCCTGTGAGTCCTAGCTGCCTTGACCTCCCTGAGCTCCCACCCCCACCTTCTCAACTCAGGGGGCCCACCAGACTCTTCCTTAATTCCCTGCTCTCTGCTGTGCCTAGAAATTTCCTCAAGACAGGACACTGGGAGACTTTCTCCCCTCATTTTTTTTTTTTTTAAATATCTCAGGGATCACTGTCCTCTTGTCACCTGAAGTACAGTGTTTTGCAAACTGTTGTTCCAGATATTTTGTCTGTGTTTGGGTTGTTTCAGGTGGGAAGATAAACCAGTTCCTTTACCCCATCCTGACTGTAAGCAGCTGTCTCCCCTGTCACTCTAAACCATGCCTTAATCTTCTTTCCACTTAATCATTATCTAACACTGTTTTGTACGTTTCCTTTTTTATATGGTCTATCTCCCTCAGCAGGCTGTAAGCTCCCTGAAGGCATGTCTGTTTGGTTTACTGTTGCATCCTCAGCTCCTATAGCATCGCCTGATGCATAACAGGGCTCATGAAATGTTGAAGGAATGAATGAAAGCTAACCGGGACCGGATCATGGGAGGTTCTGAATGCCAAGCAAGGAAATTGAACAAGTTTTGTTGAGAGCAGAGGCTCTTATTCTGGGGCTAGATGGACATATGCCAAATTCTATTCATTTGCAATTTGAGGACATTGTGGGGTACAATGCTGGCAACTTCAGTCAAGCTCCTCTGTAAATCTGCCAAAGCTTTTGGTAGATTAGGTCACATTTTTTGAATCGGCTTGGAATTCAGGAACCTGGCAGTAATAATGAATCTTGCCTTTGACCTGCCTCTTAATCTGATTGGCCCTAAGCCCTTTACAAGTATTAATTATGTTTCACAGTCCGGTTGCCACCCTGACCTCTTTTCTTAGGCTGGTAACACTGGGACCAATGTTCAGCACTCCTGCCCCATAATAGCATGCTTACTCCTCCTACTTAAAAGAGAAAGCTTATCTTTATTAACATCCTTAAATTAGTAAGTATCCTAATGACGAACTTGGCAAGTGAGTTATTTTCTTAAAAACTTCACTTGAGGGCACCTGGGTGGCTCAGTTGGTTAAACGTCTGCCTTGAGCTCAGGTCATGATCCCAGGGTCCTGGGATCAAGTTCCGAGTGGGGTCCCTGCTCCGCGGGGTACCTGATTCTCCCTCTCCCTCTGCCCCTGCTCCCACTCATTCAAGTAGACAATAAAAAATATTTAGAGATCATAGATCGAGTTTCTCTCCCAATTCCCCTTACGTGAGTCCAGATTACTCTTCCTAGATGGAATTTCGGACTGCGCTCCATTCCTCTGCCAAAACAAACAAATAAAACTCCCAAATATTCTATGGCTTCAATATAAGAGAACAACTTTTATAGTATGCTGACATTGAAAAGAAAAGAGTTTTCCCATGCAGACACAGTGGTCAGTCCATAATTATTAATAAGCCCCCACATTTGTATAATGCATCATAATTTTATAATGCACTGAACTTTGCCTACAGGCCCTCCAATTTCAGAAGAACATGATCTGCTCTCAGCCAAGATTTATATTTTTGGTTCTACTCACATAAAGCCTGTTAGCCTCTTTTAGAGATTAAACTATGGCCCCCGAACAATAATTGCAAGGTCATGAATATTTCCCCATACTCCATCCGTATATGCTAACAGACTGAATTACTGAAGAGATGATAGAAATAAGGAACTTTAGATGTGCCAGGTTATTTACCATGAAAGTAGCTTACAGAAATAGCAGTTGAGTAAAAATTAAGCTACAATGCATAGTGTGTATGTGAGAGTGTGTGTGTGTGTGTGTGTGTGTGTAGGAGTGGGGACACAGAGTACCAAGGCACCAGACATGAATGAAGAAACTGTTGTAGAAGAGAAACTTCTGGCTCTGGCCAGACATCACCTGACACCAGGTGAATTAGAAATGAACTGTCCAGTTGAGGCTTTCCTGAATTCCTAACACACATGAACAAAATCAAATTGTCATTTTAAGCCGCTAAGTTTTGGGATAGTGGAGCTGACGGTTGTAGACATCATTTGAGTCTGGATCCAACTCTTCCTGAAGCCGACTACCCCTGGATTTTTCAGTAAGCCAGTCTGTTGTTTTTGGTTTGTTTGTTTATGCTTGCACAAGTTGGGTTTCTGTTATTTCTAACCAAAAGAATTGTGAATAATCTAGGGACACTCCCTTTTTTAACTCTGGTGCAGAAGCTTCAGCTAATCGTATTTCTAATGACTTTCCTCAATGACTTACCCTTATTATTAATCTGTGCATGGGCCTTCTTTTATTTGATTGATAGATTTTTCATTCATACCTCCGTTTTTTTTTACCCTGTTCCCTTCCTTACTCCCATTCCCTTCCTATTCATCGACAAAGATTCTAATTCTGATGTGTATCTCTTATTTGTGTGTGTCCTTATAAAATATGTATTGTTGGGGCACCTGGTGGCTCAATCGGTTAAGGGTCTGACTCTTGATCTCAGCTCAGGTCTTGATCTTGGGGTTGTGAGTTCAAGCCCCACATTGGGCTCCATGCTGGGCATGGAGCCTACTAAATAAATAAATTAAATAAATAAAATAAATATTGTTATTTTGTGTAGGTGCATTTCAGTGTTATATTAATGGTACCGTATACTTTCTTTATGAATAATACTTGTGAAATTTTCAAATTAAATGTTATTAATTAATTAAATACTTCCCCCCAAAGTGCAACACCTTTGTAAGTTTTTCCCCTAAGAGATATACATTCTGATGATATTGTTACTGATAGTTGTCTTTGTCTTCTTGGCATTAAAAAAAGAAAAACCTCTTTTATTCTCTGAATGCCACATCTCTCTCCCCATCCACCACATACACACTTTATTTTTTAATAATAAGTGTTCTGGTTATATGGATGCAATATCTTTTCATCTCTGGGAAAGTATTATTTCCTTTTTGGAGACTTTTTTTTTATTGTCTTGTTTGTCTCTTTTGAGTTTCTTTTTTGTTTTTCTTTTTAAAAATGTCTAGTTCCTTGTTTTTATCTGTGTCTTTCATGTTAGCTTTCCTCAAAAGCCTACTTATCCTTAGCTAGTTCTGATTAGAACTTCTGTGTGTGTGTGCAGGGCTTACTGAGTGGTGGTGGTGGTGATGCAGCAGACATTTGGTCTTTGACTGCAGATATCTGTTGGTTTCTGTAGGTCTCTTCTCTTGGACTATTCAGATACACAGAAAGGAGCTCAGATACTCTTTGGGAGTGGGGGAGGGTTAAGCCCGGCTGTCAACATTCTAGGGGCCTGCAGATCTCATCATGTTTTTTTGTTGTTGTTTTGTTTTGCTTTTTAAATCTAGATTTTTACTTTATCTTTCTTTTTGAGTACTTTGTACTCATCTGTGGCTCGTATCCATACTCTCTGGGTTTCCAATCATTTATTCATTCAACATTTACCTGGTATCCCCTTAGCACTTTGTGCCAGGCATAATTCTAGGTGCTTGCAATCAAACCCACCAGCAATCAAAATAGGTGAAAATCCCTGCCCTCATAGAGCTTACGTTCTAATAGAATACATCTCCAGTCTTCTGCCTGAACGAGGGAAAGTGGGTGGCTGGCTGGCTGGCTGGCTGGCTGCAAAAGGAAGTGGCAGGGATGTGGAGGTCTTATAAAAACTTTCAACCAATCCTATTTTGAGCCCCACTTCACATCCCTATCGTCAAAAATACTTGGTGCCTCCAATTACCGAGCCTTTCTTGGTTTTGGTGGACTGAACCAGCTGACTCTATATTAGTGTTCCCCCTACCCTTTGCAGACATCTGGATTTCAGTTTGCTTTCTTCTGCTGTCAGCTGCCTTGCTTGTTCATGTACTATTTCTTGCCCGCGTTAGTCTTCTCTCTTATTTTCCTTGTTCTTGTGACTTACACTGTGTTGTTTTTCATCCAATGTTATTTTAGCAGGATTTGGGGAAGGAATAGAGCTAATTCTGTGTTCAATTAACTACGTTTAACCAGGTGTCACTAACCCTCCTTACGGGCACTAAGTTGCTTGCTTGACAGGTAAAAATGGCACCAGCCTGGATGGTGGTAGTATCGGGTTCTGATTGTCTGATAGTCACATCTCTGTGAGGCTGTGTTGCTTGACTTTAGAATGAGATCCCAGAGAAGCTACATAAAATTCAATATTTCTCTTTCTCTTGGCCCTTAGAACATGTCTTATTTAACTTTCTTCTTCCCTGAATCATATTTTTCTCTTCTTTTATTTTTACTAGTGACCTTCACATTTTTCTTGCTTTGATATTCATGATGAGAGTATTTTGGACTAAATTCCCAGTCATTTCACCTATGTACTATGATATAGTGAAATAGTTTTGTTTTTTTTTTAAGTGGAAAGAAATAATAGGAAAACTAGTAGCTAACATTTATTAAGCTCTTACTGTGTGTAAGACACTGTTCTTTCTATGCATTATCTTTTGAAATCTCTACTACCACCCTATGAGGTGGGCATTATCATCTCCACTCTGGAGGAGATATCAAGTCCTACCACCTTATATTAAAAATGCAAGACTAAGGGGCGCCTGGGTAGCTCAGCTGTTAAGCATCTGCCTTTGGCTCAGGCCATGATCCCGGCGTCCTGGGATCAAGCCCCACATCAGGCTCCCTGCTCAGCGGGGAGCCTGCTTCTCCCTCTCCCGCTCCCCCTGCTTGTGTTCCCTCTCTTGCTGCGTCTCTCTCTGTCAAATAAATAAATAAAATCTTTAAAAAAAATATGCAAGACTAAGATTAAAAACTTGCCTAAAGTCTTACAGCAAATAAGTTAAGTTTTTAAATATTCATGAAATTTACATATTTCATACTCATTTCATGGTTTACATATTATCAAGGTCTTGGGTATTTCTTGTAGGTAGTTTGAAGTGGAGTTTTGGTGCCTCAAACCTCCAAGGCTCCCTGCCAAGGGAACTAAATATCTAAGGATCAATAGCCAGTCCAAAAACACAGAACCAGATGTATTTGATGGAATAGAAGGGATGTCTGGTTAGCTGTGCTGGAGGGTTGGGTCTGGAAGCCAACATGGGGTTTCTACTACCTCTAGACTGGCTGAGTCTAGAACAGCAAGACCTGCATAGTAGGTTCTAATCCATTCACCTAACTCACTGTGCAGGAGAAAAGGGCTGGCCCGCCTCACCCTCACGTCGCAGACCAAAAATCTGGACAAAGAGCACAAGGATTGCTAGGCCTCCCCTCAAGGAACACCTGTGCCCAGGGTGTGACTGCCGCTGCACGAGGCTGAATGAAGTAGAAGAGGATGCTCACAGCGAGCGCCATTTTTAGCTCCTTCTGAATGGGGATGTGAGTCAGGCTCCAGTTTCTTGGACTAGCTGGCACCTGCTGGCTTCTTCCTTGAGCCAACTGTGAGGGGGCCTACAGAGGGGCTGCAAGTGCGTGTAGGAATGCTCTCTCTCCTGGAAGCTGAGCAGAAGTGTTGTCTTTTTTTGTGGGTTGAGGTAGAGAAGTAGGGAGAAGGAAACAGGGGTACCTTTCTGAATGTTTCTGTTTCATGGAAATAAAAATGCCAATATTGCAAACATCTCTTGTGGTTGTTTTTTTCTAGTTCATCTTTTTAAATCAATGTCAGTTGCAGCCCACTCAATGGGTTTCTTGACTCACCAGTGGATTGGGAACCTCATTTGAAAACATTATTCTAGGAGGTTTATTGGTGGGAAAGTACTGCTCTTGTCTGTAAAATGCTTCAGTGGACCCTTTGGTTATGCATAAAGTAAGAAGTAGGCACTCCGTTGGGCAGGAGTGGCTGTGACAAAGACATGCAGTTTGGTATAACTGCAAAGGACAACACAGTAGAAAAGATATTTCTTCGGGTAAAGAGATTATTAACACCTAATAATGTTGAACATCTTTTCATGTGTTTATTTGCCATTTGTCTGAGTTCGGGCTGCTATTGCAGAAAACCATAGATTGGGTAACTTAAACAATCCACATTTACTTCCTCACAGTTCTGGACGCTGTGAGTCAGCATGGTTGGGTTCTGGATGAGGACCCAAGAACATCTTCCTGGTTTATAGATGGTCATCTTCTCTTAGTATCCTCACATGACTGAAAGAAAGGGCTACCTTTCCTCCTTTTCTAATAAGGACACTAATTCCATCATGAAGCTCTACCCTCAGGCCTCAACTGAAGTGCCCACCTCCTAATACCATCATGTTAGGCATTAGGATTTAACACGTGACTTTGGAGGGAAAACAAACATTCAGTCATAGCACCATCTGTGTATATCCTGTTTGGTGAAATGACAACAGCACTTTTTTTTTTTTTCAGAGAGGACCGAGGTGGGGGGGGAGGGGGGTGAAGCAGCAGAGGGAGGGAGAGAAAGAAAGGTAAGCAGGCTCCATGCCCATCACAGAGCCCCACACAGGGCTCGATCTCACGACCCTGAGATCATGACCTGAGCTGAAACCAAGAGTCAGATGCTTAACTGACTGAGCCACCCAGGTGCCCCAAACAACAGCACTTTTAATAAACCACACACTAAAATAAAATGGGGTAGTATTATTATTAACAATGGCAGTAATATTGATCATAAGAGTAAGTTTTCAATTTAAAAAAAAAAATCTATGCATATAACTCTGCGCTAGGCACCAAGGATACAAAGATTAACTAAACAGATATGGCTCTTTCCTTCATGGAACTCACAATCCTAAGGTAGGTGAAGAATTGGAAAACCTTTTTAAAAAACAAATACATGTATGTATGTGTAATTACAAGTGTATACAATGTATAATTACAAAAAATAATGTTCCCTAAAGGAAAAAATTAAAAAGATGTCATAATAAAGAAAAATGGAGATAATTTATACTGAGAGTCAAGTATTTCCAATTCATACCTGAAAAACGAATAGGTAATATTCAAGTGCTATAGGGCCAAGAGCAACTTGGCCAATGAGAACAGCATGTGTGAAGGTCCTGAGGTGGAAAAGAGCTTGAGATGTTATATAAACCCAAAAGAAGGCTAGGGGAATGCAGAGCAGTAGTGGGAGAGTGATGTGAAATGAGTTTCACAATACAGGCAGGACCCAGATAAGAAGCAAGGAAATCAGTTAAGAAGCTACTGTATAAGTCCAAGCAAGAGATGGTGGTTTGAACCAGCATTGTTAACAAAGGAATGGAGAAATTGGTGGAGAGCTTTGAAGTATATTTTTGAGATAAGTTTGACAAGACATTGGTAAGGGACTGTATGTTGGGACGGGGGTCAGGCAGGTGAGGAAGAAGAAGGTGTCAAAAAGAATCCCCAGGTTGCTTGATTAAACAACTGGGTTGATGGAAATGCCTTTAGCATGATGGTGAAAATGTAAGGACTTGATTTCTATGAGGGGTAGGTAGTGGATAGTGGTCATGTTATTTTTAGATGAACATCAGTTCTGAACACTGATGTGAGTGTACCAAAAGAATAAGCCTATTTAATGGTGTGGTACATACGAAGGTCCCACAACTGGGGCCAAAAGGGTTGAAGCTACAAGAGAACAACTCAAGTTCAGAAGACATCACTCTTTCTTTCCCTTGCTTCTGAGAATTTTCAGTTTTGAAGAAGTGTGGGCAGGTGTCCACCAGATGGCAATATTTCTTTATAAAAGCCCAGATCTAGAACCCATACCTTCTCTGCTACATCAAGGTGGATTTTTGGGGGCACCCAGCCAGAGTCTAGTCAAATCAGTACAAGTACAGCCCAGTCTGCTGAGTTCTTCTAGGAAACGTGGACAGGCGGACGCAGCTTTATGAGCAAGATCCTTCTGCGACCTTTTACAAGGAGACAAGGCTTGTGTGTGTGGGCGTGCACTACCTGGGACTAGGTGCTTCATATCATGAAAAGCCCCTTAACCCAAAGTGCTTTTAGCACTCTTAGCACATGAGTAACATTGGAAGACTCACATAACCTCTTTGAGCCTCTTTCTTCACTCGTAGAACAGTGAGCATATTCGCACCAAGCTCATGGGGTTAGCACAAATATGAAATTGGATAATGCCTACCTATGAGGTGACTAACACAGTCCTGGTAGAAAGCAAGCACCTAATTCATGGTGGCTCTTATGATCATATTACCCCCACAATGACTCTATTCCCACTCTCCCTCCCTCAAGACCCTACCTTTTTCTAGCCTTGGTCACGGGCAGCCTTTCAGGCATAACCTCATAAGAGTGACAGCAAGATGGCAGGCTCCCTTCCAAGTCCCCTGAAGCTATGCCTCATGGCAGGTGCTCCTCTTTGATAATTTTTTCCTTCCAATTGCATTTACAGAAAGACAGAGTCCTTCTGCAATTGACTTGTCTGATCTGACAGGCAAACCATGAAGATGGAGAGGGAGGAAGCTCTTAAAAGGAACACAAACGCTGGAAAATCGGCCCCTTCCTAACAAAGCACATTGATTCAATTACTCTCTGTTTAGTTGCCTTTCCTAATCTACTGAAACATGTACAATTGCTATCTGCAGACTTATAATTATATATTCCCAGCCTGCCAGGTGGGAGAGGTCCAAATGCTCATTTTGTTTGGGAGATGATGCAATTGGAATGCAGCTCAGATCTGTCCTGGGAAGAAGTCAGCTTGATGCAAGTCGGCCTCTGGGTCAGCCACAGGGAATATTTCTACAGCAGAGGTCAGCCAGCTCCCCCCATCGTATTCATCTTCCTCCTTCCCTACTAGCTCAGCCCACCAGGTGCTTCATTTTCCTTTAGAAAAGCCTAAAATATTTGGGTGCTTTAAAAACATATTTTCAGAAAGGCGACCAATTATTACTATTATTATACAGTAATGCTGCTTTAGAGGTGTTTTCAGCTTCTTTTTATTTCATGGGGGGGCTTCTGCAGGGGCAATGAATGTGGTGAGAAGGGGATAGGAAATACACTTTGTTATGGAGGGAAGGGAAAGCCTTTTTTTAGCTTGTCTTTAGGGTGTATTGCAGGTAGCAAAATGAATTTTCATTTTTTTCAGTCCGTGTGAAAGATCGCAAAATGGGCAGAGTGTCGAGATGTGGCCACGTGGAATACAGGTTCTCCTACTTGTACATGTGCAGCTTAGTTTAGAAGGCACAGTATTTCACTGGCTTCTTATGTGAATCTTCTATTGCAGGCAGGGTTATTTCTTCTATTTTCTTCAAGCGATATGCAGAAAGATTAGACAACTTGGTCCATTCAACAACCATGTACTGAGAGCATCCATGTGCCAGACAGTGTTGTAAGCAGTGCCTGAAAGTGCTGGCCTCATGCAGCTTACATTCTAGTCGGGAACACACCCAGAGAGAAAACAGATAATATACCAGGGAGTGACAAGTGGTGTGGAGAAAATAAAATGGGGAATTGGGGAAAGGAGTGTGTGTTGTGTGTGTTGTGCATGTGTGTGTGTGTGTGTGTGTGTGTGTTTGGGGGTGGTGCAATTTTAAATATGGTAGTGAGAGTGCCTAATAGAGAAAATAATATTTTGGTAAAGACTCGAAAAGGTGAGGGAGTAAGCCACGTGGAAACCCAGGGGAAAGAACATTCTAGAAGGAGACAAGAGCCCTGGTACAAAGAGCACCTGTAGGCAGAAACCCTGCTCACATAGAGTGGATGAACAAGAGAGAGCCAGGAGATAAGGTCTGAAGAGTTAGAAGGAAGACTGCGAGCACTTGGTGGCTATCCCAAGAGTTTGAGGAGGGGTGCAGAATCCGATCTAGATTTTTTTTTTAAGATTTTATTTATTCATTTCAAGAGAGAGACAGAGAGACAGAGAGAGCACACAAGCAGGGGGAGAGGGAGAGGGAGAAGTAGACTCCTAGCTGAGCCAGCTGGGAGCCCGATGTGGGGCTCGATCCTGGGACCCAGAGATCATGACCTGAGCCGAAGGCAGACTCTTAACCATCTGAGCCACCCAGGCGCCCCCCATTTAGATTTTTAAAAAATTACTCAAGGCCTTGTGTTGAGATCAGAATGTAGTGGAGGCAAGGACAGAAACAGGCTGGCCTATTAGGGGCTGTTACCTGAGTCCAGGCTTGGACCAGGGTGGTGGTGGTGGAAGTGAGAAGTGGTCGGATCTGGGGCCAGCAGAGTTTGCCAATGAATTAGCTGTAGGATGTAAGAGAAAGACCAGAGTCAAAAGTGACACCAAGGTTTGTGGGAGGATGGTGCTGCCATTGCCTACAACAGAGAAGACTAGGGGGCAGGCTTGGCAGGGGGAAGACAAGGAATTCAATTTAAACATGATCAGTTTGAACCTCTGATGGGACATCTCAGTGGAGATAAGGAGACATGAGTTGGATACATGAGTCTGGCATTCAGTGTGGAGGTTCTGATTGGAGAAACATATTCATCAGTCTTCAGTGCACAGACATTATTTACAATGGTGAGACTGGATGGACTTACCAAAGGAGTGGGCATAGACAGAGTAGGGGTCTGAAGGCTAACCCCTGGGGCCCACTAGCATGCAAGGGTTGGGGGCTGGGGAGATGAAGCATCCAGCAAAGGTGAAGGAACAGCTAGTGAAGGAGGAGGAAAACCATGGGGACACGCTCTCTCGAAGCCCAGTGAAAAAAGTGTTTCATAAAGAGGGACTGATCAACTATATCAAAGCTTTGACAGTTCATGTAAAATGAGGACTGAGAATGGGCCACAGGACTTAGCCAAGCAGGATGTCCCCTCAGCTATTCTCTTTCAAGGCAATCTCTTTTCTTCTCCATTGAAAGTATCTTTTTTTTTTTTTTTTTTTTTTTTTTGTAATTCTTGTCTCTTTTACTGGATAGTAACCCTATGAAAACAGAAACCATGACTGTTTGGGGCTATCATGCCTGGCACATATTAGGAACTCTCTGTGATATTATCTTTCTCTTGCCTTTTGTTTTGCTATATAGCATCCATCCACCTTCCTTGCCTTCTGACTGTGCCCCAGATGACTTTGGGAGCATTATCTCTCTCCTGTTGTGTGTTGCTTCAATGGGATGGTGAATTCAGGGGCTTGTCTCCTACTTAAGAGGACAAAGGGGGCAGATGCTGACTGGGCCCCCTACACCAGAGGGCAGGCTCCATCCATCAGCAGCTCCTGAGTTTGCCCAGGCCAAGAGGAAGCACTGACTACCAGCATCTCTGTCCTGACCAGACCCCATCCTGGTGGCAGACCATTGCCATGGTTCCCATTTCCTAAGCCTCAGTGTTGCTCTGATGCCCGTTTCTCCAGCCTCTCTTTAATTCTCTGAGCTCCCAATACCCTTCCAGTAAATCTCCTGTTGCTGAAGCTATCCAGAGCCCATTCCTGCAGCACGTAACCACTCAATAAATACTTGCTGAATGAATGAAAAAGTATGGTTTTTATTTCATGAATGGAAAGCCTGAAGTTCAAAGAGGTTTAGCCACTCATCTAGGACCACATACCCTCCATATTTCACCAATTCTCTGACATAACCTTTTCACATTCTCAGATCTCTGCCAGGATGCATTTTACATTCGATCCTGTCTTATAGTTAATTGGCAGTATTTTTCTGTTTTTAGTGGTTTATAAAATAATGCTGTGTCTTTCATTGGTTTAGATTCAATGAAATATAGTACTAAATGTTGGAGTCAAGATTCAAACATATCTCAAATGTCTATACACTTTTGCTTCCCAAAGAAGTTTATTATCTAGTTGGAGGGAAACAAAAATGAAAAAAACCCAAAACCCTCTCTAATGCTGGATAGGGGACCTGACTAAGGAGTACACGAACTCTGAGGAGCTGGGTGGGGAGCATCTGGGTGGGCATTAAAGAGATAGGAAAGACTTTGGATGAGGGGCACCTGGGTGGTTCAGTCAGTTAAGCGTTTGACTCTTGATTTTGGCTTAGGTCATGATCTCAGGATCATGAAATCGAGCCCCACTTCTTCTTTGGGCTCTGTGCTCAGTGGGGAATCTGCTTGAGATTATCTCTGCCTCTCCTGTCTTTTCCTAGAAAGAAAGGAAGGAAGAAAGAAAGAAAGGAAGGATGGAAGGAAGGAAGGATGGAAGGAAGGAAGGATGGAAGGAAGGAAGGAAGAAAGGAAGACAGACAGACTTTGGTCAATAGGAAGGTGGGCAGAGAGGACAGGTGGGAGGACTGCATCCTAGATGCTGGAAACAAAGCAGACGCTGGGGTGCATGTCTGAGCCTGAGGCTGGGTTTGGGGACAATGCCTGCTCTGTGTCTCCCTCACTCCTGTCCTTCTCCTTCTCTAGGGCAAATTATTCCTCCAGTTCTCCCTGTGTTTCCTGTCACAGATCTCTCCTGCGGCAACCTTTTTCTAGCAAGCTCCCCCAGTCAGTTCCCCTCTGTGTGGTGGGTATAGTCCCTTCTGGAACCAGGAACAAGGGAAAAGGCATTCTAGGCAGAGGGCCCGCGATGTGTGAGGGCAAGGAGCTAAGACGGGAGCATGGCGGGGAGGGGAGCAGGGGTGAACGCAAGGGCAGAGCGGGCTGTGTAGACGGGTTCACTCAGCACTTTTTTTTTTTTTTTAAGATTTTATTTATTTATTTGACAGAGAGAGAGAGACCGCGAGAGAGAAAACACAAGCAGGGGGAGTGGGAGAGGGAGAAGCAGGCTCCCCGCTGAGCAGGGAGCCCGACGCGGGGCTCGATTCCAGCACCCTGGGATCATGACCTGAGCCGAAGGCAGACGTTTAACGACTGAGTCACCCAGGCGCCCTTCACTTGGCACATTTTATCCAGCACACACCAGGTACCTCTCTAGGCAGCGGGGATGTGGCAGTGAAATCAAAGGAGGGTGCCCGCCCTCGGAGCTCACATTCTCATAAGGGAAGGAAGAGAAGCCAAAAGCAAATAAACAATATATATATTTGTTTATATGCATACATGTACATACACACACATATATATGAAAAATGATGTCAGATAGTGTAAGAGCAATGCAGAAAAGCGTTGAAAAAGATACAGAACTGATAACGATGGGCTAGGAGCTGCTAATTCAAACAGGAGGGCAGGGAAGTCCTCTTTAATAACAGCACATGTCATCAAGGGACCGGAAAGAGGAGGGGGAGAGAGTCTGGTGAATCTCTAGGTGAAAAGTATTCGTGGGGGAGGACACAGCACATGCAAAAGTTTGGGCGGGGGATCGCTGTTTAAGGAACAGCGTGCCCAAAGCAGCGTGGGTGAGGGGCAGGGCAATAGCAGAGGCTCAGCTAGATCATTCAGGCCTTGTCAGCGTTACGAGAGTTTGGGATTTTATTCCAAGTGCTTGGAAAGCTTTTGGAGAGGTTTGAGCAGAGGAGAGAGAATGAGAGATAGATGGGGCCTATCGTTGAGGAGCTGGAGCTCTGCCTGAAAAAGTTTGAATGTGATTTTCTAACGTCCTGGGATTTTCATTTCGGAATCATTTTAAACAGAGTAGGAAATCGATTCTAATGAATAAATATGATGTTCTGTGGAACACAGAGAGGCCCCCCACCTAGAACAGATGTAATGAAGTGATAGTTTGTTTTGACAGAAACAGGTTACAGAAGGTTATGCTCCCTCCACAGTGTCTTTGGTTGTCAAGGAGATATCTCTGGAAACCTCTTATATCTAAATGTCACCATGTAGCACTTAGATTTTTCATGTTCTCCTTTTATTATGTTATTGTAAAGTTCACTGTGTAATTTTACTCAGGAGTTAACAATTTCATCACCCCTGACTCTATCTGCTGCAAGCTACCTTTTCTGAGATTCTGCTCATTAGTCTTTCTCCCTCTTTTCCAGGATGGTTTCCAGGAGGGGGCTGCCCCCGGAAAATAATCATGTACATCTCTAGGAGGTCCTGAGTGCCAGTCAGTCTGAAAGAAGCGATTCATTCTGAAGAGCTAACGAGGAAGGGGCAAGTTGATGGATGCACCACTCAGAAACATATGGCGCTGGTTGTTTTCAGCATAGCATGTTATCTCTCCCGCTGATCAGTCAGGGTGGGTCTCGCTATATTCATTTGATAGACAGGGAAATTGAGACTCCGTGGGAAAAAGACTTAACCAGGGAGTTGATGGTCCTGGAACTAACATCTTCTAGTCTAGTGTGATTTCTACAACCCTGCACTTTTTCAAAGATATGAGCCAGAGGTGATAGATTAATTAGTCCATCCCCTCATTTACTCACCAGACTCTGATTGAATGCCTTCTGTCAGCTGAGCACTGTTGGAGGGAGGCCCTGGGGACACCCAGGTGAGCTTGTAGACAAAGCTCTACACCCTGTGCATGCCCCTCTAGGCCTAAGCAGACCTTACTCTTGGCTGTCAATGCGGATGCAGATGCGGATGCTCAATCCGTTATTGATCAGAGTTATCCCTTTAGATGAAAGTCTGCTCTCCCTGGCTTAGGCATACAGGATTCAGAGTCCAAGAGAGACGACTCCTAATCAATTCTCCCTCTGAGAGGAAATTGAGGTTTTTCAATAAGCTCCAGGCTAAAAGACCAGTGGAGACCATCTGAAGATTAAGATGGCCACCGATATTGTTGGCCAGGGATCAGCCTCTCCCAAAGTGTTTCATAAACTGTTTAACAATTCTGATGAGTGGAATATGTTTGTTCCAGCTTCTTCAAATCCTGTGTCATAAAGCGTTATGTCTCTATGCTATAATACACAAGTTAGAGTAGATGATGCACCCTGCTATCACTTCCTTTCAGCACAAGGGAGGAAACAGGTTGATGCCTTTGGACCCTGAGCATCGCTTATCCACAAAAGCAACACTTTGCTCTTGCCGTGGGAGGCCTTAAGGGCCTCCATCTGCTAGCAGTTTGCTTTTAACAAATATTTGTAACCAAGGAGAAAGATAGCAAGATATCTTTTTGAAAGCCCTGCCAATAACCAACATATTTAAAGAAAAGTTATACTATGCATACCCCTGTGTGCACACCTCAATTATTCAAATCTTCCAGAGCTCACCCAAATCAGACAAAAGAGGAAATTAATGAAACGTATTTTAATATTTAGACAGATCAAATAAAAATGTGTTCTATACAAATAGCTCATGCTCCATTATCTGATTTTGTCCTCAGATTTTGCTTTTTCATCTGAAATGTGTGGGTATATGTATTATCAAGAGAGGCTCGGCTCTCCCCTCTGCCTTTAAGTGGCCCCACCAGTAGTTTAGTATCGGGCTAACAGGCACTCGGTGTGCTGGGTTTGGGGCATCCCGGGATTTTGTCAACACAGCAAGGCTGCTACTTGGGGAAACTGATTTTGGAGGAAGATTACAATTGATTTGCCTAAGAGCCAAAGGCATTCTGGAAGACAAGGGGCCAAGGTTCCAACTGCACCATGAGGCCTGATTAGGTAGAGCTGCTGAGGAAGGGTGGGTGGAAGGCTCCCCTAAAACCCAGGGTAGCGAAGGGCTTCCTAAAATAAAATCAACCTTATGGATAGAAGACATCTAGGCTGATGACCTGGAACCAAGACCTTAACTTGTGTAACATAGAACTAGTTTCTACACAATGCGTTGTTCATCCTAGTAGCTCTTCTGGACCATCGGCAGTGAAAAGCCTGAGAAGGAGAGCATCCCTGAGAATGAGTGTGTCATCTGAAAGACTTATAACCTCAGAGTCCAGGAGAATTCAAATGGGATTGAGATAAGGGCCACTATCGTTCTCATGGAAAAGTCACTGCTAAATGGGAGGTTACCAGGGAGCTGTGCTGAGCACAGCTTTAAAACCCCTGGGAAATACAGAGGGAAAAAGAGAAGACAAGAGCAGCCCTAGCAGAGTGGTAGAAGATGTTAACTTTACCTTGAATCTCCAAGGCCATATGTGGAGAGTGATTAATAAGGATTCCCACTCAAACTCTGAATTTCTAAATATCGTGGAATCTCTCCTTGGAAGAAAAGCAGGCCAGATCGGATGTTGCAGAGTTCTGGGGCATGAAAGGTCCCCTGTTACCCCAAGTTTGGAGAGCTTGAGAGACATGGGCTAACTTGTTGACTCATGCAGGAATGAGAACATGCAGGTCACAGTGAAACCCATGAGGTACTAGAACAGCCCAAGAGGGTACTTTGAGGAGTCAAATTATACCCTTAGGAGGAAAACATTTGACCTTTGTCCATTGAGGCATACTTCTGAAATCGTCACGATAATATGTTTTTTTAAAATATATATATATTTTTTTTTTTTTTAGGGGCGCCTGGGTGGTTCAGTCGTTAAGCCTCTGCCTTCAGCTCAGGTCATGATCCCAGGGTCCTGGGATCGAGCCCTGCATTGGGCTCCCTGCTCAGCGGGGAGCCTGCTTCTCCCTCTGCCACTCCCCCTGCTTGTGTTCCCTCTCTCGCTGTCTCTCTCTGTCAAATAAATAAATAAAATCTTTAAAAAAAATAAATAAAATCTTTATATATATAATTTAAAACTTATCACACACCAGAACTTGCTTTGAGGTTTAGGATCCTTCCATGAATAAATTAATTAAATACGATTCATTTAATCCTCACCACTATCCTATAAGGCAGATCTTAGTATTATGTTTTATCATCTCCCTCAACTTCAGGCTCATTTGTGCTCTACTGTTGCAAGAGGGTCCACGTGAAGAGGGAAAGGGAGGAGGCCGTGTTTCTGCACCTGACACATCACCCATATCATGTTCTTAAGGACCCATAATGGTCCTTAAAGTCTTCCTAGAACAAGGTGGGGGTATATATAAATGAAATAAAATACCTTTCTAAAACTCTGGCAATAAAATTGATCAAGTTTCTGATTTGCCTCTTCCTCCCACGACAGTGAGTAGCCACTGGAGAATCTAGCCAGAGAGAGGAAACTGGCAACGTTAAAACAATTCCATCTAATAGATACAAGCAGTAAGTACAGGATACCACACGTGGCTAGCAGAATAATGGTCCTACAGAGACGTCCGTACCCTAACCACCAGAACCTGTGAATACGCTTCCTTTTGTGGCAAAAGGGACACTTTGCGATGTGCTTATGGACCTTGAGATGGCGAGATCGTCCTGGCTGCTCTGGGTGGACCCAATCAAATGGCGGGGTCCTGAGACGTGGAGAACCTCTTCCAACTGTGGTCAGAGAGAAACATTCAGTGATGGAGGAAGGGTTAGAAAGAGGCAGCATCACTGGCTTCGAAGATGGAGGAAGGGGCCACCAGCCACAGCAACTCTCGAAGCTGGAAAGGGCAAAGAAATGAATTCTCCCCTTAGAGCCTCCGGAAAGAAAAGCAGCCCTGCCTACCCCTTCGGGGTAGCCCAGTGAGACCGGTGCCACACTTCTGACTTCCAGAACTATGTTTAAGCTACTAGGTTTGTGGTAATTTGGTACAGCAGCCATAGAAAACGAATAGACCACACCAAGTATAGGTGAAGTAAAAGAGACAAGTCCTCAAAGTGTTAAAAGGATGGAAAAGACCCAACTGCTGATTTTTGTTGAATTTATTCAAAATAATTGTATTCATATAGCACATAGCTATAATTACTTGAACATTTTTGATTGATGTGTTACTGACATCAAATAAGTCCGGTCTTTTAAAAGAATGCATGATTTTCATGATTATCAGGTATGGAGAATGAAATTACAAAGGAACATCCTGCTATACGAATTTTTGAATCTATAGTTCTTCATTAAATCCAGCAGCTTGTCACTGTCATTAGTCTTATAGAGCGCAGACTTTATATAAGTGGGACAAGATCATTGCCAAGATTTTGAGCTCCCAGTGGTCCCTCTTGTGGCTCCCACCACAAATCTAATCTGCCTCCAACCCTGTTACTTCTTCTACCATCATGGTCCTTGCATCTGTTCCCTTTACAGCCACTCTTTCGGGCCCCAGCTTTCCACACCTGGACGATAAGATAGACGTCTGACTGGTGGCTTTGGCTCTTGCCTTTCCCCTCTGATCTGTCCTGCACATGCTGTCTAGATTCATGTCTCTAAAAGACCTTCTCCGGTGTGCTGCCTTCCTGTGAGAACACACTCAGGCTTCTTGTCATCAGGCATGTTGGAGGTTCTCGGCCGTTAGCAGGACCTGATTAGTGGGATGGGGTTGCAAGTGACTCATATGTATCCAGGACTGATGTTCTATGATTTGTAGATGATTTCCAAATTTATTCATTTATGTTCATTTCACAAATATTTATAATGCATTTATTAGATACCTGGCACTGCTCTATATACTGAGGACACAAGGATGAATGAGAGAAAAAAGACCACCTTCCTGTATGCGGAGATAGATAATGCTCTGTAACATAAACAGGAAATGTCCAGTGGGGTTAAATGCTATGCAAAATATTCAGACAGTGGGAAGTAATCGAATAACTGGGTGGCTACTTTAGATTGAGTGATTGGACTAGACTTGTGGAGGGAGGTGACATTTGAGCTGGTGGCTGCAAACATCTAGGAGGTGAGCATTCCAGGAAGAGAGAAGAGCAAGTCCAAAGCATCTCTGCGTGGTGTGGAGTATTCAAAGAACAGAGAAGAGAAGGAGAGCGTGGCCAGAGTGGTGAGTTGAGCTGGTGAGGAGAGCAGTATTTAGACCTTATGTCTCAGGAACAGAATCCTGGGTTTTGACTTTCCTGTTAAGGTGGTAAAAACCACCAAGGGTTTAAATCAGGGAAGTGGCATATGCTGATATTTGCTGTTTTGTTTTATTTTGTTTTTTTAATTAGATTCGGAGGTAGAATTTAGTGATTCCTTAGTTCTATATAACACCCAGTGCTCATTCCATCAAGTGCCCTCCTTAATGCCCATCACCCAGTTACCCCACCCCCACCCACCTCCCCTCCAGCAACCCTCAGTTTGTTTCCTAGAGTTCAGCATCTCTTAAGGTTTGCCTCCCTCTCAATTTTCATCTTATTTTATTTTTCCTTCCCCTTTCCCTATGTTCATCTGTTTTGTAATACCTTGATCCCAAAACCAAACAAAGACCCCACCAAAAAGGAGAACTACAGAATTAATGTGATACACCACATTAATAAAAGAAAGGACAAGAAAAATATAATTCTCTCAATAGATGCAGAAAAAGCATTTGATAAAATACAATATCCTTTCTTGGATAAAAACTCTCTGCAGTGTAGGGATTCTAGAAGGAACATGCCTCAATATAATAAAAGCCATATACAAAACCCCACAATGAATATCATCCTCAATGGGGAAAAACTGAGAGCTTTTCCCTTAAGGTCAAGAACACCACAGGGACATCCACTATCACCACTGCTGTTCGACATGGTACTAGAAGTCCTTGCCTTAGCAATCAGACAACAAAAACTAATAAAAGACATCTGAATTGGCAAAGAAGAAGTCAAACTCTCACTCTTCACCAGTCAGACGTTTTCTACTCTATGTAGAAAACCCAAAGGACTCCACCAAAAAATTGCTAGAACTCATACAGGAATTCAGCAAAGTCTCAGGATACAAAATCAATGCACAGGGGCGCCTGGGTGGCTCAGTTGGTTAAACGTCTGCCTTTGGCTCAGGGTCATGATCCCAGGGTCCTGAGATGGAGCCCCACATTGGGCTCCCTGCTCGGCGGGGAACCTGCTTCTCCCTCTCCCTCTGCCTGCCGCTCCCCCTTGCTTGTGCTCTCTCTCTCTCTCTGTCAAATAAATAAATAAAATCTGAAACAAAAAAAATGATGATATTCATTTTAAAAAATCAATGCACAGAAGTCAGTTGCATTTCTACCACTAACAATGAGGCAGAAGAAAGAGAAAGCTAATATTTGTTTTTAAAAGCTCACTTGGGTGAACAGGTTATTGTGGAAGCCAGTTAGGAGACATTACTCTGGTCCAGGTGAGAGACTGGTGTGCCCTGGACAAGGGTGATACAAATGGGAGTAGAGAGGTGGGTGAACAAATCTGGAACATATTTTGGATGACAGAGAAGACTTGCTGATGGACTGGATATATAGGATGAGGCAAAGAAAGTGACTTGAGTTTTTTTTTTTTTTTTTTGGCTCAATCCGCTGCGTGGTTGGTGATACTATTTATTATGATGAGGGGGACTCAAAAACTATCATTATACGCCTCCAGTACTATACTGTGCTTTCTTGGTTTATGAGGCATCTGGGACAATTTGCCCTTGCATGAAATGAGGCAAGACCACTATGCTTTATAAGACTTGTTTCTGTTTTGTATAATTCTACAGTGCCTCTCTTTTTGACTGAATTCCCACCACTGGAAGTTGCTCCCTTCTCCCAAAATCTGTTATGGGCTAGGTAACCAAATACAAATGTTCATTAACATTGTTTGTAAAGTAAGAGTAAATGGGACCTGAGTGAGGGAATGAAAAGTTCCCCAAGAGTTTCAGGAGTTTGAGGACAATAAGTAGATTGCTCAGAAGGCTTTTCTGCTTACTTATTCAGTAAAAACACTACTGAATAAATGATCTCTGGATAGATAAGGAGTTACTGTACTTCATTTTTGATATTTTTAAGAGTTGCCTATCTGCCTTTCCCAGAGTCCTTCTCTATCAATAACTGAGCCAGCTTGATCTCTATCAGAAGGTTTGGCCCCATCCGTCATGTCATACTTGCTGCTAGTTAAAATCTATTTTGTCCCAGGTTTAGTTACTGCATTTCTACCCTGTTATTAAGACCTGGTCTTCCACAGTATCTAATTTCTACATCTGTACCTTTACCTTGTTTCGCTGAGTGCATGCCTTGCACTATATAGAACTGTGACTACAAGCTTTTCTTTTTCAGTCCTCACTCATGTTGGAACAGGCATTCTATTTCTGAACCAAAGCCTGAAAACAGAGACTCTGCTACCAATATTATACTAGCTAGCATTTTCTGAGCATTTATTACGTGCCAAACACTGTGATAAACATACTACACACATGACCATGCTTAATTCTTGCAGCTATCCTGTGAGGTGGGCATTATTATAGTGTTTTTTCAAAGATTTTAAAATTTTATTTATGAGAGAGAGAGAAAGGGAGGGGGAGAGAGAGAGAGAATACGAGCAGGGAGGAGAGGCAGAGGGAGAAGCAGACTCCCTACTGAGCAGGGAGCCCCAGGTGGGCCTCCATCCTAGGACCCTGGGATCATGACCTGAGCTGAAGGCAGACGCTTAAATGACTGAGCCACCCAGGTGCCCCATTATGCTATTTTTTTTTTTTTTTATGATGAAACTGAAGCACAGAGAGAATAGTTAATCTTCCCTAGGTCACACAGCTAGTTAGTGGGTGATGAAGTGAGGTGTAGAGCCCAGGGTGTCTGAAATGTCCCTGTTCTTTATCATTATCCTATAAATGCCTACTCTATTATTGATACATAAACTTGAGTCCCTTGGCTTACTTGATCTAGGAATCATTTCCTTTCCTATGTCCCCTCTGCCCCCTAGTTGCTGTTCCTCTGTGGCAGACCGCAGATCCATGCTCCTTCACTGTCCCAGGTCCCCGCAGTCCCCCTTTCCGTTCCATATCGTTCCATGACGTATGCTAGATTGCCAGAAGCCTGTTCTACAGGGACAACAGATATTTTCATTCAGCTCCAGACTTAATAAATAGTAAGACAGTAGTTAATAATTAAAGAGTACACTGGTTAACCAGCCCTATAAAGTATGTGTCATTGTTCCTATGTTCAAAATGATAACATAAAGGTACAGAGATTGCAATTTGCTCAAGATCGTGCAGATACTTTATGCTGGGTCCTGATTTCAACCCATGTCTGACTGATTTCAGTGTGTCCTCTTAATTAATTTCTGGGAACCTGTCTCCCCAGTGGCTCTAGCTTTGGCACAAACAGGCTTCCTACTCTACATGTAGCATTATGCTTCTATTTTATTTCCCTGTAAATAAATGTCCTTATATGAGTTTTTATGGTAATGGAAATTTTTTAATATAGTTTTCATCCTCTTGTCCACTCCCTTGAAACAGTAAAATTGATGAATTGTTTTTGTTCATCTCATTTTAGAACACTGTTAATCTTTTTCTTGTTTTGGATTTGCACTTTTGAAAGCTTGTTTTGTCTGATTCTTGCCTTAGAATATTTTTTAATCTGAATATATTACTGTCTTAGGAAAAGAGGGCTTTTCTTTTTTTTTTTTTTTTTTTTAAAGATTTTATTTATTTATTTATTTGACAGAGAGATGAGAGAGAGCACAAGTAGGCAGAGAAGCAGGCAGATGGAGAGGGAGAAGCAGGCTCCCCGCAAAGCAGGGAGCCCGATGCGGGACTCGATCCCAGGACCCTGGGATCATGACCTGAGCCGAAGGCAGCCGCTTAACCGACTGAGCCACCCAGGCGCCCAAAGAGGGCTTTTCTTAATAAAACTGAGTAATGCAATTTCTATGACAACAATTGCTTAATTATTCTGAAATAAACACAATATATCACGTATAGTGCATCATTGAACAATTCTACTTCATGAATGCTCAAAACTAGAGAAAAAAATTATAAAGGCCAATTTTATAGAAAACCCAAAAAGGTTTTAGAAATTAAAAAAAATTGGGGGGGGCCACACTCTGAGTTGGCCTGTGCCTCAAAGGGCCATCTTCAGAGACATACTGGCTAAGGGGTGACTTTAGATTCTGAACTTAATTCTACAGACATTTATCAGACTCCTGCTCGTTACTGGCTATGTTTTGTGCTAGGCATGCAGAATGTAATAAGATACAATTCTTGTCTTCAAGAAACTCGATCTGAGGGTGTGGGTGGGTAGACAGCCATGACCAATAATAATCATAATAAATAACAAAATAATAATAGCAATATGGTATGACAAGTATACCAACAAAAGCCTCACTAATTCGTACCTTGCTCCCTGGTGCTGTCTCAGGCTATTATACTTTCCAATGTCCTTTGCTTCTGATTTACTTTTTCTGTAAAATTGTTAAGCAGTTAAACTTAAATTAACTGGAAGGACCACTTACTTGTACTAATTGATTTTTTGGATTAGCAAGAAATCCAATTTTCATCTTGTTACATATTTCATTTGATTTAATATTTTTTAACTTCCAAAACTTTTTTTTCTTTTTTAAAGATTTAATTGATTTATTTATTTGAGAGAGAGAGAGAGTGAGGGGAGGAGAGGGGAGGGGGAGGGAGAGGAGGGACAAGCAGACTCTACGTTGAGCGCGGAGTCTGAGGCAGGGCTCCAGGTGGAGCTCCACACAGGACTTGATCTCACAACCCTGAGATCACAACCTGAGCCTAAATCAAAAGTCAGACGTTTAACTGACTGAGCCACCCAGGTGCCCCTAATCTCCAAAACTTTTATGTTGAGTCACTTCTACAATAGTTCCCAAATTTTATTACGTGGAAGAATCTCCTTGGGAACTTGTTCAAACACAGATTCCTGGGACCCTAACCTTATCAGTAAAGTTGAGATTCATTAGGCCAAGCATAGGGCCCAGGGATCTGCCTTTTAGACAAACTGCCCAGGTAATTCTGATGCTACTGGTTTTGGGGAGAACAGAGTCCCTCCGTGTCACCGTAGTCTGCCAGCTGGGGGCAGGTTTGTTGTTCCTCTGATCTATTCTGCTCTGCATCTCTGGTGGGCAAGCTGGTTTCCTGGACTCTTGTCAAGGGGCTCCCAGCTGGTTTTGGCCAATGGGAGGCCCTGATGGGAGACTGGAGGGCAGGAGGAAGAAAGAAGCCTCTTTCTCTGCCTCATGTGGAGTCTTTGGAAGTGGATAAATGCCCTCTGTGACTCTTAGAGTCTGCTGAACAAGCCCACAGTGAGGATTCCAGCTTCTGCCATGTTCTGGGCTTCTGGGACCCAGGAACCCCAGCCCCACGCCCCCGTCCATCAAGGCCAGGGGTAGTAGCCATTATTGTTAACTTCGGAGTTGTGTCCCTCTAGCCAATGCTATCAATGCTCTGCCCACATCTCAGAATGCTTGTACCATGTCTTTCCAAGCCAGCCTGACTTCCAAAGGTCAGCTCCTGCCAGTGTCTTTGTTGGAGGGTTATACTCAAGTTGCTGGAACCCACTTTTTGAGTATAGCAGGCCGTCAGTGCCTAAGAATTAACATTCCCGGGGCGCCTGGGTGGCTCAGTCGTTAAGCGTCTGCCTTCGGCTCAGGTCATGGTCCCAGCGTCCTGGGATCGAGCCCTGCATCGGGCTCCCCGCTCAGCGGGAAGCCTGCTTCTCCCTCTCCCACTCCCCCTGCTTGTGTTCCCTCTCTCGCTGTCTCTCTCTCTGTCAAATAAATAAATAAAATCTATATAAAAAAAAAAGAATTAACATTCCCTGGGGGATAATCCTAATCAATAACTGACTAGTATAAATACCCCAGCTCCCAAGCCCCTTGGCCAGGATAATTCTAAGGTGTGTATTTTGCACTGTTTTCCAGACTGTCCACGTGGGATTAAGCCCCAGCTGCCCACTTTGGTGTGTGGCTTACTAAGAATGCCCTACAGTGGTTGCTTTCCCTTTCCATAGGACTCCCCGCCTCATCTACCCATGTTCCATCGGAATACTGGTCTCAGAGCCTGCTTCTTGGAAACCCAAATGAAGACACTCACTGCCCCTGGTTGGCTTCTCAGCCTCTTCTATCGCCCATAAATCGAATTCCTGGCATGATGGTCCCTGTATTTAAAACTCTTGCAGGGCTTTTTCTCATCCGGGTTAGATGAAGCTGGGTACTAGGTGCAAGGTACTATAGCTACTCAGGTGAACACCCATGATCCCGATTCCCACGGGGCTCATAAGCTAACAGGGAAGACAAACAGTATTCGATGAATGCAGCAATTCAAGAATGTGCACCGCTCAGAGGAGAGAGTATTTGACGGACTGGGCTAGCAGCTGGGTGAGATCAGGGAAACTTCACAGTGGGGTTAACAGTGAACCTGGATTTTGAAAGATGGGTTTCCTAAGTGGCCAAAGGGGGGGGGGGCAGGAAATGGCCTTCTGGACGGAGGAACAGCATTTGCAAAGTTACAGAGTTAAACAACCTTTCCTACTTAGAGACGTTTAAGTCATTTTGCAAAAGCATGAAGTGGAGGTTGGAGAGGGGCAGGAGAGGTGCAGGGGCCAGAATTTCAAAGCCACTGCACATCCTGCCCAAGAGTTTGTACGGTGTAAGCCTGAGGTAGGCATCAAAGGGGTTCAGGAGTACGGGCAACACGGCGGATTTTCCCTTCAGCGATAGACTCTGGGGCTCTGTGGAAGATGGACAGTTTGCTCAGAACTAGTGATCGCAATATAATGAACCTAACTGAATTTTCCTTTGATGAGCATGGCTCTTGTAAGGACTCATGCAATCCAGACTTTCAGAGATAAAATGGATAGATAATATAAACAGATTCATTCAATGTCTCCATTTACCCAGTGCCTTCTCTGCGCCAGCTCTGTTCTAAGCATTGGAGATTCCAGGGCAAACAGCAATTTCTTGCCCTCTTGGTCTACAATACATTGTGGGCACAGAGGCAATATGGTTTAATTTCTCCAAAAGTGTTTTTTTTTTAGGGGGGGCACTTATTTGTCTCTTGAAATATCCTGCCAAAAAAGTGTTCCTTGGTAAGTTGAGAAATGCTACATATTTTACCTCCTATGAAAGATTCATAAAACAAAATTTGCTAATTAAAGGCTCTGAGAAGTCCTATAGTAATGAAATCTGATCCCTAATTAATTTTTCTGTGTTAGCCGTCTGTTGTTTTTGCCTGCTCGGTGTGTTTTCCCCTTGGGGAAGAGAACCCTGATTCTGTTCTGGGGAACTATTCTTCGTGATAGGATACAGTGCTAAAGGGCTGTTATTCAAGATGACTTGTCCTGCCCTGGCCAAAGTACGGACACATGGCCCAAGACAGGCCAATGAGATGCTTTCTCCCAGGAATCTGTATCTTAAGTAGGGTGATGCTATGATTAAATATGGTTGAAGTTCATTAATCACAGGAGTGGTGCCCTGCTTCCTGATCTTTCAAACTGCTCTTTTCCTGTGCTTTTCAAATTTTGGTTATCCAACTTTCCTTTGTACAGTCATTCACATTGTGCACTATAGAAGGGCAAGTGTGAGGGAAGGAAAGCCTTCATGTTGTGGACTCATTTTACCTTCTATGAGAATGGGGGTAGATACTCTCAAAGCAGCAGCGGACAGCTCTTCGTGACATAAACTTGCACTAGCACCTAGCAATATACATTCAGCTGCATGCCCACCTGTTCATGCCTGCACATACACAAGCTGGTCCTGTCCCTATGCAACTCCGGATATTCTCTGGGCTTGCTTCTCTCATCTTTCTACTGCTTTCAGATGCTCTGACAGCATCGGAGAGCAAACCTATCTAGACACAGTCCCACGGCTGGGGAGCAGGGCTGGGAGTGTGGCGTGCGCCTCCTGTCAATGGTGTGTGTGCTCCAGATGAGGATGTGGCTGAGCGGCCAGGAATGTGAGCACACGTGTGCACGCCCTCACATCTGCTTGCCAGGGCCCTCGCATACCTCCTTTAGAAGAGCCTGGAAATCCAAGGGTGTTTTGCTGTATTCGTCTGTTCGAGCTGCTATAACAAAATACCAGAGACCAGGTATCTTATAAACAACACAAACTTTGTTCTCTCAGTTCTGGAGGCTGGAAGTCCAAGATCAGGGTGCCAGGACAGTTGAGTTCTGGTGAAAGCCCTCTTAAGAGTTGGAGACTGCTGACTTCTCACTGTGTCCTCACATGGTGAAGGGATCAAAGGAGCTCTGCAGGGTTTCTTTTATAAGAACACTAATCCCATTCATGAGGGCTCCACCCACATGATCTAATCACCTTCCAAGGGGCTGGGGCTCACCTCCTAACACCATCAGACTGGGCATTAGGATTTCGATGTGTGAATGTTGTGGGGTGGGGGAGGGGAGAGAAACAGAAGCATTCAGACCATAGCAATGCCCAAGCAAGAGGCTTTGGTTTTACTTTCTTCTGAGTGGGATGCATACACTGGGGCCAATTTATGGCACCAAAGCCATCACTATCCTACCCCTCCTTTTACCCACTTACTCCTTTCCCTTCCCCTTCCCTTTCCTTTCCAGGTGAGGGAGCCCCCTGCCTGGTTTCTACTTTCCTGGGATGGCCTGAGTATGGTGTTTAGTTGTGCAATAATAAACGAATGAAAAATTTGTTTATTTGAAGAAGGAGAATCCTTTTAAATTTGTACCAGTGGCAGCCTTGTCCACGAGGTGCCCCCTAGCCTTCTAAACCGCTTTAGCCAGTCAGAGTCAGGCAAGGTGCCGGAACCTGAGGTGATGCATCCTGCGTCCTCTTTAATAGTCTTCTAGCTCCTCAAAACTTGGTTTCCTGATCCAGTGAAAAGAGCATAGGACTTGGGGGGGAAGAGACCTAATTGTACTGATGAAAAACCCAGAGCCCATTGACGGGAATAGGAGGCTGGGCTTCTAGGAATGCAGAGTGTACAAGATGACAAATTCTCTCCCACAAAAACAACTAGAGAAAATTCTCCCAAACAACCATTTCAGGGCTCTGGAAACTGACAAAAGCAAACAACGAATTGAGAAACATTTATTCGGGAAACCCTGCTGAGCTCTGGGGAAGAACAATGGGACTCTGTGGCATTCTTGCCCAGGGCTGCTCCGTCCTCTGACCCCCAATCTGACCTGCTGGCACCACAGCGCGACTGGGTGGGGCTGCCAGGGAAAACCAGCTTGGCTGCCCGAGGGGACCCGCTTGATTTGTAGAGGAGGGCAGTGGCAGTAATATTAGAAAACTTATTAGCAAACAAATAGCAAAAGCCTGCAGCCTTTCCAGCCTGAGCCTGTGGCCAGAAATTTAACAGGAAGATCTTGAAGATGAGACGAGCCCTCCACGTCTCACTGGCTGGGAGGACGTGCATGTACACAAGTCCTGGTGGAGCTGAGGGGAAAGGAACAGCTGGGCAGACCTGAAATGTGCACATATAGATATAAATACGTAAGGCATATATAGTCATAGAGATTTTTAGATTTACCATCTCTGGGGTGCCTGAGTGGCTCAGTCGTTAAGCATCTGCCTTCGGCTCAGGTCATGATCCCAGGGTCCTGGGATCGAGCCCCGCATTGGGCTCCCTGCTTTGCAGGAGGCCTGCTTCTCCCTCTCCCACTCCTCCTGCTTGTGTTCCTTCTCTGGCTGTGTTTCTGTCTGTCAAATAAATAAATAAAATCTTAAAAAAAGATCTTTAAAAAAAAAAAGATTTACCATCTCTGATATTCTTATTTCTTCCTGTGGATTTTAGACAGCCATATATATATATATATATATATATATATATATATATATATATATATCTGTATCTTAATTTGTTTAAAGGATATAAGATTACACAAAGCAATGGTTATGATACCATAATGCTTGACATATATATCATAATATGTAATCTATATTATATATAAATGTATAATTGTATAAATTATATAACATAATTTACATATAATATATAAATGTATATTATATATAATATTTTATGTATTTTATATTCTATATTCTATATATAATTTATATATAAAAGCAATAACAGCGCAAAGAAGGAAGAAGGAAATGGAGCTATATTGGAGCAAAGTTGCTATATTTTTACCAGAATTGTCACTATTAACCTGAAGTAAATTATAATAAGATGGGTATTGTAATCCCTTGAGCAACTATTAAGAAAGTAACAAAAAGTATGCTGAAGCAGTGAACCGATGTGCACAGTGTCACCCAGTCAGCCAGTGGGAGTGAGGAGACACTTCAGCTGTCTGTCCCCATATGTCAGTTTGGGCCTTTGATACCAGCCATACATTCTCCCTGTTAGGGTCTGACCTCCCATCCACGATCTGACTTAGTTCTTTGGAATAAACACCCAGCACATGGCAGGATACTTGGCCTCTAGCCAAAGTTAGAAAATCTGATGTGGCTGAGCTGTTCACGCTCAACTGTCCCCCTTCCCAAGCAAGACATGGACCTGGCTGCCCCTCCCTGAGGCTATAGGGCTCAGCAGTGCTGTCCAGAGGTTAGAGAGCTTTGGGGCAGCTTGAGAACCCAAGGATTTCCCATCCTCTGTCAGTGCAGTGGAACCTAGGGGGAGGCCCTGCATCGTATTTCAATCAGTTGACAGTAGCCTCCTGCATTTCCTCTGGTTCCTGTTGTTCAGAAGATGAATTTTGCTGGTATTCCCTCCAGCCCATACACAAACACACTGTCCCCTCTCCCCACAGCCTCCATTCTCCACAGCTCCCTTTTAAGTTCCAACATCTCAAACTCTCTTCCTCAGCCCCTGAGACTTCTTCACCATCAGGACGGGACTTGGGATTTATCACACTTTGCTTTGACTAAGTCTCTGATGGGAGAGGCCATGGCTTCTGGGCTTCTCCCACTTCCAGTGCTTCTAAGACTTCAATGTGTATAGGAGCCAACTGGGGAGGCTGTTAAGATGCAGAATGAATCATCGAACATAACATCAAAAACTAACGATGTACTATATGTTGGCTAATTGAATTTAGATTTTAAGGAAAAGATGCAGATTCTGGTTTAGTATACGTCTAGAGAGAAGCCTGAGATTCTGCGTTACTAACGTGGTCCCAGGTGGTGGGGATGGTGCTGTTTGGCGGACCACACTTTGAGTGGCTAGGTTCTAGATTAGCTGTGTTCCTACACCCCCCTTGGAGCTAACAGTAACACAGCATTATTTTAAGGATACTGAAACTTAAAAATGAAAAATAGGATTTAAAATGTTGCAAGAAAAAACATGTAATCAGGGTTATGGGCTTCAGAACGTCAACATTTTTAAAAACCTTCAATACTAATACGTTCAGTTGTGTTTTGTCTGGGTTTTCCTATCGTCCCTGGCTCCTCCTGTGTCTCTTTCAAGTGTTTAGTACTACACAGATTCATCTGGAAGCCCTTCCAAAGGAGTGTACTGATTAAGATAACAAAAATAACTCACTGTATTTATCCACCCGGCCATCTGTGCAACCGTCTGTTTAACCATCCAGACTACCATCTCTTCATTCATCCTAGAGTCTATGTCACACCTATGCTGTGAAGGTGTTAATGAGACAGTTTTTGCCCACAAGAAATTTCATCTCTGGTGGAGATGACAGAATTCTTAGGATATATTCTCAAAGACAGTAATAATGTAAATGGCTAAATATTATCAGAGTGCCAGTTAAGGACTTGGCTGCAAATCTGAGCTATCCACAATCAGATCAACAACGTAAACAATGCTTTCAGCAATATAAACAAAACAGAATTTTGTTTTCTGGATAGTTTTAACTTTTCTGACTTTCTTCTATTTTCGCAAAGGATCAATTTAAATTAAAAAAGAAATTCCAAAGTCTACCTTCTTTGCTTTCAGAAAGATGTATTCTTTCCGTTTGCACAGAAATAAGGGGACCTGGCAGGGGTGCCTTTAGAGGTAGTTATTAGCAGCATAAAGAGTAGTGCTTGTTGATTTATTTGAATCAGGAGGCTTTTTAGAGACAGCAAAAACTCTATAAAGTGCTGCCAGTTTGAAGTACAGAGTAGAATCTCAAAACTTTAGAAGGAACTTCAAAGTTCACATCACCTACTCCTTCCCAGGTTGGTTAAATCAAACAGCCTGTTAGAGGTTCATCTAGGATTTCTGCTTTCACTCTTTCCTTCCCAGAAAAATCAGTATATTGTAATAGTGTCTCCACCAGTATTTTCATTAGGGCCAATTAATCTTAAATTCATTCATCCTTGTCGATTATGATCAACACCTCCTGCTTTGTTAATATCACTACCCACAGGCTAGCTTCCTCATCACTGTTACCTCTCTTTCCTTCACTCACACACTCCCATTCCTGACAAAGTTCATGAAAACTGGCAGGATTTAGCTCTGTAAGTGACCTCAGAGGTACAGACAGGATGTGAACATACTTTGGGGCATTCACATGAGGCAGAAGAGGAGACCCTAACTCTCACTGAGGGATACTCACTAGTCCTCCCCCTCTGGCCCCCCCCCCCCCGCCAATATCCACTGTGTTCCCCATGACTGACCCTCTGGGCTCAGTTTCTTGCCGAAAGCCACCCCACCCCTGCCCTGGGGAGAGTTGTTAGTTTGTGAGCTCAGGGTCCAGAAAGATGGACTGGCCTTGGGGACCAGTGGGCAAGGTTACCGTCCCTTAAAACACACGGAGCGCTTCTCTTTCTCTCCTACTTCTCACAGCTGGATGAATAAATAGATTCTAGATGATTCCATTGACTCACTCTTCAACTTCTTTCCTGCCTGTGTCCAGACGAAGTGATGTCAAGATGGGAATCTGGGGCACACAGCCCCAGGCCCCACTGCAGCCTTTATCAAGGCATTGTGTTCGGGTTTTAAGCTTGTGCACAATTAGTAATAAAGTGTTACTTTGATTTTTATTTATTATTCCTTTTTCAGATGTCTCCCTCGGGAACTCCAATAGAAAGGGATATAAGCAGAGTGGGATGTGGGCATTCCTGGGTCCCTGGCCATAAAATAACTGATATCTCTAACTCCTTTCTAGTACTGGGGATAAAAAGCAGTATAATGTATCCATTAGGGTTCAGTGCAGGAAAGGGAAGTCACTTTAGCTTTTTTAGGCAAGAAGGATTTAATAAAGGAAATTAAGTGATAGTAAAAGCACTGGAAGCCTGGGAGGAGCAAAATCCTCGCTCCCAGAATAACACAGCAGGACTGACCCCAGGGGACTTACCACCTCTGAGGCTACCCCTGGAAATTTTGAGTAGAATTGTACCCTGTAGCCAAGGACCCTGCATTGCACGGTGTGAATGGCACCTCCAAGGATCAGGAAGCCAAAATCAGGGGGCCACTACCTTTGCTGCCTCTGTCACAACTGCCTCTCCTTAGACACTGGAACCCTGTTATAGAAAAACTTCCTGTCTCCAAGATATTGTTTGCCAGAAAAGATAAACAAACCAACAAACAGACCAAAAGGGGCAAGGAGAGGGTTTCTGCCCCATTTCTGCCTTCTGTATCTTGCAGAGTGCATCTAATTGGTGGGACATAATTTGTATCCACACCCTAGCTACAAAGGAAACGCAGCTTCTGCAGCAGGGACAGGCACATCGGGAGGAGGGGGAGCAGGGCGCTGAGCAGCGGGCCCATCCATTAGATCGCCACAAGGAGCACATGAAGGGGAGTGTCGTGTCACAGACTGAATGTGCAGCCTCTCAAAATTCTTAGGTTGGAACCAGAACCAGTGGGGATATTAGGAGGTGGAGCCTTTGGGAGGCGATTAGGCCATGAGGGTGGAGCCCCCAGGAATGGGACTTTAGGGCCTTTCTACAAGAAGATGTGAGAGAGCTTCCTTCCTCTCTGCTTTCCTCAGTGTGAACTGTGGAAGAAGACCCTCCCCAGACCCGACCATGCTGGCACTCTGACCTTGGCTCTCCAGCTTTAAGAACTATGAGAAATAGGGGCGCCTGGGTGGTTCAGGCGTTAAGCGTCTGCCTTTTGCTCAGGTCATGATCCCAGGTCCTGGGATTGAGCCTCGCATCAGGCTCCCTGTTCAGTGGGGAGCTTGCTTCTCCCTCTCCCACTGCTGCTCTCTCTCTCTCTCTCTCTCTCTGTCAAATAAATAAATAAATAAATAGTGTTTTTAAAAAAAGAACTGTGAGAAATTAAATCTCTGTTGTTTATACACCACCTCTTCTATGGTATTTTACTACAGCAGCTCAAACACACTAGGATGGGTGGGTATGTTACCCTATACTTGAAACCTTGTGTTTTAATTGTTACAAGCTGGAGGAAAATGTGGGCAATAATGAAAAGTATCAAGAATGTAATAAGCCTCAGATACTGGCTGTAGGTAAGAGAAACCCTCCAAAGCAGCGGAGTGACAAAGGAGCCCCCGTGAGAAGGGCACTACAGTAGCTCCTGGAATCATGACAAGATTTAAAAAGGGACAAGGTCAGCTGCCTTCGTTCTTGATGGCTTCCCAGTTCCCGTTTTAGGAAACGTACAGGAGTGGGGTTGGATCACATAACTCCTTCGATCCTCCCATCCCCAAGATTCCTTAATTTTGTCATCCTAATCAACTACATAATGTGTTATGTCTAATCATTTTGAGCCTCCAGAGAAGGTATACTTTGTAACTACAGATATCATGTTAAGTAAAGTTAAAGTTTTAAGAATCAACCAAATAATGATACAGGAGATGTTTGGGATGGGTGAGGAAGATAGGTGGTCAGTTGAAAATAAGAATCAGGACCAGCAATAGGTGCATGAAAAGATGCTCACCATCACTAATTATCAGGGAAATGCAAATCAAAACCACAATGAGATACCAGCTCATACCTGTCAGAATGGCTAGACTCAAAAAGACAAGAAACCCAAGTGTAGGTAAGGGTGTGGAGAAAGGGAGTCATGATGCGCTGTTGGTGGGAATGGGAACTGGTGTACCAACTGTGGAAAACAGTACGGAGGCTCCTCAAAATACTGAAAATAGAAATACTACATGATCCAGCAATTCTGCTTCTAGGTATTTATTTGAAAATAAAAATACTAATTCAAAAAGATATACGCACCCCTATGTTCATTGCAGTGTTACAATAACCAAGATATGGAAACAACCTAAATGTTCATCAACAGATGAATGGATAAAGATGATGTGGTGTATACATACACAGTAGAATATGAGTCAGCTATAAAAAAAGAATGAAATCTTGCCATTTGCTACAACATGGTTGCACCTGGAGGGTATGATGCTAAGTGAAATAAGTCAGAGAAAGAAAGACAAATACCATATGATTTCATTTATATGTAGAATATAAAAAAACAAAACAGAAACAGACTGAGAGATAACTGGCGGTTGCCAGAGGGTGGGAGGACAGGCAAAATAAAGGGGATTCAGAGGTACAAATCTCCAGTTATAAGTAATTCATGGGGCTTTAATGTACGGCATAGGGAATATAGTCAATAATATTGTAATAATTTTGAATGCTGATAGACGGTAACTAGACATATCATGGTGATCATTTTGTAAGGTATAGAAATACTGAATCAGTATGTGGTGCACCTGAAACTAATACAATGGTATATATCAATTATAATTCAATTAAAAAAAAAAGAAAAAAAAGGGGGCCAGAGTGATAAATTTGGTAGCAACTGGTACTGAAGTTGTGGTTGGAACCTCCTGAAGCTTAAAAGGTTGTTAGACCATATCCTTCTCCTTCTGAATTAAAAATAGAGAAATAAAGATTTCAATAGATGGAGATCAATATTCTGTTTATTACTAACAAGACTGGCATGGAGAATGCAGCTTGGATCTGTTGCCACAGTTATGTTTCCTAAAACTCTCCCTTCTGATTTGAAATTACTAACTTCTTTCCAAAAGCCTACAGTTAAGCTTAGCTTATGGAGGAGAGCAGAATTTATGCTTCTACCCAGACTGATATAAAAAGAGAGAGGATAAGCCACACGGGAACCATGAACTTCAACATCTTAATCTCTCCTTATAAAGTTCAGTGTAAAATTGAGTGTCAGATTTTTGCCACTCTTTCATTAGAGAAATCACTCCCTCCTTCTTCCATGGGAGGTAAAAGGGTCAGTTCAGATGGGTTTTTCCAATAGTTTCTTCCTGGGAATGGAAGTTCTTTATCCAGAGACATGAGGACAGGAGTATAACTTTTCTCTAATAGAACTGAGATAATGGAGGAGAGATGCCTAGGGGAACAAAAACAGAAGAGAACCAAAATAGTCTGGAGAATTCTCCAAAATCACATGATTACAAAAAAAAAAGTCGAACCAGCAAAAGAGAAAGAGTAAGAATGGTGAGAGAAGCAAGTAGAAAACCAGTAAAAACTGATGCTCACGAAAATCAAGGGAAGGAAGAATTTGGGAAATAGACGGTGGTCAGTGGTGGAAAGTACGAGTAAGATGAAAACTGAAAACTGATGTTATAAAAGAGTAATGTATTGAGATGAATTTCACATAACTTAAAATTAACTATTTTACAGCAAACCATTCAGTGGCATTTAGGACATTCACAATATGTGCAAACAGCCCCTCTGTCTAGTTCTAAAGCCTTTCCATTACTTCAAAGTAAAACCCTATATGTATCAAGTGGCGTCTTCCCAGCCTCTGGTGACCATCAATCTGTGTCACATCTCTGTGGATTTATCTATTCTGGATATTTCATATAAATGAGATCCTATAACATGTGACGTTTCGTGTCTGGCTTCTTTCACTTAGCATAATGATTTCAAGGTTCACCAACGTTGTACTGTTTACCAGAATTTCATTGCTTTTTATGGCTGAATCATATTCCATTGCATAAATGTGCTACAATTTTTTAAGTCTATTCATCCATTAATGGATGTTTGAGCTGCTTTTATCTATTGGCTACTGTGAATAGTGTTGCTGTGAATTTGCCTGTACATGCACTTTTTTTAGTATTTACTTTTAATTTTTTGGAGTATATATGGAGGTTTAGAAGAGTGGGGTTAAATGATAATTCTATGGTTAATTTGGGCGGAACCATAAAACTGTTTTTTGAAAACCTGCTTTTGATTTGGCAATTTGATAGTAACTGTTGACCCTAGCTAGAAGAGTTTCAGGAGAATAATGACTGTGGAAAACAGATGGTATGGGATTAAGAAGTGAATGAATTTAAAATTTAAAAACTTTTAACAGCTTTACTGATGGATGCACACTAGACATATGATAAACAGCACATATGAAAAACACAGGTTTTAGCCTTGGGGAGGAGTAGAGGCACTTCTCTTCTCAGAAAGGAATAAAGTAAGTAAGAATGGTTTCTGTAAACAGGTCAGTTAGAAGTGGAGGGGAGAGCTATTAAGGGATTTGACACCTGATGGTCTCTTTCCAGTAAAAGAGTTGTTTGAAATGAGAAGTAGAGGAGTAGAGAGGTTAGGGAGATGTGGTAGAGGCAGTTAGATGCTTACTCCAAATCCATTCTCTCCTTCTACCTTAGTAACAGAGTCTTGATTTTGTTCAGATGACTGACATATAGAGCTTAAAAACTGCATTTCTCACTTTACCTTACAATTAAATATGCTCCTGTGATTAAGTTATGGCCAGCAGGATATCAATAGGAGTGTTATATGGGACTTCTATGAAGGTTCTTAACAGGAGACCACTTGGCTTTGAGGGGTGTCCTTGTGCCCTTCTGGACTACTACCTTCCTGCTGTCTAGAGCATCATGATTGGTGCTCCAGCAGCCATTCTGGGTCATGAGGTGATCTTGAGGATAGAAGCCATCTGCTGAGGATGACAGAGCAGAAAGACAGATGCCAAGGTTCTGAGGACTTTGTGGTATCTCCATAGCACACCTGGATTGCTAATCTCTGATTTTCTTTTACCTAGTTGAAAAATAAACTTATATCAAGTTTAGGTCACTGCTCTATTGTGTTTCAATGATATGCATCCAAATACAATCCTAACTGAAACAGATTATTAAAGCTTAATAGAGTCTCTAAGGTGAGTGGGAAAGGGAACTTACTATGGTCCAGTAAAGGGATTCATGAGCTGGGGACTCAGTGGAGGGAGTCATCAATGGGCAAGTTTACATGCTTTACTCTTTCAGTGTGGGAGCAGAAGCAGAGGCACTCCCAAGTATTGGGAGTCATTCCAGCAGATGTAAGGGAACGATGGTCAAGTGAAGAACTGAGGATGCTGTTATTAGGTTTGGAGCATTTTACCTTGGGGTCCAGGTTGTACAGGAAAGAAAGTTGAGCTGGTGAGACTGGCTACCTGGTATTGGATTCTTGGACAGGATTCTGGAATGGTTTTATGGATTGACACGTAGAAGCTCTGGAGGTTGTGATTAGGCAATGGGACTAAGTCTAGCATTTCCGAGATGGAAATCAAGGGAATGATGATGCTAAGGCCTGGGTGTGGCCATGGGAGTAAGGAGATGGCGGCAGTGGCATGGAAATGAAATGACAGCAGAAAGGAGGCTGAGAAAATGAGGGCCTTGTTGGAATGGGGCATGACTTGCTCCCTGAAGTGACCCAGAAGGATATCAATTTGAAGTCCGCTAAGACAACTGAAACCAAGAGGAACAACAGCTTCAGCTCCAGTCTTAAACAGGCAGGTCACAGTGAAAGTTTCTGGAAAGAAGTCCAAAATGGGCCGATGGGTGCTTAAAATAGAGCAGCTACAGAGGCCTTGTGAGAAGAATGTACAAACTGCCACCACAACCAAAGAGTAGTGCATATATCTCCAATTAAGTGAAAGGAGCCTGGCGATGTCTGGCCAAAGATCCCCGAGGTAGACAGTGACTTTTGGAAAGGCACCAACCAATTAAATAAGACATTTTCTGTTAAGACATCTTCTGAACCCAAACATTTCAATTAGTGGCATACAGGAACGATCATTCCTGTTAAAATAAGTGATTCTTTTCTAGCTGTCAGAGATATAATGTTGAAAGAAAAGAAACAGACCTGGGACAGGAATTCCATGTATGTTTGTAGAGAAAATCTTTGTGCTTTTGTATTGATTTGTACCAGAGAAAGAAAGTGTAATTTAATGAAATAATGTCCTCAGCCAGGGTAGCACGTCAGGCTGGAAACGGGGTCGGGGAAATGGTTGGTAGACTGAAATCTACAGATAATGGCTAGGTATCTGAGGTGTGCCTTTGGAGCGGAGGTTATTAACTTTCCAGCATGGACGCCCTCTCCTCAGAAGGTCAGGAGGCAGTGGGGCATGGTGGTAACAGAGTGAATTCTATGATTAGACCACCTAATTTTGAATCCCTGCTATTTGAAATATTTACCAGGTGTCCTTGGGCAAGTTATCTAACCTCTAGATGTTGCGATCTCCTTCTCTTAAAAATTCTTCTTGTCATTTCCACCATCCACACTGTAACCCTCCCCAGAGGTCAGCAATATTACCAGGTTTTTTTTTTTGTATACCTCCAAAGATAATCTATGCACTTAACAGTCCATACATGTATGTTTCTCTCTCTCTCTCTCTCTTTAAAAATGGAAACACTTTTCTGTTCCCTTTCCAAAAAAAGAAAAACATTAACAGTATCTTCTTGGAGATCACTCCACAGCATTACACAAAGAGTGTCCTCAACTGTATTAAAACAGCTTTCACATTCATTATCTTATTTGAAAATAACTGGTTTCCTCTCTCCTTGTTGTGCCGCGGCAAGTAAGGTTATTAAACTTGCTTGCTGATGCACAGTGAAATAGTGTCAGAGCTTGGACCAGAATATAAAACCTCCAGCCCTACGTCTATTGTTCATTTCTTAGACCAGCCCGTATGTGAAACTGATCTGAGAATCAATGCTTTTTCTATAACAAGTCCATCTGGATGTTTGTATTTAGTGGCACTGTTGCCCTAGCCCAGTGTGTAACTAAATATAGTTGCTCTATAAATGTTTGTTGAGTGGAATAGGATTGGTTAATTCATAACCCTGGATAATGACTCACATTTTTATCATTAATCCGTCACGTTTCCTAGGAGATGTATCATTAGCATACGTACTGAAGGAAATGTTGGGCATGAGTGCGAATACAAAATGTCCCGGTCTCAGCCAAGCGCAAATTGTTTAGCAAGCTGGAAAATTTTACACAGTCCTCCAGATCACACCGGTGAGTCAGCTAGCACCCTCCTGACCCATAAGGCCTCCAACCTGTGAGTTCTACTCAGAAATAGTGTCTAGTGTCTTTAATCTCCAGTTTTGCCCTCTTGTGATTCCTATAGCTACTGAACAGAAAACAATAAACTGGGTAAACTATGCTTTGCTTATAAATCCTCTTTTTCAGAATCTGGAAATGATTACAAGAAATTCACCCAATTGTGTGTGCAAATGTGTATACTGAGAGCGGGTGACACTCTCCTGTGTGGTGTAAACATATGCTCCTATGTGAAAATAGAAGCCCAAGCCCAAGATTCTGAGCGTCCTGTATCGCTCAGTCTTCTGTGTGTGATGGCTCAGGGAAGCATCAGTGAGGGGCACTGAGTTAGCTTCTCTGCCTGGCAGTTTTTTTTCCTTCCAGCAATTTTTACTGATAATTGAGGTATACAAATATAGGAAAATCAAGTAGATGAAACGACTACCTTATTGGAGTCGTGGGTTACCTAATTTCCAAGCCGTTGGGGATTTTCTAGTACTTTATTATTAATTTCTAACTTACTTCCAGAGGACATACTTTATTTATTTTATTATGTTATGTTAATCACCATACATTACATCATTAGTTTTTGATGTAGTGTTCCATGATTCATTGTTTGCGTATAACACCCAGTGCTCCATGCAGAACGTGCCCTCTTTAATACCCATCACCGGGCTAACCCATCTCCCCTCCCCCTCCCCTCTAGAACCCTCAGTTTGTTTTTCAGAGTCCCTAGTCTCTCATGGTTCGTCTCCCCCTCTGATTCCCCCCCTTTCATTTTTCCCTTCCTACTGTCTTCTTTTTTTTCTTTTTTTTAACATATAATGTATTATTTGTTTCAGAGGTACAGGTCTGTGATTCATCAGTCTTACACAATTCACAGCGCTCACCATAGCACATACCCTCCCCAATGTCCATCACCCAGCTACCCCATCCCTCCCACCCCCCACCACTCCAGAGGACATACTTTAAATAATTTCAATACTTTAAAGTCAGTTGAGGCTTGCTTTATGATCTAGCTTACGGGCAATTTTGATAATCCCCACAACATTACGAGATAGATATTATCATCCCTCCATTCTACAGATACAGAAACTGGTACTTGGAGAGGTTAAAGAAACTTGCTCAAGGTTGAGTTGAAATGTGAGTGCAGGTATCCTGGCTCTTAAGTCCATCCTCTTAACCACTATTCTATAATACCTCTACCTATGAGGAAAAAAAGGGCAGATCTAAAAAAGGTCTTATATCTGAGATCTCATGATATTTGCACTGGATGAGGGGCTGCACTTAGCACAGGTGAAACATGATGAATTTGTTTAAGAGTCCTATACCGGGAGATGGCTATTCAAACATATTTATGGGAGAGATGAGTCCATGTGAGATCTGTCCATCAGTTCAGGATCCTCATGGACGGAGCTTAGTTTAAGAGGAGAGGCTATTGAAAAAGACATGTTTGGGCTGTGGACACAAGATCATTATTGGAAAAGAAATACAACAGGGGATATCCTACTCACACTTCGGTCGGTTCTACCCACTGCACCAGAAATTTTTGTCTAAGATCTGGCAAGGGGACTGGAAACAGAATAGAATTACTTTGTAGGTGAATACTATTTCCCCATTTGGTTGAAGTGGCCATATCTCAGAGGAAGAGAATTATGGAAGACCCGTCGGTGAGCCAGACCTCCCAGATCACCTCCCACGTGCCACAACACAGGCCCTAGGGATCCTCGAGGTCATTGGCGGGTTTGAGAAAGATGTATCAATCTGGACCCCAGCTACGCTGGGAGACAGAGTAATACAAGATGTTCACAACAAGTGATTTACATGGAAGGAGGCCATCTATAGGAATGCTGTGTGTAGAGAGAAACCTTTTGAAATTGATTGAATGGGGGGATGGCCCAAGGGGAACCTAAAATGACTCTTAGGGGAGCAAGTAAAGAAAAAAAGAGAGAGTAAACATAGCTAAAAGGGAAGAGAAATGGGAGAGTTCCAGCCAGTGAAACACATAAAAAAAAAAAAAAAAACCATATGCAGGTTTGAAAGTTCTGAACAAAAGGAAAAGAGCCTGAAAAGTGGCCAGTCATATCTAGGTGGTACAGACAGTGTTTCTAAACTCAGGGAGCATTTTCTGCTCAGCCTGAATATTTGGAGGCTCTCGTGGGCAAGGGCAACATAAAATCTGAGATAGCTCCTTCCTGAGCAGGTTTGGATAGAATCAAATTCAACAAATACAATAGTGTTAGGACAGCTAAAACTGGAAATGCGACATTTTGGAAATGGGTCTGTTATGAGTGAGTGTTAGGGGAGCAGTACGGCAGCAAAGTGAATGGGTTTTAGAAACTGGGCTCACCCAAGGATCCTCAGTGTTTACATGTGATCTGCGTATTTAATGTGAGATACGTAGGTTACATAGCATTTTCTCTTAAATATGTATTTTCATATAATTTTGTGATGGTTATTTGCCCTGTAGATCTGATATTTCCTACAGTAGTAAGAAAGAAAGTAGGGAAATAAACCAAAAGGAAATTATGCCACAGAACTGTTTCAAAGAATTAACCTACAAATGGTCCTGATTAAAGTATTATGTACATATTATCTCATCAAAGGTCCTGAGTCACACTGAATAATTAAGGGATTATGTGTAATGGACCCCAAAAGGACCAATGGTAATGCTTCCAACCATCCAATTCAACCAGGGGTTTGTATACAGGGAGAAAATGTGGCTAAATTTGTGGCTGTAAGAGCCTATGAAGAGGGGACTTTTTTTTAAAGATTTATTTATTTATTTGGGAGAGAGACAGAGTGGGGGAGGGGCACAGGGAGAGAATCTTCAAGCAGACTCCCTGCTGAGTGGGGATCCCGAAGTGGGGCTCGATCCCACGACCCATGAGACCATGATCTGAGCCAACAAAACCAAGAGTCGGAGGCTTAACCAGCTGAGCCAGCCAGGCACCCCAACGGGACCTTTTTTTTGATCTCTGCCTTCCCTTTGCCTAGGGCTGCACCTAGAAGGTAGACATGTTTCCCTGAACACATGCATACACATGCGCACATCCTCATCTGCTGGCACCTATGTTCCCTGTGGTTCTTCACAGACCACGTAGATGATGGGGTGCTTGAGGGCTACAGAGGTTACGTGCCATAAGGACTGAGACGAGGGGGAATCCCTAAGCCCTAAAAAAGTCCTAAAGGGCTTTTTTAGAAGAGGTGGAACTAGAGTTAGACCTGGTGAGATTTCCATGGATAAAGAGAAACAAGGAGGAGGCTCCTTGACACTTCGGTGTCCAGAGGCTGGCTGGCACTTCGGCGGGAACCCAGCCAGACGGAGACGGAGAGCAAGGGCTCTGGAAGTCAGCGCCCTGTGTCAGACTTGTAGAGTCTGCAAGGAATGTCTAAAGCCATTTGCCTCCAAATAAAAATGAAAATTTGAGCCTGGAGAGATCTCCTAATAGAGAGGAAGAGTTTTGAGAAAAGCAGGAAACAGGAGCAAATCTCAGGGTAAAACCTCCCTTGGGGGCTGAGTGGAAGAGAAGTCCACCACGTCAAATTCAGAAAGAGGTGAGCCGAGACAAAAGGCCGGCGCAGGCCTGAGCGGCACTCTGGGTAAAGGAGATTCAAAAGGTTTTCAAGTGAGCAGGGAGGAAAGGCTGATAGGGCTGACTCAGAAGGACTGGACTTCTTGCAAAGCTAAAGTTAAAAAAGAAAGAAAAATATGTCCGAGGAAGCAACGGGAGAGAAAAAGAAACAAACGGATGTCCAGTAGGACTCTGCATAGTTCCTAGGGCCTGTCTCTCCATGTCCCCCACGCTTCCCCAGCAACCAGTCCCCGCTCAGGCCTCCGTGTCATTTCCTTCTTGGGGTGGTGCTGACTCACCACGCTCTAAAATGAGTCCCTCCCCATCCTCTCTCCCTGCTTCATGAGTGCTGTGAGAAATAATTTATTGAAAAGCATTTTCTTGTGGTTGCTGGGTAAATGCTTCCAGGGCTCAATGTCCTTGCGTTTTGGAGAAGCTGAGAAAGGTTGTCTCTAAAGTCTAAGAATTTGTCTGAAATAAAAACGTGATGTCCCTTCACTCTTTTCCTCTTCCCCTTCTAAAGTCCCCATCGCATGTCTGGCAGGGCGGGGACTCTTCTCCAGAGAAAGGGAAAGTGAGTTTTCCTGGAGAAGTGACCCAGGAGTCAGCAGCTCCCTCTAGTGACGTTTGCATATTTCCCATAAAGCCAGCCCCACCTCAGAGGCTTGAGCAAACACCTGCGCTCCGTCCCCATGACACATGAAGGCTAGACTCAGTGATCACTGCATGGATCCCTGCATGAATGGAGGAGGAAGGGACTTTAAAGGAAGGGCTCCCCAAAATCCAGGGTAGGTAACAGAAGGCCCTCCACAGCCAGGGCTGAGCAGAGGCCAGAAGACATTCCTGGGGTTCAGGCAGCTGTTGAGTACCGTTCTCTGTTGCTAATGATGACAAAGATACTATCCAGTGCCTACGGGACAAGCACTGAATGCTTCGTATACATTCACTCATTTAATACGTAGAACCTTATGAGTTGGGCGCTGTCATTAAGACAGTTTTATTCCTTCTCCAAAAAAAAAAAAGAAAGAAATACTGTAGATAAAGCAGTCCACTTTGACCACCACATACCAGTCCACTGGAATTCCAGATGCGTCTCCTTGCATTTACATAAAAGTATTTAATGGCTAGACTTTGTCCAGTTTTTTTTTTTTTTTTTTCGGCATTATTTTGCATTTCTGCATTGACATAGCTGCATCTGTCTTCCTGTGTACTTGCAGGCCGTTCTTCAGGGTGGTGACCAAGAAGTGGAATTGCTGGCTGAGAGGGAATGTGAATTAAAAAAAAATTTATGAGCTACTCCAGATTATCCTCCAAAGAGGCCTTTTCGATTTGTTTCCTCAACAGCAGTATGTGAGAGTACACCTTTTGCTATTCCTCAGGAAAACCTGTTAGTAATCTTTTTTACATCTCGTGCCAATCTCATATGTGAAAAATGAGGTCTTATTATTATTTTAGTCTGTTTTCCCTTGATTACCTGCGAGGCTGTACATTTTTTCACATTGGCTATTTGTCTTTCTTCTGCGAATTACCTGCTCATGTCTTCATTTATTTTTTGGGGGGCAATTTGTTGACTTCGAAGGCTTCTTTACATATTCCGCGTGGTTAGGAGTTGTTACGTACGCTGCAGATACTGCCTCCCAGTCTACACTTTTCTTCTTAGTCCATGGGCTCTTCTGCCATCTCAAAGTCTGATGTATTCAAATGTATTTAACTCACCTTTCTTGCTTTTGCATTTGGAGCCTTTATATATTCTGCTGTATTTTATTTTATGCTTTATTTTTTTATTTTTTAAAGATCCTATTTATTTATTTGACACAGAGACAGAGAGAGAGCACAAGCAGGGGGAGCGGCAGGCAGAGGGAGAAGCAGACTCCCCACTGAGCAGGGAGCCACACTCAGGGTTCATCCCAGGACCCTGGGATCATGACCCGAGCCGAAGGCTGATGCCCAACTGACTGAGCCACCCAGGCGCCCCTTTATTTTATCCTTCAATAGTTCTGCCTTCATGGTTGGCTCTTAAAACATCTGAAACACATGAAACATTTGTGGAAGAGCCTCTCTTCTTAGTCTACCCCCAGAACATGCTGACGGGAAGGCTAATTATAGAACTGAACCCAAACACAAGAGGAGTAGAAGTAGCCATCCTCCCATCTGAGGATGTGCCGGCAGCCTGCAAGAGAATGTTTGCGAAGGCATGCATCTATAGCCCCAAACAGCTCAGAGAATCAAACTCCTCCGAATTGTCTTTTTTCTTTTTTAAAAGATAGACCCTGAATGGCGTGTTTTCCAGAGTACATTAGTGCTCTAGGATATTAATAGGGCATTAAAATTTATCACACAAGGAAAGGCTTTTGTGGTCACATATGATTGGGAGAGGCTTGGTTAAGCAATGTTAAATGGGTTTCCTTGGGGACAGCTCAGTTAGTGAACGTTTATACTGCTCAGAGGCTACAAGCTGTTTTCAGATGGAAGTTTACAGTGTATTGAAAAATTCAAGGGATCATTTAGTTCGGAGCCAATGTTCTCAACCTTAGTTTCATTTTTGAATAACCACGGGAACACAAGCAAACATGGGCGGACCCAAGTCTCCTGGCCCCAGAGATTGGATTTAATTGATTTGGGATAGAGTTTGGGCATGGGAATTTTTTTTTTTTAGATTTTATTTATTTATTTATTTATTTATTTATTTATTTGACAGAGAGAGACATAGCGAGAGAGGGAACATGAGCAGGGGGAGTGGGAGAGGGAGAAGCAGGCTTCCCGCTGAGCAGGGAGCCCGATGCGGGGCTCGATCCCAGGACCCTGGGATCATGACCTGAGCCGAAGGCAGACGCTTAACGACTGAGCCACCCAGGCGCCCCTGGGCATGGGAATTTTTAAAAGCTCCCAGGATGATCCTCATGTGCAGCCCAGGCAAAGAACCACTATTAGTCCAATGGCTTCATTTAGCAGTCAGGGAAACAAACAGCTGACGGGTGGTCAAGTATCACAAGCTAGTTTGGAGACTAGCTGGGACCCGAGATGGATGTTTGGAACCCTGGGCCTGGCCTTCCCTCTATCCTGTGCTGCCCTTCTCCAACACATCATTGGGCATGTAAGGTGCAACCGGGACCACACACTGCAGGCAGAGGCTTTGGTGTATGTCATACGCTTCCTTGTAGCTTCTAGATGCGTTGTTTCCTTATCTCTAAAAGAGGCATAGTAATACTCCTTCTCCCTCAGTGCAGAGTTAGTCTGAGAAGTGAATGAACTAGTGCATATGAGAGTGTATGAGAAATGTACACAGTACAAATGGAAGTGAGGAGAGGAGGCAGGTAAAGGCAGGTAATAGTGCCCAGCCGTGTCCTGTTTATGAAAAGGGCTTGGGAGATGTGAAACCGTAATTGGTGGTGGGAATGAAAAGCACCTGCTCTTACAGAACAGTTTCTTCACAAACACACCTGGAATCCCTCAGGTCCCAGGCAAGTTGTCAGTATTACCTCCCTCAGGGAACCCCTGATTAAGGTTACTGTATTTCCAGCGCCAGGTGATCAGAACATAAATTTTACATGATTAACATTTACATGCATAAGCATGAGCATTTATATAATTTTGCATGCTGTGTTCAATAATCTCCAGCTTACTAAAGTAGTATACCCAGCAGTAGTCAAGCTAGAGGTGTCTTTCCCTGGTCCGTCCCCTGATATAAGGACGATTGTCAAGGCCCAGAGAGGCTGGACGAATGGAAGGAGCAACGGAAGTTGCAGGCAGAGGCGCAGCCATCCAGGGCCCGAAAGGGAGGCCTCACTTTTGCTCTAGCAAAGGAGTCAGTGAAGTACTGTGGCTTGCCGAGCGCATCGTGAGACTCTCACGCTTTCCTGCAGAGGATTCTGCAGGAATCCAGAAAAGCAGCCTGCCATGGGCCATGTGCCTGGGAGACTAGCTCAATGTTCAGCCACGGGAGGAAGAGAAATCTGAGGGAAGCATAACTGGTCACAGCAGACTTTCTCTTGAGCTGTAGACCCTCCCTAACAACCCCAGACAGCCTGTGTCATTCATAATTCATTCAAAATATTTATGTGTAGGCGCTGGGCACACCATAGTGAATATATGGATCCCATCCCTATACTTGTGGGGAATATAGTTGCCCGAAGGATATGGACAAAAAGTTAACCGGACAATAAAAGAATCTAACTTTGCAGTGCTACGAGGGGTTGGAAAGAGATTGAGGGAGGCGAGGCAGGCATCTGCTTTAGCGAGGCTGGTCAGGAGCGGAGGCCTGCTGGGTGAGAGGAGCATTTCAAGCAGAGGGGACAGGATGTGTGAAGGACACGGAGGGGACAAACTTGGCACGCTCTGGGAAGTGGAGGAAACTCGGTGTGGCTGGAGGATAGAGTGAAGAGGACCATGGCAGGCGAGCAGCTACGGGCAGGGACCAGATCATCCCAGCCTTGGGTCGGTGTGATGCATCTACCAGACAGCAACCTCTAGCTGCTTCAGGGATGGTCAGGGGTTATATTCAAAATAGTCAGCACCCGCCAGGGGCGGACTTAGTCTTGGAAGACCTGAAGCTTATATAATTTTGGGGTCCTTCTTTAAGAAAAATTCAGAATGTCATCTTAAAGTTCAAAAACAAAACTGAGGTAGCCTTGTAAACCCATCACTAGGGTCTTTGAAAGGTGTTATACAAGGGAGGTCCCGAAGCTTAAACTTTGCTGGCTTCACAGCGAACCTTTGAAATCCATTCAGAGCAGGTGCCAAGCACAGATACAGCTGTCCTGGAGTCTCCCAGCTAAGTATCAGCAGGACAGGAGAGGCAGATGGCGAGAGTCCTGTGGTCCCAAGAGGGTGGTGTAATACCATAGAAGGAGTGGGGCAAGGGCATTCAGATGTTCGCGAGGGAGTGGTGACAAAGATGGCCTCTGATCTAAGCCACCAAAGAAGGAAATGACGCAGGAGTTGATGGATTAGAGGTGTCATGGAAGACTTAGAACCTAGAAATAGGGTTATCAGAGAAAACGAACCGAAAAGGCAGTGGTGCTGCGGGAGAAGGGCTCATTGGAATCTGGGGGTTAGAAGTGGTTCGTTCTCTGGGAATGACAAGGAGCAGGACAACAGAGTGGGTACTTGGGGTGGCGTGAAGAAAACGTCATTGGAATTGAGTGGCTTGAGTGGGGGCTGGCTCGTGCATGTGGATGCATCAGCCACAAATGATGATGCCACCGTTCGGTGGAGAGGAAGAAAGTGAGGATTTTGTTTTTGAAATGTTAGCGGAGAGCCCCACATTGTGGGACAGCTGTAGTTCTCATTTCCTTAGTTGTTAGCTGTGCTGTATGGGATCTGGAAATGGATGTGGCCACAACACCTGAAGTTTTCTCTCACTGAGGGTTTCTGCTGCTAGTATCGGAATCACGAGCAGACAGCACTGTGGTTGTTTGGGGCTTGACTGAATCTATGACTAATTATCGAATTGTTCGTACTTTTCCTTTCCTTGGGGGTGAGTGCCTTTCAAATGGTCGCAATCTCTATATAGAAAAGTTCATCATTAAAAAGGAAAAAAAATCTTGTGTAAGGTTTTGGTTTACAGAAGCCTTTTACATTTGTTTCCTCACTGGATCATCAGAACAAAGCCATAAAACAATGGGTATATCCTCATACAAGAGAAAAAGAAACAGTCTCAGAGAAGTAACTTCCCAAATCACACAGCTACAGCTTATAATACCTAATAAGTACTATAAACACCAGAGCTGAGGCTGTATCTAAGTGTTCTGCGCCCCCTACCCCCCCGCCCCCCCGTCCAGTGTTCTTTCCACCATACTATGGCACCTTCCCTCATGCCTCTTGCAGAGATGTCACCATCTCAGCTGTTTCTACCAAGTTGTTTGGTCCTAATGTTGTAAGCCTGTTGGTCTCTGCCATGAGCTTCCCCTTGGGCTAGAGACTACAGGGCTTTGGAACTGGAAGGACTCTCTGTAACCTTCACTAGGAACTCATGTAAGTAAGGTACTTATGGGCTGCCTCGGCTTAGAGAGGCTGAGTGGACAGTAGAGTTAAGTATGGGCGAAGTAGGGCTGGAAACTCCACTTTGCCACTTACCAGGTCTGATGAGCAGAACTGGTATCCTCATAGTGATTGTTGAATGATGTCCTGCACTTGTGTCATACTTGGAGAGGGTTTTGTTGGTCCCCACAAGATGGGATATTGATTCCAGAAGCACATCCAATGAGGCATTTCCGGAAGAGTGTTCAGAGCATCCTGATCCTGCAGGGCTTCCTTCCAAAGAGGAATACTCCATCAGCATTTGGGAAATGCTACTCACTATATTCTCTCTCCTTGGTGATTAGTGTTTTATTGCTGCTATAATAAATTATTACACACTTGGTGACCTAAAACAATACAATTTTAGTCTCTTACAGTTCTGGAGGCTAGAAATCTGAAACTAGTTTCAATGGGCTAAAGCCAAGGTGTCAGTAGGACTGGTTCCTTCTGGAGGTTCTCAGGGAGAATCCATTTCCTTGCCTTTCCTTTCCCGGGAGGCTGCCTATGTTCATGGACATGCTCTTTCCCATATCAAAGTGGATCTCTCTAATCTATGCTTCTGTTGTTACATAGCCTTCTGACTCTAACTACTGCTTGCCTCTTATAGTCTTGTTGACTAGGTCATTGGACCCACCCAGATAACCCAGGATAATCTCCCCATCTCAAGATCCTTAATTTAATCATCTTCGCAAAGTCCATTTTGCTGTATAAGAAAACCTATTTATGGATTCTGGAGATTAGGATGTGGACATCTTTGGGAGACCATATTCACTTTACCAGAGATTCACAATAGTGATAAATAAATCCTGAGAAGGTTTGAAGTAAAAAAAAAAACAAAACAACAAAACAACAAAAACTGACTTAACTTTGTTAACCTTATCATTTTAAAAATTTGACCCTTATGACTTTAAGTTATCCTTTATGAAATGGCAACCATTTTTCTGATTAGCTGTTGACTCTTGAAGAAGAAACTTGTTTTTCAGTCTTCAGTGAGTGCATGCACCGGAAACATGTGTCTCTTACAGAGACTTTTTCTTTAGGCTCCTCTGAGCAACCCCCCTTTTATTTTTTTATTTCTTTATTAATTTTTATTTTTTTATTTTTTAAGATTTTATTTATTTATTTGACAGAGAGAGACACAGTGAAGGAGGGACCACAGGTGGGGGAGAGGGAGAAACAGGCTTCCCGCAGAGCAGGGACCCTGATGCGGGGCTCAATCCCAGCACCCTGGGATCATGACCTGAGCTGAAGGCAGGCGTTTAACGACTGAGCCACCCAGGCACCTCTCCCCTGCCTTTTTAAAAAAGATTTTATTTCTTTATTTGAGAGCAAGCAAGCAAGAGAGCATGAGCGGGAGGAGGGGCAGAGGGAGAGAGAGAGAGGGAGAAGCAGACTCCCCACAAAGCAGGGAGCCCAGTGCGGAGCTCGATCCCAAGACCCTGAGATCATGACCTGAGCTGAAGGCAGACGCTTAACCGACTGAGCCACCCAGGTGCCCCTGAGCCCTTTTTTGACTAGGCCTCACCCTTGGGCTCTGTCCTTGGTCTGCTTAGTCCCGTTTTAGCAAGAACCCTGCTGGGTCAGTTTACATAACATATAAATAGTGTCCATTGGATTTAATAACAGAAGACAGGATGACCTCTGCCACAGTATATTCTATGACATGGCAACTAAGGTGACCAACCATTTCCCATTGCCTAGGATGGAGCGTGTTATCAGAATGAGGATACTTGCAGTGCTAACACCAGGAGAGTTCTGGGCAAACCAGGATGAGTTGGTCACCCTAGATGAGGCATGCATGCGTGTGCACACACACACACACACCCACATTCACACTCACACAATCAAACTCCAGTACTGGAAAGTGACTAAGGGAAGAAGCAGCACCAGGACGTAGAGATGGTTCTCCTAACTGCCTGTGAAGAGGAGAAAAGGTCTAGGCAGGAGAACAGTGATTTGGAGGTCTTTGGAACCCAAGAGGCAGCAGAAGCCCAAGCAACACTGAGGTCATGGGCAGGGGAGGAGGACGCTTAAAGAGGGAAGTGCTGAAGGTCAAGGATAAGACCCTGGACAAAGCAACTTTAAGGATAAAAGGAAGGTTACAGCAGTCATAACTTTTCTGCTTAGTCATTTCATCCTCAAATTATGGAGCTATAACAGCACCTAACACAATCTTTGTCCAACAGATATACCCATGGGGTTCTATGGGATGTAAGTATGGGCGAGCCCATGAAAAGAAATGTGTAGTCAAGGTGCTGGTAATCAGGAGGCACAATGTTGTCTGAGGTGATCTCCCTTTTAGGTCTTTAGGATTCTGCCCTCTGGAGACTAAACAAAATCAGAGAATGAGTGTCCTCCTGGGAACAGAGGAACACTGACTCCAAAGGGCCCATGACTCATCTTGGCTTCCTCAGGAGTAGAGGGGATATTGGGAAGAAAGTGTGGCCCTGCAGACCTCGCCCAGAGTGCCGGTGACCAGAAACAAGGTCACCCAAGAGGCTGGTTTGTGCTCTGGCTTTTCCCAGCCACTGGCCCTTCATTTCCTCTCATGCTGGGTCTATTTACATTTATATTAATTAGCATTATTTGTATTAATTAGCTTTGTATTAATATGAACTCACAGAGAATCCCTACAGGCTCAAACAATAGGGAAATGTCAGGTGCCATTAGGGTGGTTATTCCAGAAACATAACCACTTAAGGTTCTTCTAACTTCCTATTCATCCATCCTTACCTGGCTGATCTTGTGTTTTCCAAGATGGCTTATTACCACAACAAGGCTTAATGGAGGAAGAGGTACTGTTTCTGTTCATATGTGTGTCTCTCCCTTTTTACTTTTAGTGGACTAATTTTAAAGAAATGTCAGGTTCATAGCAAAGTTGAGTGGAAAATACAAAGTTCCCATATACCTAGTACACAGACTCCCTCCCTGGCAACACCCTACCCCAGAGCGCACATTTGTTACAATTGGCAAACATACATTGATACATTATTATCACCCAAAGTCCACAGCTTCCATCAGGGTTCACTCTTGTGCTGTATATTATATGGGTTTGGACACATGTATGATGACATATATTCCCCACTGTAGTATCATATGGGGTGGTTTCACTGGCCTAAAAATCTTGTGTTCCACTTACTCATCCCTGCTTCCCCCCAACCCCTGGAAACTTCTGATCTTTTCAGTCTCCATAATTTTGCCATTTCCAAACTGTCCTATGATTAGAATCATATAGTATGAAGCCTTTCAGATAAGTGCCTACTCTTAAAACCAAGAAAAACATGACCAGATACCTCTAGCAGACCTCTGTTTGCATCTCACTGGGCAGAACCAAGTCATATGGCTGCCCCTAAACAAACCGACTGGGGGTTGATCATCCAAATTATACAATCTGTTTTGGCTGTGAGATGGTGGGTTGTGTGCCCCCATGCCTCTAGGAGTAATAGCTGTGAAGAATGCCCTTAGTATCTCTTCCTTTAAAGAAACTTGAAATAATAAGCTTCCTTTAGCTTATGCCGTCCGGTCTCCACGGATACCTGTGTAACATGGCAGCCTTGGTTTACGTAATAGTACCTGAGCAGACGAGCATGACCACAGCACTCAGGTGACCTGGAGGCAGCGGGAAACCACCACTGGCTGACGGCTGACTGGGGCTCTACTGCTCTTCCTGTGGTCTGCCGGAATGGCGGCCTGCGGTAATGACAATGTCTTCTCTGCAGCACGTGATGCTGTCTGCTAGCATTTTACCCACAGCAAAACTTCGTTCACAGCTGGAGTCAATCCTCTCACACCCTGCCGCTGCTTTACCAACTAACTTTATGTACTATTCTAAGTCCTTTGTTGTTATTTCAACAATCTTCACAGCATCATCACCGGGAATTGGTTCTAGCTCAAGAAACCACTTTTCTTACTCATCCCTAAGAAGCAACTGCTCACCTGCTCAAGTTGGATCATGAGGTGGTAGCAATTCAGTCACATCTTCAGGCCCCATGGCTAATTCTAGTTTGCTTGCTATTTCCACCACGTGAGTTACTTCCTTCGCTGAAGTCTTAAATCCTTCAAAGTGAGGGATGGAGGATAAGGGCTGGAATCAACTTCCAAACTCCTATTCATGTTGATATTTTGACCTTCTCCCATGAATCATGAATGTTCTTAATGGCATCTAGAATGGTGAGTGCTTTCCAGAAGGTTTTCAATTTACTGTGCCCAGATCCATCAGTGGGGTCACTACCTACAGCAGCTAGAGCCTTCTGTGTTAGAAGGTGGAGGAGGGTCAGTAAAGTATCCTTCAGACTGAGAAGGTACTTTGAGACTGAAAAGTGAAGCAAGCCACTCCATACCATTTACACAGAGTTTTCTTCAGGATAACTTACTCATGGGGGGGAATCAGGTAGGCAATCCAGGTATCATGCTGCTATTATTCACTCCCTCTTCTCTGCCAAGTCTGGACCTTAATCTCCAGCTTTGATAGAGCAGAGGGCATGGTGGTGAGGTCACAGGGTAGTTATCTAACATGGTCATCTGTGTGCCAGAGGATCTCATCTCTACTAGTTACCTAAAGTGGAGTCTTCTGTGCACCACTTTAGGGAAGATCAGAACAAGCCTTCCTGCTTCCCAGTCGGGGGATACCTTAACCCTCCTGGAGCCTGGAACCTACAGCCCTGAGGGAGGTCACTGCATGGGCATGAACAAGACAGAGGGCCAAAGACGGACGCTGTGATTTTCTCTGATAAGGCTCTACTAGGCACCAGGGTGTGGATGGGCAGAGTAACTCCATTGAGTTCCCTGTAATCTATTGTCATTTGCCAATCTTATTAGATTTCTTTACTGGCCAAACTGGACTATTGATGGGCTTTGAGCAGGCCTGATTATCCATGCATTTCTAATTCTTTAATGATAGCAGTAATCTCATCATGCCCCCTGGTAGCTTATACTGTTTGACATTTATTGTTCTCTGGGGATTTGGCAGCCATATAAGTTCGCATTTTACAGGACCCACAACGACAGGTTTCACTACTGAGATATGCAACCTCAATTCACCTGTCGTAAGTAGATCTAGGTCCTGTAGAACATCTATGCCCAAAATCTATTCCAGAATGGGGGGGGATAAGCACTAGAAAACAGCAGGGGGAGGGGGAGCCTTACAGTCTGTAGGGAGAGACTAGTTTGACCTTGATAAATTGTCCCCCATAATGATAAACAGTCTTTATTTCTCCCCAAAATCTTGAGGGGTTTCTGTAGATAGGTGTGCATTCAGCTTCAGTGTCTATTAGAGCTAAACAGTCTGTTACTGCAAGACCAATAAATGGTTAATTCAAGATGGCACCTCCAGTCTTCCCCGCTCGCCTGCACTACAGGGCGACTTTGGCCATTGGCCTAGCCCTCGATCTCTAGGGGCCGGGGGTAACCACCCTTGAAATTCCTGTTAGCAGAGGGGCACTCGGCGACACACCTGACTTTTATGAGCCTTCCTTCAAGGCAGTAAACTGCCTTCCTTTTCACAACACCTTCCATAGGCTTAGCAAGACCGAACTGGATTATCTATACTTTCCCTTAGGGATCCCAGATAATATTAGATCTTGCCACAATTGTTTGAGACCTTGATGGGCCCCCTTTTTGCCATTTTAACATCGGCAGGATTTTTTACCTGTTTTTCAACTTATTTCCCTTATGACAGATTCTTTCAGTTTCACCATCACAGCTACCGTATCAATGGGCCTATGAACCAGAGGGGCAAGAGCGGATACTGAAGTCTCGTACCAGGGCTGACTGTAAGATACAGCCTCTCATTCTAGGGTAAAATAATTCTTTGTCAGAGCCTCTAAAATGTTGGGCAAAAATGGCATGTTTCACTCCCCGTTCACGTATAATTTCTTGTAGTTCTTCCATAGAGGTCCAGTGTCACAGAGGGGAGGGAACATTCCCTTCATTAGGCCAGGTTATCCTAATGCTAGCATTTATCCAATCAAATTAGCTAAGCGCCCAAGATTCTCGTCCATGCCTGTGGCATATCATCTTTGTCACAAGGCAGGATGAGCGGTGACTGAGGCCATTTTGACATCTCACACGCATGTAGCATAATACCGTTTCCCCCAGTATCCCACAACTGTAACACCAAGCAGTCACCCCTTTTTGGCCCTTTTGCTTCAAGGGGCCGGTTAGTTCCAGCAATTAACTGGTAGAATATTCCCTGACTAGTGGGAATTTCTTCTTGGTCATCCCCAGGCTCATGAGTAGCCTGGGTCTTTGTTTGACTTGAAGGGCATATCTGTAAGTCATTTTCCTCCTCCATGATAATGTTGTTCTCATCAGGGGAGTCATTGGCCGGGGATCCCATGCTTTAGGGGCCCCATTCTCTTGAGATAGAATAGTTCTCACTTTAGTGCATGCTAGTCTGCGCCCACACATCTTTGCCAGTCACACGCCGTAATCTGTAAGCCTTCCTCCTGCTGTTGGATTCTTTGGGACATGATGTCCATCTTAAAGGAACATATGGCTTTGACATCCTTTTCCAAAGCCAACACTTCTCTAGTCTGTTCCAATTCTCTCCTTACTCATAATCCCCCTTTTTTTCCAGAAGTTGTTCCAGTTTTATTGAGATATAGTTGACATATAACATTTTATAAGTTTTATAAGTTTTAATCTTTTGATTTCATATATTTATATACTGCAAATGATTACCACCATGGCATTAGTTAACACCTGCATCATGTCAGTTACCTGTGTGTGTGAACATTTAAGGTCTACTCTTTCAGCAATCAGAGTATGTTGAGCTGATAACCACTTCCTCCATCTGCTACCTGGCTGTGCCCCATGAGAGAGAATATACATTTCTCCTAGCATGTCTTGCATTTTTCTTCCTACAAAACACATTTAATTGTGTCTCTAAGACCCCTTCCCACAGTGAGTGTTCTCATTAATGGCTTCAGTGCTTCCCTAGTTGGTGGATCCCCAGGATTGCTTGTGGGTTTGTTACAAAATACTCAGCTTCTCCCCAGACCTATACCATCTTAGACTTGAGGGTGTGGGCCCAGGAATCACTTACATGCAATCCCTACAGGAGAGGCTGATGCAGAGCCATGTGGGGATCCTGCTTCACGTGCTTGCTACTAAATGTATGATCTGAAGACCAGCAGCATCAGCACCAACCTTGTTATAGATCCAGAATTCACGCTCTATTCCGGACTGTCTAGATCTTCATAAGGCCAGGAAATTCCCGTGCACATGAAAGGTTGGGCCTCCCCGGTCTCTCTGCCTTCTAGACGCAGAACCAGACTGTGAAGTATGCTCTGGGTGTGCGCCCTGATCAGCTTGCTTAGCCCTGAGGAGTCCAGAGTTTGGTCCTGTTCCTTTCTCTTCTATGGCCCTTGCCCCTTTGGTGACCTCATCTCTGCTGAAGGCTTTAAACATCATTTACGTGGTGTCACCTCCCAGATCTATTTCTCCAACCTAGATATTTCTCCTGCCCTGCACTCTGTATCCAACTGCCAACCTCACTTACATTTCTAATAGACATCTCGGATGCAACATTCCCTAACTGGATGCCTATGATGCTGCCTCCCCAAAAGTCCTACTTCCAGAGTCTTCCCCGTTTCCACGGAAGGCACTCCACATTTCTACTTGCAGTCTGAAATACTGGATGCCCTCCTTGATTCCTTCTGCTCACCACCCAGAATGAATCCATTAGGAAATGCTGCCAAGTCCATCTGTAAATATCTCCAACACCCAATCACTTCCTATTATTTTCCCTCCCCACACCGCAGACGTACAGCCCACATCCCCCTCCTGGAACACTGTACTGGTTTCCTACGGTTTCCCTACTGGTCGCTCACCCTGCACCTCACAATTCTGCACAGCAGCAAACAGAGTCTTCTAAGAGAAGTCCTACAAGTGGATCATCTTTTTGAAACCATCTTGTAATTCCATACCTCACTCAGAGAAAACTCAAAACCCTTCTAATCCTAAGGCCCGGACCTCTGACTTCAACTCACCTGCTCTTGGCTCCAGCCACAGTGGCCTCCTCAGCCTTCCGTGAACACAGGACACGCTCCTGCCCCACAGCGTGTGCCCTGGAACTTCCCCTGCCTGAGAAGAACTCCTCCCAGACCTCCTCTTACACAATTCCTTCATGTCCTTCAAATCTCTCAGAGGTCCCCGTCCCAGTGAGGCTCCCACTTACCACCATAGTAAAGTAGGCATCTTCCTGTCCCCACACAGGTCTATGCTGGGTCACCTTCCTCAAAGCACTTCCCAACTTCTAATATACATGCTTCCTTTATTCACTAGCATACAGTCAGCCCCTTGTTACCAGAACATATGCCCCACCAGGCAGGCCAATTTTGTCTGTTTTTACTTCACTGAGGTGTCCCAGATGCTACAATAGGGTTCCTGTGTCTGACACGCCATTATCACTTGGATAAGTGAACTGCACAGAGCACTTCTCTTTTCTAGATGAGCCTCGGGCCACAGCTGTTCATGGCAGCTACCACTCTTCTCACCAGTGGTGGTCTCCTCCACGCCCCCATGTCCTCCCTCCCATATCATCCCTCCTGCCCAGCACAGGAAACAATTATGGTTCTCCCTTCAGAAAAGGTGCACCTAGGCTTCATAATCCCCTTTCCGTGACGTCTCTTAATGCAAAGATCAATGACCAAGCCACTGCTCAATAACTTGTTCACTTTCCCTTCTCCATTTCCTTTCCCCATCATTTCAGAAAGGGTGTCTAACAATCCCTTGGGCATTTTGTGGTACCACCATCCTCATGCACTGGTCTGAGCCACTCATAAAATCTGGCCAAGTCTCCCCCATGAAGGTGGCTGGACAACCTGGATTTTCCCCCATGGACAGCAGGGCTTCCCACCCCCATACAATGCAGGTTCTTGACCCCAGCATCCCTAGGCATGGACAATGGACTCCCCACCACCACGCACCAAGCCTTTTAACACATCCTTGCTTTGTTTTCAGTCTCCTCCTGGATGGCTCACCAATTGTTAGAAAGTAGAGGAGAATCAGTAAAGTATCCTCCAGACTGAGAATGCACTCTGAGACTGAAAAGTGAAGCAAGTCACTCCATATCCATATCGTTTACACCAAGTTTTATTCGGGGTAACTTACTGATGGGAGAATCAGACAGACGTATGATCCAGGCACCACAAAGCTATTCTCCACCAAGTCTGGGCCTTCCTCCCCAGCTTCTCTAGAGCGAAGGGCATGGTGGTGCGGTCACAGGGTAGCTATCTAGAACAGCACCGTCTGTGCGCCAGACGATCTCATCCCTACTAGTTATTTAAAGTAGAGCCTTCTGTGCTCCACTTTGGGGAAGATCAGAACAAGCCTTCCTGCATTCTGGTCAGGGCAGGCATTGAGGCCGTGGGGCCTGGAACACGTAGCCCCGAGGGAGATCACGGCGCGGGCATGAACAAGATGGAGGCCAAAGATGGAGTCAGGGTTATCAGCACTCCTACACTTATGAAATGTATTTCTTAAATACTAAGACTTGAAAGTCAAAATCACTCCTTGATCCATGGGCTGAAGAATGGATGGTGTGTTTGCAGACAGGAAAACAGCATTAATCTCACTGTACATTGCCATCAGAGATCCTGGGTGACCAGGTGCTTTGTCAGTGAGCAGTCATATTTTGAAAGGAATCTTTTCTTCTGAGCAGTAGGTCTCAACAGTGGGCTTAAAATATTCAGTAAATCATTTTGTAAACAGATGTGCTGTCATCCAGGCTCTGTTGTTCCAATGATAGAGCACAGGAAGAGTCGATTCAGCATAATTCTTAAGGGCCCTAGGATTTTTCGAGTGGTGAGCATTGGCTTCAACTTAAAGTCACCAGCTGTGTTACCTGCTAACCAGAGAGTCAGCCTGTCCTTTAAAGCTCTGCAGCCAGGCATTGACTTCTCCCTTCTAGCTCTGAAAGTCCCAGATGGTATCTTCTTCCACTAGAAGTCTGTTTTGTCTACACTGAAAATCTATTGTTTTGGTGTAGCCACCTTCATTAATTATCTTGCCTAGATCTTCTGGATAACTTGTTGCAGCTTCTACACCAGGATCTTGCTGCTTCACCTTGCACTTTTATGTTCTAGAAATGGTTTCCTTCCTTAAGTTTCATGAACCAACTTTTGCTGGCTTCAAATTTTTCTTCTACAGTTTCCTCACCTCTCAGTCTCCATTGAATGAAGCGAGTTAGGGCCTTGCTCTGGATTAGACTTTGGCTTAAGGGAATGTTGGGGTTGGTTTGATCTTCTAGCCAGACCATGAAAACTTTCTCCATACCAGCAAGAAGGCTGTTTCATTTTATCATTCACTGGAGTAGCACTTTTAACTTCCTTCAAGAACTTTTCCTTTGCCTTCACAACTTTGCTAACTCGGTACAAGAAGCCTAGCTTTCAGCCTATCTTTTGACATGCCCTCCTCACTAAGTTTAGTCATGTCTAGCTTTTGATTTAAAGTGAGAGATCTGAGACTCTCCCTTTCACCTGAACACTTAGAGGACATTGCAAAAGAAATAACATTCTTAGGGAGGTAGGGACTCTGGCTCAGGTCTGTTAAGCGTGACTTATTCACTTCCCCAACAATGCCTATCAAGAGGTCTCAGAAGACACCTCTTTCAGCAGGACATTAAGATGAAATTTCTGTTTCTGGAAGTATGCAAACTAGATGCTCTGACTGACCCTCCTACGAAAAGCAATTGAAAAAGTCTGGATAAAATATTTTTTTTAAATTAAGCACAAGCATGAGCTGGAAAGAAAGTAGAGAATACTCAGAGTCCAAAACCAAAGTGAATAATGAGGAACAAAGTGCGTGGTTCATGGCACCCCAAAACAATTACAATAGTCACACCAAAGACCACTGATCACAGATCATCAAAGCAAATATAATGATAATGAAAAAGTTTGAAATATTGTGAGACTTTCCAAATGTGATGCAGCGACATGAAGTGAGCAAATGCAGTTGGAAAAATGGTGCCGATAGATTTGCTGCTTGCAAGGTTGCCGCGAACTTCCCATTTGTGAACAACACAGTATCTGCGAAGCGCAATAAAGCAAAACACAGTAAAATGAGGTATGCCTATATTAGTAAAAAGCTTAAATAGAAGGTGTACTTATTCTAAAAGTGCTTCAGGTACTGATACACTGAGATGTGTTTATAATCATTATTATTTTTTTTACCTGTCTTTAAGTCTCTGCTGAAGAGTTATTTTTTTGGAAAGTTCTTCTCTGACCACTTTATCTAAAATCATACCCCCGGTCACTCTTTTTGAGCCCTTGTTCTCCTTCCTTTTTTGTTTAAAGCGCTTCTTTCCATATGACATAACATTATGTATTTTTATTTGTTTGCTATCTATCTGCCCTCTAGACTGTGGGGCGGGACTGTGTTTTGTTCACTGACATTCCCCAGACCCTAGCGCAGTGCCTGACACATAGTAGGTGTTCAATAAATATATGTTGAGAGGGAAATGAAACCACCAAGACTGATTTTAATTAGGAGTTTCCTTCTGAGTCATGTGAGGAAGGTATTAAACACCAGAACACAATGCAAGCCCTGTTTGCCAGGAGGATGGGAGAGTGACTGTCGAGTGGAAAATCATCTTTGTGAGTCAGGATGAGGTGGTTGCCTGTGTTTGGAGCTTCCTGGCTCTAAATAGCCTGTGTCCTCCATCTTAATGGGGGTTAAAATAGCTCTTGGCACTGAGGGGCCACGTCCTCCATGGTCCAACCCATGCAAACCCTCCTTCAAAGTGTCTGGTCCATGAGGTTACCATTTCATGATTTTTTCTCTCTCATCTAATTTAAGGTCTTTTCCAATATGTCATGAAGTTGGAGAAAAGAAAGCAAGGCCATGACTCAGACATGCCTCCTGAATGTGCCCTGTAGATTCTTGCAAAAGCAATAAATAGATTTTCCTGTCTAGGTTTCTTCTGTTAAAGCACCATTCAAATGGGAAAGTGGGTTGAGTTATTATTATTATTATCAACAGCAAACACAATAATTATGATTCCTTAGACTGTTTTACCACTCTATACTTTTCATACCTCTCTATTCTTTCATTTGTTGATTGTAATGATTGGTAGAATATGAGGTAATCAGGGCAGGTTGGATTCTCCTCCCGCCGCCCCCTATTTAAAGAGGAAGAAACTGAGACACTTTTCCCCTTTGCTCCGCAGTGACCTGTACACACAGTTAGTAAGTGACAGAGCTAGGATGTGAACTTAGGTTTTCTGACACCATATCCATTCTTTCCATAATACCCATATTGATAATCCTTCTCTGGCCCATGCTGAACAAGGAAATTATTCTGGATTGAATTTGGCAACCATTTAACAAACATTTGCAAACAAGCCTATACCTCAGCCCTAAAGAAGGAAGGTCTCTCCAGTGCTTGAAGGAATTGGTCACCCAATTTAATTTTTTCTTAAGCAATTACTATCGGCTAAGCTGGGCTAGGCTCTGTGAACACACAAACAGTAGAAGACAGTTTGATATAAGATGCCCTTTGACTTCTTTTCTCACCCTTGGGCTGCCACAGTGCTATATTTTTACCCCATTTTACCTGCTTAAATATGTTGGGAGATGGTGGAGATATAGTGCATGGGATAAATCCCAGGACTGTGATCCCCTAGCAATGCCCCTGTGTATAGCCATTCCACTGCCTTGGAGCTAGCCAGGGCCTTCAGGCATTTCTGAGACCCCTCCGTAACATCTTTAGCTTGTTTCATGTCCTAGATACTTTCCTGTCGACGTGCTACATGTTGATTTTTTTGTTTAAATGTTCCCTTAGCTTTCCCCTACATATTACTGTAATTTAGAGTGTCAGTGTGAGAGGAACTAATGAATGTAATCAAATTGGAAGAGGAAGGATACATGGCAAACTGAATTCGCCTGGCACTTCACATAATATTGAAAAAAATACCAATTGTCCATATCAAAGTATAAAGGGCTTATGGAGATTTGGGAGGAAGCTAAAGCCTGCCTCAAACAACCCTGTAGCTCTCTAAAGAAAGCCCTACCTAAATGAAGCTGAAATGCCAGAATGCATTGGTACAATGTAGCAAAAGAAATAACATTCTTAGGGAGGTAGGGACTCTGGCTCAGGTCTGTTAAGCATGACTTATTCACTTCCCCAACAATGCCTATCAAGAGGTCTCAGAAGACACCTCTTTCAGCAGGACATTAAGATGAAATTTCTGTTTCTGGAAGTATGCAAACTAGATGCTCTGACTGACCCTCCTACGAAAAGCAATTGAAAAAGTCTGGATAATTTTTTTTTTTTTAATTAAGCACAAGCATGAGCTGGAAAGAAAGTAGAGAATACTCAGAGTCCAAAACCAAAGTGAATAATGAGGAACAAGCTATTGATACACACAAAATAGATTCATCTCAACACCATTATGCTGAGTGAAAGAAGCCAGGCAATAGAGAGTACATACTGCATGATTTCATTTCTGTAAAATTGTAAAACTGCAAATGAATCTATAGTGATAGGAAATAAGTCGGTTAGTGGTAATGATGGTATAGTGATAGAAAGCAGTTTCTTGGGGCACCTGGGTGGCTCAGTCAGTTAAGCGTCTGCCTTCAGCTCAGGTCATGATCCCCGGGTCCTGGGATTGAGCCCTGCATCAGGCTCCTTGCTCAGCGGGGCGTCTGCTTCTCCCTCTCCCTCTGTTGCTCCCCCTGCTTCTGCTCTCTCACTGTCAAATAAATAAATAAAAATCTTGAAAAAAAAGAAAGTAATTTCTCAGGGATGAGGATGGAGGAAGGGCTGTGTAGCAACCAGGCAGAAGGATACTTGGGGTGATGGAAATGTTCATTATCTTAATTATAGGTATGATTTCATGAATGTATCCTGCTATAATTGATCAAATATGTGCAGTTTATGGTACTTCAATTATACAGCAAAAAAAGTTGTTAAAAAAACAAAAACGAACTCCAACTAACAAAAACAAAAGGATTATCAGGAGCCCAAATTTAAACTTAAGCTGTGAAGTAGTTTTCACCCTGAGCACAGACACCAGTTCTGGTGATCTAGAGTTCCCCTTTCATAACCTCACAGGGCCAGGGGAAAAGGCGAAAAAGCCCAAACTGCTGAGTATAATAGGAGAGCCCCTGCACAAAGCTGGAACGTCAAAGGTCTACACCTTTAAAGAGTTACCATCAAATAAACCAGCCTTTCACCTCCTGCACATGCAGGGGATGGAGAGGTTTTAGTTATTTTATCTTGAGAGCAAACACCAGGTTTCTGGATCAGAGATCAGAGCAATTATTTACTTACAGCAATAACAGTATTGGTCCCGCAGGCTCCATTTTCCCTCTGAGGGGGGATGTGATAAGGGCAGATGTTCCCCCTGCATGTACAGAGGAGTCTGTCCTCCCCCAGGAGGGGAACGCTGGAATTAGGAGTCTCAGTTTATGTAGGAGCTGCTGCATGGCGGGCCCCCTGCCCCTGACTGAGAGGGAAAGAGACCTTTGCTCTCTAATGTAAACAAACGCTCTCTGGGAAGAGAAGAAGGTCTCTAGGTATTTACAACCCTTTGAAATGCAGACAGATAGCTCCAGGAGAGAGAAACTTGCAAGTCTCCCCTGGGTTGTACTGTCTATAACTAATGTTTGCCATTTACTCGTACTTTGCCGGGAGTTTTCGCTCAAGTGCAAACGTGAAAACATTCACCTGTTTCCCAATAGGGGACAGATGGGCAAACTGCCTATCTTGAGCTCAGATGCTTACGGGGGGGGGGGGGGGAATGCCCACTCGAGCATTCATAAGCACAATATGGCCTATTTAGACTGAATTACCTGGATGGTAATAATAAATTAAATTAGACCATTGATGATTTAATAGTTGGTTACACATAGCTCCAGACAGAACTGAAAAATAAATCAGTTTGCAGCAAAGGGAGACAGAGAGATGAAAAATATGAAAATGAAGTTAATAGGTACAGAAAAAAGAGTGAAAAGATCTATCATGAGTCTAATTGGAGTCCCAAGAGCAGAAAAGAGAGATGATGAAGGAGAGGCAATTTTTGAAGAAAAATGGCTCCAGAATTGATGAAAGACTCCAATCCTCAAATTTCAAAAGACCAATAAATTCCAAGCAGGTTAAGTTAAAAGACATACACTCCTAAGTGCATCATACTGTGTATTAAAAGCAGCAAGTGAAAAAGACATACTACCCTCAAAAGAACACCTAAGTTACTAGACCAAGAAGTCATTTGGTCTTTTTAAATGGAGATGTAATTTACATAGCATAAAATTCACTTATTTATTTATTTATTTATTTTTTAAAATTCACTCTTTTAAAGTATACAATTCAGGGATTTTAAGTTTCCTCCCAAGGTTGTATAGCTATCATCACCACATACGTCCAGAACATCTTAATTACCCCAAAAGGAAATCTCATACCCATTAGCAATTACTCTCCATCCCACTCCCTTCCTCCCACAACTGGCAGCCAACAATCTAATTGCTGTCTCTATGGATTTATTTTTGACATTTCATATAAATGGAATCATATAATATGTGACCCTATGTGTCTGGTTTATTTTACTTAGCGTAATGTTTTCAGGGTTTATCCTTGTTGTAGCACGCATTAGTACCGTGTTCCTTTGTGTGGCTGAATAATAGTCCCTTGAAGGGATACATCACATTTTGTTTGCCCATTCATCAGTTGATGAACATGCAGGCTGTTTCTGCTTGTTGGCTATTATGAATGATACTGCTATGAACAGTCATGTACAAGTTTTTGTGTGAGAACCAGTGTTTTCAATTCTCTTGTTATAGGCCTAAAAGTGGAATTGCTAGGTCATGTGGTAACTCTGTTTAGCTTTTTAATGCACCGCCAAACTGCTTTCCCAAAGTGGCTGCACCATTTTACAATCCCAGCAGCAATGCATATGAGGGTTTCGATTCCCCCACATCCCCACCAACACTTGTCATTGTTCATGTTTCCGATTACAGCCATTGTAGTGAGTGTGAAATAGTATTTCACTGTGACTTTGATTTGCATCCTCTAATGACTAATGACATTTAGTATGTTTTACATTCTTATTGATTGTTTATTTCTCTTCTTTGGATAAAGATCTATTTGAATACTTTGTTCATTTTTTAATTGGATTGTCATTATATTGTTGAGTTACAAGAGTTCTTGATATATTCTTGATACTAAATTCTTATTAGATATGTGATTTTTAAATATTTTCTCCCATTTTATAGATTGTTTTTTCAATTTCTTGATAGTACCCAGACAATTTTTTTGAACCATGGAATACCAATTCAGAAAAAAAAAAAACAAAAAAAAAAAACGTTTTAAATTGTTTTAGTCTTCTCCTGATTTGCTGGTGTCCTCTTTTCTTCAACCTTCACTGGGTAAATCTTTATTGTGGATGCACAGTGACATACCACAGTATTGGTAATCCTGAGCTGGTCATTTCTTCAACACAAGCCTTGGGGAGTATAGAATTAATGTCTGTAGATGACCACTTAAGAGTGGTTAGTAAGAGAAAGCAAGTAGCAGTTTAGATTTTTATTGCATGGGTGCACATACCTGTTGAGACAGGTTGGTAAAACGACTGATGGTCTTTCCTGGGGTGGGGATCCATATTGACTATATGTGGATGCTTGCTCTGGGATTCCACTTGTCATTTTTTTAAAAATTCACTTCACCGGGTAAGTGAGAGACAGAATACAGTGATCCTTTCATTTCCATTCACACGGATTGAGAAATTCCCTTTGTGCCCCTTCTATTTCCTCGTGCAGCCTCTTCTTTCCATGCCATCCCCAGCCCCTCTTATGGACTGCCGAGTCTCAGGGATGTGCCAGTCAGGATCTCCCATGTCACCTTGGCTTCCTTCCATGGTTATGCCTGTCCCCCTCGTTTATCATGATCATCAGTAGCTGCCTCCTAACTCCCTCCCTTGCTGCAGGCTCTCAGTGTCTCATTGCTGCCCTAGTGTCCCTCCAAAAGCATCTTGTCATTTATACCCTGAGAACCCAACAAAAGGGTCTAGGGTCTTTTCGTCTTTATAAATATTTGGCCTCAGTAAAGTCTGTTGAAAGAATATGTAAACGAACACATCACTTCTCTGCACAAAGTTCTTCACTGGCTCCCCACTACCTTTCACCTGATGTCAGAGAGACTTGGCATGACATCCAAAGTGCCTTCCAAATCTTGCCATAATCAACATTTCCTGCTCTATTCCCCACCATCCTCGTTTCTCTCATACCCTGTCCTCCCCTACAGCATGTCCACCATGCCTTAATCAGTGACTCGCACCCATGTCAACTCTGTATCTCTGGGCCTTTATTCACTTAATCTCACTTCTCAGAATGTTCTTGATTTCTTTTTTTTAAAGTTAATTGGGATTTTTCTTACCCTCCCAGGAAAAGCTCCAGTATCTTCCTCCTCTGCAGATACGCTTCACAACACCTATTGCTCCCATGTGCTTTGTCTACTCTTCTCTGACAATGGTTACATTCCTCCAGGATCCTTTCTGTAAGGCCAGATTCTGCCTAATTTGAATGTATCCCCTCAGGGCCTGGCTAATAAACATTTGTTGATTTGAGCTAAACTTTTATGTGCAAGCCTAATTTTTGGTTGTATCATCTGGGAAGAAAAATTAGAAGTAGGTATAGATTCTAGAATGATGTTCTCTTGATTCCCAATTTTTGGAAATTTCAGATATTTCAGACCAAGCTGGAGCCCCTGCCTCATGGCACCCTTGTGCTGTTCCTCTCTTTCTCCTCTTCCTTTCCAGTCTCTGGCTCCTCTGCATGGCCGGTGGGTGTGGGATCAGCCTCCTTCCACCTCTGGCTTGTTTGATGGTCTCACAAAGAAGGACAAAGAAGACCCTTCCTGGGACTGTCCACATGATCCAGAATGTGATAGTCATCCAGCTGCAGGCAGGTGAAGGAATGGGAAAGCGAAGCAGGTATTTAGGCCCCCTTTCCTCTGCTGTTCTATAGGGAAACTCCTGCGGGATATTGGGATACTGTGACAGGAGATAACTCAGAACAGGGCTCCTCCGTTAGAACTCGGAATGCTGCTCCAGCACCCCATCTTTCCCCTGCAGTCTCTGACAGTTGCTCATTGCTTTCCTTGACTTGGAGTGTCCTTCCCTCCACAGCCCTCCTGCTCTTCTGGCCAATACTTCTTTATTCTTCCAGGATTCAGTTAGCTGCCTCCTCAGTGTTCTATGGGCACCCCATGCTTGCCTTTATCATAACTGCTACCCCTTCCATTGGAATTGCCTCAGTTGTAGACTTCCTGCATCACCCCAGACGATACACACCTTAGGTACTGAGCACTTAGCATGTAGTAAGTGATCAATAAATATTTGATGAATGAATAAATGAAGCTGTTCCAGCTTACCCACCTGCCCTTGGGGATAACACTGTGTTTCCTGGTGAATATATAAGAAAGACCCCAAAGTAACCAGTATGTTGAAATGCACCACTCATGGGATTTAATCAGTTTTGTGTTTCTCAATGCCTCTGTTCCTTCATTCATTATTCTTCCTCTGCCCCTGCATAAAAATGCGGGCAAACCCATGACTAGCTATCCTTGGGTCATACAAACCATAACACTTTAGTAATCAGAAAGTCAGCAGCCAAGTCCTATCTTTCCAGTGATGTGCTAATCTGGTCCTCTCCATTTAAATTCCACTCCTACTTTCTGTGGTAAGTGCCCACTATGGGGGTACCTGGGTGGCTCAGTATTAAGCATCTGCCTTCGGCTCAGGTCATGATCCCGGGGCACTGAGATCAAACCCCACGTCGGGCTCTTTGCTCAGGGGGAGCCTGCTTCTCCCTCTGCCCCTCCCCCTGCTTGTGCGCACTGTCTCTCTCAAATAAATAAATAAAATCTTTAAAAAATATAAGCACCCATTATGTTCCACCTAGAGTCCTGCAGTAGCCTTCTTACTGGCCTCCAAGTTGGCCTCTCTGACTTTTCTAAAGCACAGGTGAACTTCTTTCCACAAAGTTTTCAAGGGCTCTCAACTGTCTATTGTTAAATTCAAATTCTTCACCTGGCATTCAAGAGTCTCCATGATCTAACATGAGCCCATTCTTCCAATTTTATCTTCCATCGACCTCATGCAATCTGTGTTGCCACTAAATTGCTTAGCATTCCCTGAACATGCCTTTGCTCATGCTGTTCCATCAGTCTGGATGCCTTGACCTCCGTTTTTCCCCATCAGGACCAACTCCATCCCTCAGGCTCAAATGCTACCATCTCTTGGGGGCATTCCCTAGCTCCCCAGTTGGAATTACTAAATAATGTCTCAGGAATCCTGTGCTACTGTAGGGCTTTCAAAAAGCCCAGTGCATGTCATTCCAACTTAACTCATAATTGTTAAATGCCTAATTGTATCAGATGCATTACTGATTGGCTGCTACAGGGTAGGGACTTGGGGGGCGTGGCTTGGCAGGAAATGATCTGTGGATTGGTGAATTGTGAAGGCCTCCAGAAGAGATAGGACATGATCCTCTCTTTTGGTGGGGTGGTGAAGGATATTCTGGGGATAGAGAGATGGGGGACAAATGCAGGACACAGAAGACACAACAGGCTAAGAAAGTCTCCATTGCTCCTCATATCCACAGATATCCTGCACCCCGGGCTCTCAGTAACAGCACTCAGTGGAGGAGGTGTCCCTGACAACGTGATGGTCTGCTACACTCAGAGACGCTGAAAATTAGGAATTTAACTTCAGACCTGTATGTCCTAAGCGAAGTAAAGGGCATTTTAAGATCAGAAATTTGGCAGCCTGGAGAAGGGGCTTGCCAAACGTCTTACTCTGTCTCCGGACTTCATGTCTTTAGATTATTTTAGGGTGATGAGATTTTGTGATATAACTGTGTGCCAAGATTGCTTCCAAGCTATAGTATGTAGGGGAAAGGAGCCCTACCTGGTTCAGTGTAATGGAAGGTCCCAGCCGTGGAACTCGCGCAAGCATCTTTATGGGGCTCCAGAAGCAGCAAGTGCCCTCCGTCACCAGATTGCACAGAACTTACTTCATCTCATGTTTTGCTTTATAATATTAAGAGTTCTGTATAGAGGTAGTGCCCTGTTAGACTGTTTGCTTCTCAAAGACAGGCACCCTAGCGGGTCTGCTTTGATGTGCACACAGATCATGCTTTGCACACTCACATTTGGTGTTTGCTTATCGAATGGTCGCTTCGTTGTTTCGGCTGCCCTGCTGTTTGTGGTTGGTTCACTCAGCTGCCTGAAACTGAAGCCTAATTAGGGCATGGCCCCAAATTCAAGCCAGGTGTGGAGATTAGCATCCTGTTGTTTCCTGACCCTTCAGGCAAAAGTGTAGTCAGCAATCAGTGATCAAATGGTGTGATAGGGATTCGGTGGAGTTATATCAAGTAAGGTTTTGCATTCAAGGATTGGATAGTCAAGTGTGGAAAATACAATGAGTATATAAGTAGAATTTGCTATGCTGCAATGTGTTTTTATAATACCATTTAGGCCACACACCACTGATTTAAAAAAAGAGAGAATAGTGTCCATATCATTTCAAGTTGTGTTGGTTTGTGTATAGTTTTCCTAGGCAATGGGAACTGGATTGGTGGTAATAGAATTATACTACAAGGCCTCCAAACTTCTAGATAGCTCTGTTGCAATCCAGGCAAGAGGCCCTCACCAAATAATCATTATTTGACTATGTTATCAGTAACATTGCATTTAGTTTTTTGATGGGCTAAACAAGAAGGCCACTTGTTAGAAAAGGTGAGTTTGTTCTTATGAGCCAATGCAAGACACAGAAGGATCTGAATTTAGTACAACTTTCAGCTCTCTTCCATCAGGCCCCTGGAGAGTGCCTTCCTTGACCACTCTCTAAAACCTAGCACTCCTAGAACCTCTAACTGCTATGCTTGCACTGCTCCCCAAATTAGAACATTGGTTTATTTATGTGTTTATTGGTTGTCTCCACTACAACATGAGCTTCCTGTTACTCTTAGAATAATGCTGGAGCATAACAGATGTTTCATATATATATTGTCTAATGAATGAATAGATTTAAATTCTACCTTCTGGTACAAACACTTTGGAGAACGCTTTGGCAATGTCTTGTATAGATGAACGTATGCCTACCCTGCCACCAGCAATTTTACTCCTAGGCATGCACCCATGCTGGAGTCTTCCAGTTCTTTCCCAATATCCTTTTCTCTCCTTCTTCCATGGAAATAGAATTTCTAGCTGGTCATATGACTGCCTGGAATAGACTTAATTTCTCTCCCTCCCTTGTAGCCAGGTGTGGCCAAATGATTTCTGGCCAATGAAATATAAGTAGAAATACTGTGTGACATTTCCCAGGAACCTTCCTTAATGGACAGGTGATATGTATGCTTTGTACCTGTTTTTTTATTCTTCCTTCATATCACTGGCTTAAATACAGGTGCCATTATCTTGGATCGTGAGGATGAGAGCCACATTCTAGAAATGGCAGCACCATGAGCTGGAAGGAGGCTGGACCTCTGGGGATTTAGGAGAGCAGCATGACTATATTAGCCATGTACCACATCCATCCAGACTTCACTTAAATACATTTCTATCTGGTTTAACAAGTTACTTTGAGTTTCTATCACGCATGGCTGAAACCAAGCCTAACTGAAATAATCCCTAGAGAAAACCTTGCACATACACAAGAATATCCGTAGCTCAACTGTTCATTACAGAAATAAACAAAAAACACCCAAATCCATCAAACCTTAAATGGATAAATTTTTCCTGTAAAGTCATAAAATATACTTTATGGTAATGAAAGTGATTGAATGACAACAATCTTCATCAATATAGATGAATCTCCAAAACATATTAAGCAAGATAAAATGGTTCAGAATACATATAGTATGATATTAAGTAGGATATAAAGTCCAAGATTATGCAAAATATATGTTCTTCAGGGATACTGTCTACACATAGGAAGTACATCTTCAAGACAAAAAGAGAATGATGAACACGAAGTTCAGGAGAGTGACCATCTCTGTGAGGAGAAGGGTGGGGCACATGGAGGCCTTCAGAGGTACCGGAATTTCTGTGAAACTCTGGAAGGGTACATGGCCTGTGTGTTTCCTTATTACTCTTTAAATTAGACAAATAGACATACATACTTTTTTGAATTTAGAATATGTTTCTCAATAAAAAAAAGATTCTACTCTGCCTTCTGGTGACACGTTATCCTTTGCTTGCTCACCTTCTTCCATGATAACAGCTATAAAACACCCGGGAAAACCATGAAAGATTGAAGCAGATATATTCACAACAAGCGTTCAGTGCATTGGTTGATGATGATGACCAGTACTAAATGGCAAAGTTAGAAGAGCAAATGAATGCCTATGTAAAGCGAGTGACCTTACTCATTGCACATTAATTTCTATCAATTACTTCATCAAACTCAAGTTTTCTTCCATTTAAAGCTTAAATCCCTTCCTAATAGAAAACAAATTTACTAATTCAGCAAATTTTTAAGTTCCTACTGTGCATCTTTACACTGTTCTCGGCACTGCAGATGCCAGCATGAACAGCATCTACATGTACAGACTCTAAAGTGCTTGATATAGTGCCTGGAGCATAATGAGAACCAAGAATGGTTACATCACGATTCATATTGCTACCATATATATTTATCCTGAAAGCTTAGCGCTCTGAATCAGGCTAGCATCAAAACCTCCTTAAGGCAGCCTCTCCCATCTTTCAAGGTTCATCTCTATAAGCTTGTTTAAGTCTATGAAGTCAAAACTCCCAGAATTTTAGTGACTTTAAACAAGAGTTTGTTTCTTGTTTATATCCATTCTGCTTTGGGTCGGAGCTGCTTTTCAGTGCAAACATCCTACAGGTGAAGGCTCTGAATTTCAGGCATTTTGTGTTTGTGACACCTGATGTCAAGACTTGATTCCACAATCACCACTGCGGGGGGGTGTAGCCTGAGAGTCTTCAATCATATTTCATTGGCTAAAGCAAGTTATATGGCTCCTTCTCACATCGAGGGGGTGGGAGAAAGGCAATTCTTTATGGGTCTAAAAGGAGTGGGTATCAAATACCTGTGAGTAGTGGCACAGCATAGGTAGTATAATTAGGTATTTCCAAGGGTTCTCAGGTGCCATCCCCCACCTCTGTTTAAGCAGTCAAGTGACCCTACAAGGAAGTTAGTAGTATTTCATTTGTCTAGATGAGAAAGTACACCTTACTTGCCTACGTTGGCTTTTGCTATACGGGGTAGAGAAAGAATCAAGATCATTAGGGTGGGACCCAATCCAATCTCTTACAAAAAGAAATGAGGACACAGGGGTACAGAAGGAAGACCAGGGAGAGACACAGGGAGAAGACAGCGATCTGTAAGCCAAGGAGAGAGGCCCCCAAAGAGACTGAACCTGCCTATAACTTGCACTTGGATTTCGAGGCTCCAGAACTGTTGAGAAAATTAATTCCTGTTTTTTAAGCCTCCCAGTCTGGCGTACTTTGTTATAGAAGCCTTAGCAAACCAATATACCTGGAATCTGGTAAACAAAGACTAAAACAAAATGTTAACCATTAATTTTAAGTATTCTGACAGTAGAATTCACTTCTACTGCATTACAATCCTTCACTTTAATACTTGGCACTATTTGAAACCACATTAACTTCTGAAATTTTAAATTATGGGAATCCCTTTCTCTGATCACAAGACCTAACCCTCTATGCTTTTTAAACTACTGGTCTTGTAGTTTATCCTCACTGGGGAGTCAACCTCTTCATAAAATGGGAAGATCCAAGATGTCAACACCCACCTGGGTTGATCTTCTTCCCTACCCAATTTGGACCCAATGGTCAAGGAAAACCTATTTTCACCATCTATTCTGTGTAACCCATTCTCTTTACCCTAGCCCCTTGCAAATGGTTCCCAATTCTGGAGATACTCAACCATTTGCTTTCTTTGATTCCATTCCCAGATTGTCAGATAAATGCCTAAGAAAATCTACCGTGTATCTTCACACCACATCTGCTTAAGGAATGTGGAATATGCAACAAATGCTCTTTTGGCTCAGCTTTCACACTGTCCTTTGTGATAGCTATTCTCACTTACTAGATAACAATAATCTGGACAGGGCGCCTGGGTGGCTCAGTCGTTAAGCGTCTGCCTTTGGCTCAGGTCATGACCCCAGGGTCCTGGGATCAAGCCCTGCATCAGGCTCCCTGCTCTGCAGGAAGCCTGCTTCTCCCTCTCCCACTCCCCCTGCTTGTGTTCCCTCTCTCGCTGTCTCTCTCTCTGTCAAATAAATAAACAAAAATCTTAAAAAACAAAACAAAAAACCAATAATCTGTACAGTTGAATGAATATCTACCAAGAAGTCTGCAGAAAGCCAAATACTAGTGTGATTTGGTACCCTAACTATGTTAGGATCAACATATCCGTGATTCTCTTGGTCTTCCCCTCCTCTTGTTACCTCACAGTTATAAGATGGCTGCTAAAGCTCCAGAATTTATTTCCTTGCTTATGACAACACAAAGAGGAAAACTTTACACCTGGTACCATCTCTTTGATTGTCTTATCAACTCAGTCCACCCTTAAATGTTAGGGTTTTTCTCCTGGCTCCATTCTTAGTTCTCTCATATCCTTGCCACATACATATGCTCCATCTGTGATCTCATCTAAGGCTTCTATGACCAGCCACACCATGCTGATGATTGCACAATCTCTGCCTCTTGTCTCATCTTCTTCCCTGAGCTCCAGCTCCTAATCTGCACTTGGATATCCAGCATATCTTTCCAAGGGAACATGATCAAAACAAGGTTATCTTTCCCTTTCTACATCTATCTTCTCATATTCCCTGACAGATGGCATTGCCACTCTCCCTTCGCCTAGGCTAGACCCTCCCAAGGTCCCTCTTCAGCTCCCTGGCTCCACCCCTCACCAATACCTAGTAAGCCTCCAAATCCTGCCAGGGCGCCCTCCAATGGCTACAGTTGTGCCTCTCTCCCAGTTCCGCTTTAGCTCAGGTCCACATCGACTCATCTCCCCACGAGCCTTCCCTTGTCCCCCGTGTACTTAGGTGCTTTCAGGGGCGGTGCCAGCAGCCCGGCTGAGAGTGCAGAGTGGCAGCCCAAGTTCATCCTGGTTGTGTCACCCCCCAGCCACACGACTCAGAGCAAGTTATTTAACCACTCTGTGCCTCAGTTTTCTCACCTGAGAAATGGGGATAATAATATGCCTTACCTCTTTGGCTACTATGGTGAAGACGAAATGAATTAACGCACTCGACGCATTCTGAAGAGTGTCTGGCTCCAACCCTGTGTTATTGTTATTAACATTTAAAATCAGACATGTGTATAAAGTGTTCAGCCTAAGTGCTGAGCTCATGGTGAGAGCTTGGTAGCTGTTAATTCCTATTATTTTTATCCGTGCTCTGGCTTTCTACTGCTACATTGAGGGTCCTGTTAAAGTACTTCTCACTGCATTTTAGAATTCATCCCTTAACATCTGTGTCCCTCACTAAACTGAGTATTTTCCCCAAGCAGAACGCAGACCATATTTTAGTCATCGCTGTATCTGCAGCATTCAGCACAGTGCCTGGGATAAAGGACACCAGCAGATGTTTCCAAGCACATAAGTAAGAAAGACAACAAGTAGTTTGCATAGCTCCTTTGTAGGAGCTCTTGGAGTTCTTGATGGTGCATCAGCTCCTTTGACATAATTCTGCCCCTGCCCCCGCCCCCACCTCAGCCCTCACATACTCCGCATCTGGAATTCTTCCTTGATGCCCCATGTGGACAGAGCTGGATGCCCTTCCCATATGTTTCTGTAGCACACTGTGCCTACTTTTTCCTATGATAAAATGATCACACTATAAGGTGTGATACTTGTTGCCTCACTTGATAGATTGTCACCACCCCCTCCGCTGTAGGGCAGGAAGAGCGTCTTATTCAACACTATACACCCAGTTAGTGCGCAGCGTATTACCTACCACACGGTACTCAACACATATCTGTTGACTAAATGCGTTAATTCTTACGACAACACTGTGAGATAGGTGTTGATATCATCCCTTTTAATATTGGAGGAAACCCAGAATTAGTGAAAGGAAATACCTCCCCAGAGGCACGGGAACAGAAAAATAGGTTGAAGACATATGAAATATGGATATTAAATTGATAACTGTATATGTGTAACTGCATGGGACAAAGTCCCAAAGAACAGTGGCTTAAGCAAGGTATACCTTTATCTCTCATGTCAAAGTCTGAGCTGGAGTGGCAGTTCTGCTCCACGAAATCACCAGGGATCCTGATACCTTCCGTTCTGTGGCTCAGCCAGTCCTGGTTCTTAGCTCTGCGGGCGTGGTCCAAGAAGGCTCACCCTGTGTCTGCAGTTCAGGCCTTGGGGAACAAGAATGAGAAAGGAGAGAGGATGCTTCTCTCCTTCAAGGCTACCACCTGGAACTTGCAAAGTTCACGGTCACTTTGCACAGATGGCCACATCTACCTGTGAGAGTGACTGGGATGTGTGGGCTTCAGATCGGGCAGTCATGGGCCGGACTTAAAATTCCCTTCTTCTGAAGGACTGAAATAGTATTGTTATCTAATGGTCTCTTCGCTGGATATTAAAGTTCCCCCTTTCCCAGGTGGAGAGGAGATGATAGAAAAGAAAGGGAATCATACTAGAGATACATTTCTTTAAAGTAACATAACTTTTTCAACATGTCAATAGCATGAAACAATAGGGAAGAGGGTACCACTCTAGATTGAAAGACACTTAGGAGACATACAACCAAATGAAATGTGTGGCTCCTTTTTTGATCCTAATTTGAATAAAACAACCATAAAAAAGATAATTGAGGAATTTGAAAACACCCTGATATTTCAAATATGATAACCCGCTGTGTGTTATGATGTCATACTCTGAATGAGATAATAGCATTTTTTTTTTGGAAGATATATCCTCAAATAGGTAAGCATGAAATAACAGGATATCTGCTTGTGATTTGCAAGAGAAGGGAGTAGGGAAAGATGAAACAATGAGACAGCCCTGATAATTCTGGAATTATCTTACTTTGGGCTGTAGTAAAATTTATTCTCAGTAAGAAAGTTAAAAGAGGGGGTGCCAGGGTGGCTCAGTCGGTTAAGCATCTGCCTTCGGCTCAGGTCATGATCTCGGGGTCCTGGGATCAAGCCCCACATCAGGATCCCTGCTCAGAGGGGAGTCTGCTTCTCCCCCTGCTTGTCCGCTCTCTCTCTCTCTGACAAATTAATTTTAAAAATCTTTAAAAAAAAGAAAGTTAAAACAAAAACAAAAGCAACATCTCTCCCCCAACTAGCTCGGCCCCAGTAATAGAGATCTCAGTCCAAAGACGGAGGTAATATATGCAGGCGCTGTTTCTTGGAAAGTTCCTGGTCTTTGCAGAGCTCCGGAGCTCCGGGAATGGCAGGTAAAAATCAATACATGTGTCCTTATGACTAAGCCTCACTCCAAATGCTGCCCTTGAGCTCAAATTCTTCCTTCAGACTCTAACAGCATGGACGTTTTAGAAGAGAGAAGTAGCCCTACAAAACACTTAACATGCTGGGCTTGGCTGCTGGCACACACCAAGAGAGAACCAGGAAAATTCTCGCGTAGCTTGGACCTCTCTCCAGGGGGTGACCTCTCCGTTTCTCCTTAGAATATGGAAATTATGTCAAATCCAGAAGAAAAATAATTTTGGGGGGGAAAATTTGACCCACAGCAGGTCATGGCTGCCTAGTGTTTCTTCCAAAAGAGATAGGTAAAAGCAATATATATATATATTTTCCTTCTGGAGCTCCTCCGCACCACTCCACAGTCAGCCAGGGGCAGGGATGACTTCGTTGCCATCTATCTGTTTTTGTGGTAGCTGGGGAGGTTCAGGGCCGGCACAGCTAAGAGGATAACAATTTTCATGAGGAAAAGGTCACCCCTAAGTGACTCTCAGCCTCTGCAGCAGGGCTGATTTTCTCCCAATCACTGTGTTATTGCTTTTCAGAGGAAATTAAAACCAAGAAGTACTATATTCTCTGTGTTGCTGATAATAAGCTTTTCATATATGCAGAGCTAGAGATATACTATGGCAACCTGTTTATGATGAATTAAGTGAATGCAGTTGCTCACACATATAAACCCATATACACTCATGTGAAGTCAGGGATGTGTGTGATGCCCTGCACATTAAATTTATTTCAACAAGCTTTTCTTGAATACCAACGTGTGCTGGGTATTATCTTAAACACGGAGGAGGCCGACCTGATCCTTGGTCTCAGGGAGCTGGATGTCTGGCCTTACTCCTATTCTTTGAAGGTCAGTGCTACAGAATATTGTGAAATTCAAGCTCACTCTTTCCCTAAGGGACATACACTGTGCCCCGCCCCCCACCCAATTCTGCTTAGTGACATATGTATATCCCCCACTGATATGTGTATTGACAGGTGATCCTGGCCTAGATCAAAGAATCATCTGGAAGATTTCCCAAAGTTTTTTAATGGAAGACCAGGCCTGAAAACAGTGCTCTGTTGATCTAATACACACTATTCTTTCTCTTAGAGATCCACGTTCCTCATTAGTGCATTCATGTCTCCCAGGCTTTGCAATAAAGAAACCTAGTCTACCTATTATTTCCCAGACTCACTTACCCTAAGAACCCTTTCATCCAATAACCCTTCCATTTGTGTTTCATGGAACATACTTTGGGAGATGTCATCCAGAGACATCTTAAACCAGGAAAATAGTTAACACCTTGTGAATTAAACAGAATAGGAATGTGTCTAAGTGGAAACTATTTTAGCAGCTGTCTTTGACTTTTGACTTACTTAAAGCTAAAATCTAAAACGCTGAAAATCTTATAAGATCTATTTCATAGGCTTCTTGTTATTTAGCTTTTTTCAAGTAGAATATAATCTCATGCTTGGCTTCCCTGAAGCTCTCTTTCAAAATGAATTGAATGTTAATAAGAGCTGAGAGGGGTATCAAGCGGGGCCACTGTGTTGTACCATTTTGGGGGTTGGAGGGGGGTGTGGTGGTTACTATTCACATACTGCAGTGTGAGTGTGCTCCCTGGATCTGTGTCACACACACAGCCTGAAGATTTCCTATTTCAATGACAGGATGCAGAGCGAGTTGTATATGATTGATCAAGGCATCAAAACCGCAGCCCAGCTACACAAGAACTGAGGTATTGAGTAAGAAAGGAATGTCCTCTGTTAACAAAAAGTTAAAAAAAACAAAAAAACCTAATAGCAAAAGAGTAATTGATCTCTCCTCTCTCACCTAGAGGTAAACTTTCCTTTGCCCCAAATCACACTGGGTTGATATCGTCTTTGGATGCACGGCATGAAGAACTGATTCACCCAGCATTTTTTCCACGACCTTCTTTCTTCCTCCTCCTGAGGAATATTATGTCCGTGTTTTTCCGGCCACTCACTGCTTACAAACCAGTTTGCTTCATCGCCGGCCATGTCCTTCTCACACAAACACATGTCTCCTTTACCCCAGATCCTTTTCTGTCTCTTACCTAATTATACCATGAATTTCTCTCTCTCCAGACTTGTCATGAGTGCAAAAATGGCCCTAATTACAAATGATGGGCATAAGGATACTCTAATGACACTCTTACAGCTAGGAAGAAGAGAGCCATAAGTGTTCGGGGAAAATGAAGACATTATAATAACAGTGCCGTCACTTTCAAAGTCCTTCAAAGTCCTCAGAAGTCTCCTTCAAAATCTCCCAGAAGTTTCTGTCTACCTCTTTATCTTTCTTTAATCATGCCTGTCATACTTCAAGTAGCTTTGTACAAGATAAGTAAATTCAAGTATTCCCCAATACCGTTTGCTCTCTGGGAAGGACTTTAGAGATACTTCATACTGAGGAAATGAAGACTCAGAGAAGTAAAGTTACTTGCTGCAGGACACACAGCTATCAGATGAAGGATAACAGAATATGCTACCCCAAAGATGCCACTTCAGCCTAAGGATTATTGATTATTATTGTTGAAGGCAACTGAGAAGCAGCAAATGGAAGAAAAGCTCTTCGCCTTCTCCCCAGTTGCCCAAAAGCAGGACATACATCTACAAAGATGCCCCCCCCCCCCCCGCCCTCACCAGGAAGGATGAAGGTTAATTCCTGGAGAAAACTTTTGACCCTTATCAATAAGAGAAGGCATGACACAACAAAACTTACTCTTTTTTACCTTGCTTTTCCTGATAACCTCTCCATAACTGGTATCCCCTACACTTTTCTTTCATCTTTAGCTGAAGATAGTATTTGAGCCAAGATTCTAAGCCACCTCAGAGAGTTATTTATTTTTCCCTGGATATGTACACGTGAGAGATTTACATGAAGTAGACATGTTAATAAACTGTTTTTCTCTTGTTAATATATCTTTTATTACAGGGGTCCCAGCCAAGAACTCAGAAGGGTAGAGGGAAAATTATTTTTTCCCCACGACAGCAGTAACGGGATTTGAACTAGGCCTCCTTTCTCTCCTCTGAGTGCTCAGTCTAGCACCTCATGCTTTCTTCCCAGACCCCAGCGCCTAATTTTTCTGTCTGGTTTAGTAATACTGGTGGCCAAGAGAGAGTGTGAAGGAGCAATCCCCATGGGGAAGGGTTAAGTGTCAGAGGGCAGTTGGGGCCCGGGGTGATGTGCCTGCCTGTACTACCAAGGCCCCATCAGAAAAGTTGTTGCCATTGTCCAGAGACCAAATTCTAAGTTTCCTTGGACACACACACTGTACCAGGAGTCCACTCCTGGCAGCAGTTTTGGGGGGCATAAAGACCAGGAGCCTCAGAAAGACCTGGGCTTGAATCTGAGGTTGGGTACTTACAGGTGTACTAGGTTGAAGAGCATCTCCCCAAAATTCATGATCACTCCAAACCTGTGAATGTTTCCTTACTTGGAAGTAGCGCCTGTGCAGATACAATCAAATTAAGATGAGGTCATATTGGATTAGGCTGGGCTCTAATCCAATGACTGGTGTCTTTAGAAGGAGGGAGAAATTTGGGCACAGAGACACAGAAGGAAAAGATGACCATGTGAAAACAGAGGCAGAGATTGGAGTTTGGCTGCCATAAACCGAGGAGCATCAAGGATTGTCTGCAACCACCAGAAGCTAGAACGAGCGAGGAAGGAGTGGTCCCTAGAGCCTTCACAGAGAGCATGGCCCTGCTGATGCCTTGGTTTTCCACTTCTAGCTTCCAAAACTGTGAGACAATCAATTCCTACTGTTTTCAGCCACCCAGTTTGTGGTCCTTATTTTACAGTAATTTTCGTACTGAAATGAACACAAGCTATGTGATCAAAACTTAGCTCTGAGCCTTAGTTTCTTCCTCTAGGAAATGGGAATAAAAGCAGGGATCTATTATAGGGTTCTCTAAAGCCTCTTGTTCAATCGGTGTGAATTCTCTTCCAGGAGATGCAGAGGGAAGCGGTGCCCACAGCAACCCTGCGTGGGTCTCTAGGCTACTGTCAGGGCTTTCTGAACATCCAGCAACTCCTGAGAAAATTAGCTCTGGTCTGTTGGGGTGAGCATTGTCCCCTTTTCACTGCCCTGGCTCCCTTCTGGCTCTTTCTTTCCAGACAGAGAAAACCATCTGGGGGCACCAGTGGCTCCTGGAAGTGGGACCGGTTTTAGCTGGTGATGAATGGATTGCTGCCCACAGGAGAGCTGTGGGCTGACGTCAGAGACGGCTGGGCACTAATTAAGGGGTTGCTGTGTTTACAGGAAGAGGGAAAATAAATGTCAAAACTGTAGTGCTCTAGCTGCTGCTTCACAGGGTGGAGGCCACAACCATGACGCCTTTTCTCTGAGAGGGTGGCAGGTCCGACTGCTCAGGGCCACCCAGTTTCCTCACGTGGCAATGGCAAGCCAGGCCTGGTTCCGGGGGTGGGGGTGGGGTCTCTCTTGCTCTCTCTATTCTCACTGCCCTTCATCTTTTCGCCCACTGGTACTCTGTTACAGACAGGGGAAAAAGAAGGGAGGAAAGTTAATTGAAACATTTATAAAGGAGCCACGTTTCCAATCTCTTGCCCGGCTGCTCATGATCTCCTGTGATCCTGCTGTTGGTATTTGGAACTGATAAATCTGTCTTTCTAGACAAGTCCTAAGAGGCTGCTTAGATGTGGAAGGCCAGGAAATTACAGAGCCTTGGGAGGGGGGCTGTCAGCCTGCACTCGCACATGCCCCCATGTCTGGCGGTGGCTACGGCAGGAGAAAGCAGATGAAGGAGCAGAGCAGGGAGCGGGAGGGGGCCATTTGGCCTTCCCATCATTGCCAAAGACCCAGAGAGACCCCATCTAAGACTGACAGCTACAAAATAGGAATTGATTGCCCAGCGTGCCTGGTCTAAAGTTGGCTATAAATCAAAGCCTCATGCCTTCTGCCAGATTCTCAGCCAGGAGTTTATCATCTAGAAGGGTCAAAAAGACAGAGCCCCTGCCCCCACACCGCAATCCTGACCTGTGGTTCCTAACTCTGGAAGACTTTTGTGGCACTGAGCCTCTGAATATCCAACACAGAGCCCCAAGTTCAAAGGGATATGGGGACAGGAGAGGTGGAAATGGAGCTGGAGGGTAGAAGGTGGCACGCCAGGGAAGAGCAGCCCCCAACGGGGCACAGTCCTGGGAAAGGGGCTCTGGTTAGAAAAGCAATCGGGCAGCCTATTTGGATCCAGTTGAATCAAACTAAAAAAATTAACTGCAGAAATGTTTCCAAAAATGTTTCCACTCGAGGGGTCGAAGGTGGCACGCCAGGGAAGAGCAGCCCCCAACAGGGCACAGTCCTGGGAAAGGGGCTCTGGTTAGAAAAGCAATGGGGCAGCCTATTTGGATCCAGTTGAATCAAACTAAAAAAATTAACTGCAGAAATGTTTCCAAAAATGTTTCCACTTTTTTTTCTTCACATGGGAGGACTAAAATCTCCACAAGAATTAAAACGATAACTGTTATAGGTACCACTTACTATTACATGCCTTCAAGTCCATACATTTCGTATATTCCTGATAGTAACTCTGCAATGCAGGTGTTATTTTTCCCACTGAGTAGATGAGGAAACTGAGACTCAGAGATGCTAATTAAGGTGTCTGAGATCACACAGTGAGTAAGTGGCTGAGCCTGGAATCAAGTCAGTCTGATTCCGTGGTCCATGATCTTTCCCTTCTCTTGGTGTTCCAGTTACCTATCGCTGTATAACAAGCCATCCCGGAAATCAGTGGAGTCAATCAACAACTGTTTTAGCATGTTCATGATTCTCTGGGTAAGGATTAGGGACAGCTCATTTTTGCTCCATAATGACTGGGGTCTCAGCTGGGGTGGCCCAACACCTGGAGATTGCCGAGCTCTCCTGGGGCCCTATGTCTGCGGTTGCACTTTTGACTTTCCACTGGGTTCCTTGATTTTTCTCCACATCACAACCATTGGTATCCAATAGGGTTTCTTCACTCACATATCTGGTACTTGGATTTGGGTGGCTGAAAAAGCATCCCTCTTTCCACCCAGCCTCTCCATGTGGCTAGTTCGGGCTTCCACATAGCATGGTGATCTCAGGATAGTCGAACTTTTTACATAACAATTGGCTTCTCCAAGATTGACAGGGAAGAGACAGGGATTAGAAGATGCTAGTTTCTGGAGTATTGAACATGGAAACTGGTACAGTATGACTTGCTATATTATACTGGCCACATGAGTCACAGAACCTGTCCAGATTCACTACTATCTCATTAGATGCTTTGTGAGCATCATCTCTATACTTGATACCAGCAGGCATGCAACAGAGGAGCTCTTTCCCTTAAATTACACTGTTTTGGATGATAATGATAATGCCTCAATTTTGCTTAGCTTTTTAGATTTACAAAGAACTTCCAACTGGCTCTCTTATTTGAGCCTCACAGTAAGATTTTGAGGCAAGCGAAGTGGGTCATATTATCCTCACTTTAAGAAAACTAAGCTTTCAGAGAGCAAAGAGGCTTATTCAAGGTATATGGTGGGTAAATTCCCAGCCCACCCAACTCCACACCACCCCCTGACTACGTTGAGAGCTTTTTCTGCCATAGCCTCTGCCCTGCGAATGTGCTCTGATTTGTCATATACTATTATTCTGCAGCTTAAAAAAAAAAAAGAACATTTCCAGAGGGCTTTCAGAATAATAGCTCTGTTAATAAAATATAGAGCTGGGAATGATAACTCCACTTCACTGATTATGATGAAGAAAGTTATGTGTTTTACCTTAACTAAAATTAAATATTTGTCTTTTATTGAGGTGAAATTCACATAACATAAAATTAACCATTTTAAAATGAACAATTCAGTGATATTTAGTATATTCACAATATTGTACAAGCATCACCTCTACTTAGTTGCAAAACATTTTCGCCATCCCCAGTGTATATATACAGTATGTAAAATGTATATATAATTTTGCCTTGTACTTGGAATCAAAATGCTTTGTAGGTAATTATTAATGCTAGGTTTTATTAAAATGAAAAATGCTCTGTCTTTGGACTCAGACTGACCTGGATTAAAATCACAGCCCTTCAATTTTCTAGCTGTGTGGGTTTCAGAAAGGCATTTAACTGAGCCTGTTTCCTCACTCCTCATAAATGGGAATAATGATGCCGACTTAGAAAGGAAATTGTGAGGACTGGTGAGATAATGGGCCTCAAGCATGTCTTACAGGGAATGGTTCTTCGTGGTTGCTTAAATGGAGGTAGTTGTTATTCACAGTATTAATAACCAGAAAAGAGTTACAGGACTTTCAGGAAAACCACTATGACCCTCTGGGCCTCAGACTCCCAGATGGAAACAAAAGTGTGGGTCTAGACAATTTCTAAGCTCTGATATTTAAGGTGATAAAATATCTAACAGGTCAGTCTTCCTTCTCCATCTTTAAAAAGCCTCCTGCCGGGGCACATGGGTGGCTCAGTCTGTTGAACATCCGACTCTTGATTGTGGCTCGGGTCATGATCTCAGGGTCGTGAGATCAAACCCACACATTGGGCTTCAAGTTCAGTGGGGAGTCTGCTTGAGATTCTCTCTCTCCTTCTCCTTCTGCCCCTCCCCCCACTCTTTCTCTCTCTCTCTCAAATAAATATATCTTTTTTTTTTTTAAAGATTTTATTTATTTATTTGACAGAGAGAGACACAGCGAGAGAGAGAACACAAGCAGGGGGAGTGGGAGAGGGAGAAGCAGGCTTCCCGCCGAGCGGGGAGCCCGATGCGGGGCTCGAACCCAGGACCCTGAGATCATGACCTGAGCCGAAGGCAGACGCTTAACGACTGAGCCACCCAGGCGCCCCTCAAATAAATATATCTTTAAAAAGACTCCTGCATATTATGCAGCCATCAAAAAAAAAACAAAACAAAAAACGAAATGTTGTCATTTGCAATGACGTGGACGGAACTAGAGGGTATTATGCTAAGCGAAATAAGTCAATCAGAGAAAGACAATGATCATATGATCTCACTGATATGAGGAATTTGAGAAACAAGACAGAGGATCATAGGGAAAGGGAGGGAAAAATGAAACAAGATGAAACAAGAGAGGGAGACAAACCATAAGAGACTCTTAATCTCAGGAAAACAAACTGAGGGTTGCTGGAGTGGTGGGGGTGGGAGGGGATGGGGTGGCTGGGTGATGGACACTGGGGAGGGTATGTGCTATGGTGAGCGCTGTGTATTATGTAAGACTGATGAATCACAGACCTGTACCTCTGAAACAAGTAATACATTATATGTTAAAAAAAAAAAAAAAAAGATACTAGGAAGGGAAAAATGAGGGGGCGGAAATCGGAGGGGGAGACAAACCATGAGAGACTATGGACTCTGAGAAACAAACTGACGCTTCTAGAGGGGAGGGGGGTGGGGGGATGGGTTAGCCTGGTGATGGGCATTAAGGAGGGCACGTACTGCATGGAGCACTGGGTGTTATATGCAAACAATGAATCATAGAACACTACATCAAAAACTAATGATGTAATGTATGGTGACTAACATAATAAAATAAAATAAAATAAAAAATAAAAAGCCTCCTGCCACTTTCCTCTTCTCCCCAACCCCTGACAAACACACATGTGCACACACACATACACACATACAAAAATCTTAATTTATCTTCTTAGACAGATTAGAACTTTAATTTTTTGACAGCTTTGAGGTATGCTAGACATACAATAAAATGCATAGTTTAAGTGTACAATTTGATAAGTTTGAGATATGTATACGTCCACGAAGTTTTCACTACAGTCAGGATGATGATGTATTACTACCACCCTCAAAAGTTTCCTGTTGCCCCTTTGTAATCATCTCTCACATGCCCCCCCCACCTCCTAACTATTTGATGTTTGAGATGTCCCCATACTTGGTATTTCTGTTATCCAGAATGTGCAGACACACAGATTCCCTTGGGCCAGGGACCATGTGTGTTTTGCTCATTATTGTATCCCAGCAACTGGTAGAATACTGGAAAACAGGAGATGCTCAACAAATATTTGTTAAATGAATGAATAAGCCCTTTGTTCCTTTATTTCTGATGCAGAGATACTTAAGCTTTTTTCTCTGAGTGTGATGGTGATCGATGCCAAGGTAGAGAGAGCTCTGGGGGCTGGAGTGGCTGGGAGCGTTTCACAGGGGAAGGAAATTGCCTTGAGGCTCCACTGATGAAAAGGGGTTGTTGAGGAAGGCAGAGCTAATGGCTTGAACACTGGCCAGGAAATAATCTGGGAGGATGAGAAAGTAAGGAGTGGATTGGAGACAAAGCAGTGACTGACATGATTGACAGATGACAAGAATCAAGCTCCCTGGAGCTATGGGAAACCGGAGCCTTTGTGAAACAGAAAAACAAAAATAAAAACAAAGCAGGAACTGCTGGTACCTTGGCTGAGAATCAGGAGATGTGAAAGTTGGCATAGATGGTCAGGATTAGACAAATACCCTCCTGATGCAAATTAAAAGATGAACTCCATAGAAATGAAATACATTTCTCCAGCTCCCACAGTAGATTAGTAGGAGAACTGGGAAGAGTCCAAGTTTCTTATTCTCTGCCAGCTTTATTGATTCATCTTTTAATATTGGTTTCTTTGCTTAATTTATTGACCTCCTGCAATATGCAAGCACTGTGCTAGCACTGGGATTATAGGGACAAAAAAAATCTAGTTCCTGGCCTCGGGGAGCTTATAGTCTAGTGGAAAAGATCAGAATGATGCAATGTGAGAAGAATTTGACCTGCTGATCATGGCTTTGAAGAGGAAGAGTCTAAGAGCTAAGGAATTTGGCCAGCCTCTAGAAGTGGGAGAGGGTGAGGAAATATTTTTTTCTAGAGCCTCCAGAAAAGAATGTAGCCTGCTGACATCTTGGTTTCAGCCCAGTGAGGTCCATTTTGAACTTGTGAATTACTCAACTGTAAGAGAATAAACCTATGTAGTTTTAAGCCACCAAGTTTGTGGTCATGTGTTACAGCTGCTGTAGAAAATTAATGCAACCCTTTTCTAGCTATAGAGCCTTAGAGTTAGGTACTTAATTCTCTGAACAACAGTTTCCTCAATACATAATAATGATAGTCCTTAGCCCTTGGCTTATTAAGGAATAAATGAAAGAATCAAAATAAAGTAAGTAGAGTAAAGCCTGCTGTTATAAACTGAATTGTGTCCCCCCGGCCCTGATTCGTATATTGAAGTCCTACCCTTTACCTAAGAATGTGACTGCATTTGGAGATAGTATCTTTATTTTTTATTTATTTTTTTTAAGGTTTATTTTTTTTTTTTTTTAAAGATTTATTTATTTGACAGAGAGAGACACAGAGAGAGGGGGAACACAAGCAGGGGGAGTGGGAGAGGGAGAAGCAGGCTTCCCGCAGAGCAGGGAGCCCGATGTGGGGCTCGATCCCAGGACCCTGGGATCATGACCTGAGCCGAAGGCAGACGTTTAACCGACTGAGCCACCCAGGCACCCCAAGGTTTATTTATTTGAGAGAGAGAGCACGAGAAGGGGGGAGGGGCAGGGGGAGAGGGAGAAGCATCCTCCCTGCTGTGCATGGAGCCCTACATGTGGAACTCGATCCCAGGACCCCGAGATCATGACCTGAGCCAAGGCAGAGGCTTAATCGACTGAGCCACCCAGGCGCCCCTGGAGATAGCGCCTTTAAAGAGGTGATTATGTTAAAATAAGGCCAATAGGATGGACCCTAATCCAATCTGACAGGCACTCTTATAAGAGAAGGAAATTTGGACACACAGAGAGACATCAAGGATATGTGCGCAGAGGAAGGACCATGTGAGGACACAGAAGGTGGCCGTCTGAAAGCCAAGGGGAGAGGTCAGGAGAGTCCAAACCTGCTGAATAGCTTGATCTCGGCTATCCAGCCTCCAGAACTGTGAGAAAACTATTGTTTGAGCCCCCCAGTCTACGGTACTTGTTACGGCCGTGCAAGCAGACACAGTGAGTATTGGTCTGCGGGGCAGACCTACAATATTTAGGATTTGGTCTGCACCTGTTTCAGACATCCATCCTCTGATACAGTAGGAACAATTCAATCTCGGAAGATGTACTGCTCATAAACGGACCCCTTTTGAGAGACACATTTAGGGTTGCTGGGCTGCAGAGAGAAGGGGGAGACTTCAGCCATCCATCCATGCATGTTCTCCTCTCCAGCTACATACACTCAGAGGATCTACAGACCAGCTGGCAGCTGAGGGCCCTGGCGGTTACCATGGTGAGGCAGAGTGGAGCCCGGAGACAGAAGCGTGTGTTGCTGCCCGACACTGGAGCCCAGGGAAATATCAGCCTGGCTTGTGTTCATTTTGGACAATATTTTTATCCATCTTTTTTTCCCCCACGAAGTCATTTAAAAAACATGCATGTCCAGTTCTGATCACTGGGGGTTTTCACCTGCAGATGAAAAGCTCTTTGACAATAGGGACTGGAGAGTTTTCCCATTTTCCTCCCTCTTTCTGGGTCTCTCTCCTTCTCTCCTTCACCCCCCACCCTCCCCACAGCATTGAAACCCGTGTCTGTCACTGAGGTGATACTCAAAGAGTACTTGTCGGGTTGAGCTGAATTAATTAACCTTTGGGGAAACTCTGCTTTCATATTTGCTGCGGATTTCAAAAAGCACTGACAATTAATTTCAGTGGGAGGGGATAGTTCACGCAAGTGGCAGGCTCTGATATTTGGTTTAGAGCTGCAGCAGGATTAAGACATGTGAGCAGGGGATGGGGCCAGTGCCAGGAGCTCAGTGCCCAGACAGGAATTGAGAGCAGGGACTCTGGACTTGGTTGGACCTGGGTTTGCATCCTGGGTCTGCAGCCAACTCCTGTGTGATGTGCGGTCAGAGATTTCACTTCTCTAGCCTTTTTCTTTGTCCTCAAAGTGGGGGTCCTGATCATACCTGCTTCATGGGGTTCTTTTGAGGCTTAATAGAAATGGTGCCGGTAAAGCCCTGTATCTGGGCAGGTACTGAACTGCGAATACTGTAGCTGTTGTAGCAGTATTACAGGTTTTCATCTGGGCTCTGTCCCCAACTGCTCAAGTCTGGGCACTTCTTTCCTGATTTTTAACACTCTGGCAAATGTTCTTTCTCACTAAGGTCATGTCTGATGGCAGGTGTGGACAGACCAGAGACCTGTACCCTCTCCCAGGCCACCTATCAGTTCCCTTCAATAATCACAGGGGGTCTGAGGCTTCCAGAGTCAGAGACATTTGGGGAAGGCAAAAGACTGAGCCTGGAAGGGCCGGGCAGGGACCCGACAGCCAGGAGGGAACCGGCTCAGACTAGCCTGGTCCAGACTCAGGGAAGATGCAGCCACCAGCACGGCTGGCTGGGAAACGTGGCCTCATTCACAGGCAGCGCCAGGCTCTGGAAGGAGTCAGCCACGGGGTGGAGAGTCCAGGACTGCTCATAGAGCCAGCTACAGCATTGTGAAGACAGTGTCTTTGCCCCTCTGCAAGCTCAGCCCTGTTTCTCTCCTTCCTTTCCCTCCAAATTAAGCTCCCTGTTTTTGGCTTATGCAGAAGCTGAGAGTTGGGATCTGCTGGACTCTTTCATGTTCTGGCAGGTCTCCCGCTGCCTCAAAGCCCCAAGTGGAAGCTTCCACTCCCTCCGAGCCCTGTACTCTCCCCAACCTTGCACCTCCTGTCACCTCACCCAGTCACTACCCAGGTCACAGATGGGATCTTGGGGTGGGTGGAGGAAGCCATCAGTTAAAGGGTTTACTGGGTGCTTCAACCACCCAATAGCAAAATCTACCAGCATTTATTGTGTATTTACTATGTCAGGCATCTCGCCTGGTGCCTCATACGCTGAATGTCATTTAATGTGCCCTAGGGAAGTACTTCTTTTCATCTCCCATTTTGTGATTGAGGAAACAAGTCCATGTAACTTAGTGATATGCTTGAGGTCTTATAGCAAAGCCAGGATTTGGACCTATCAACCTAGCTCCCAAGGGTGTGCTTCTCAGTGTGGAGAGGCACAATGAGGAGAGCAGGGCTTGGGAGACATGTCAGTTTGTAATCTGGACCCACCACTTACTATGTGAGCAAAGCTGGGCATTGATCTCTCTCTATGCCACTTTCCCATCTATAAAAATGGAGATAATGATAGTACCTCCCTCACAGAGCTGTTAGAGGATTGTATGGGTCAGTACATGTAAAGTGCTTAGATCAATGGCCAGCACATAGGAAGTATTCTGCACATTTGCTATTATAGTAAGCACATCAGGGTGCCTCTGTGTCTTGGTGACTTCCCTGCTAAGCTGCCTGAAATCTCTACATCAGAGAGAGCCTGGAGCTTCCCCAGATCACAGGGCACTCACTGGGATGCCAGGTGCACTTTCTCCAATAATCCTGGCCAGGACCCAATGAGCCTTCACAGAGGGGAGGATGAGGCTGGGGTGGAGGGATACTCTATCCTTTCTCTGATCCCTTTGCTGTTCTTTGCCCTCATACACACTTAATCCTGGCAAATTTTTTAATAATGAGAGGAGCTGAATTCCACAGACCTGGATTTGCACCATTTACAAGTTGTGTGACTTTAGACAAATTAGAAAACTTACACGCCTCAGTTTCTTCATCTATAAACTAGGTACATGACAGAATGGAGGGCAACAAGAGGGAGAAGGGCCTGATGGGGGAAAGGTGGCCCCAAAGTCACTGCCTTCATAACAGATTTGCCCTAGGCGCCTTAAGAGCTCCTTAGTACCTGCAGGGGTTGAACTTCTTTGAGGGACACCTCACCTGTGGTCTCTTTGACTTCTCTGAGTCCCAAACATTTTGGTCAAATTCAAGGTTCAGTGTTGAGCATCACTAATTATCAGGGAAATGCAAATCACAGCCAAAATGGGCTGTTACCTCACACCTGTTAGAATGGCTATTATAAAAAAGACAAGAAATAATTTAAGTTGGAATGTAAACTGGTGTAGCCATTGTGGAAAACAGTATGAAGCTTCCTCAAAAAATTAAAAATAGAACTATCATGTATGATCCAGCAATTCCACTTCTGGGTATTTATTCAAAGGAAAGGAAAACACTAACTCAAAAAGATACTGCACCCCACATGTTCATAGCTACATTTTTTTTTTTTTATGATAGCCAAGACCTGGAAACCACCTAAATGTCCATCAATGGATAAAGAAAATGTGATATGTGTGTGTATGTATGTATATACCTATACAGATATATATTATATATAATATGTAGATATATAATAAAATATTATTCAGCCATATAAAAAGGAAGAAATCCTACCATTTGTGACAATATGGATTGACCTTGAGGGCATTATGCTAAGTAAAATAAGTCAGAGAAATACTGTGTGATCTCACTTATATATGGAATCTAAAAACAAACAAATAAACAAACAAACAGAAAACCAGTAAAACCAAACTCACAGATACAGAGAAGAGACTGGTGGTTGCTAGGGGCAGGGTGGAGGGGAGGGGGGTGGGTGAAATGGGTGAAGGTGGTCAAAAGGTACAAACTTCCAGCTATAAATAAATAAGTCCTGGAGATGTAATGTACAGCATGGTGACTACAGTTAATAATACTGTGCTGTATATTTGAAAGTTGCTAAAAGAATAAATCAATTTAAAAAAAAAGAAAAATTCAAGGTTCAGAAGAATGGGCAGTTGTAGCTTTGAATTTATCATAGATGCAAACTCAGAAAGCTGCTTATCAGAGGTGTGAAGATGGAGAATTTCTGGCCCCTGCGGCTTGATTCTCTTTAAGAGAAATTTTGACTCTAATGAGAGACAAAGAAAGACACTATCTAAAGGAAACAATCCAACAAGAAGATATAACAATTGTAAATATTTATATATCCAACATGGGAGCACCCATAAAGCAGCTAATAACATAAAGGAAGTAATCGACAGTAGTACAGTAATAGTAGGGGACTTTAACAGCCCCCCCCCTTACATCAATGGATAGATCATCCAAACAGAAAAGCAGCGAGGAAATAGTGGCTTTGAGTGACACATTGGACCAGATGGATCTAACAGATATATTCAGAAACTTCAATCCTAAAACAGCAGAATACACATTCTTTTCTTGAGGCTAACACAGGCATGTGAGCCCTCCACGGCCGGGATTGTTTGTGAGCCATGACGCGTATAAGGTAAGATCGGGAACGCCTGGTCTGAGAGGAGGAAAAGTTCTCCTCGCCTTGTTACGTGTTTATGCCCTGAACATCACGGCCGGGCAGGAAGTGGCTCATGCTCTGATAAGAAATCTTAAGTATATTGTTTCTTATGATGCCCACCAGAGGGGGTGGCCCTAATGAGTATGGAAGGGCAAAACAGGATGTTATCTGATCATGAGATTCTTGCACATGATTCTGATTCTATCGCTTCTCCATAATAAACGTTTCTTCATGGGCAATGGGTCATAAAGTACTATTGTAGATAAGTCTGATCAAAGAGTAAGATCCGTACGTGGCATGTGCCTGTTCCAGTAGAACCGGATCTGATTTGTTCTTGTTTTATCTTGCGTAGCGTCCTGCCGGGATTATAGAATGATTTCATTGTTAACCTGAAATGTTTATCTGATTATGGAAGATATATAATGCTAGAAGCAATAAACAGCAGCATGCAGTTGCAAGTGCTGCCTTTGCTCTGCATCCCCTGTGTCCTGGTGATTTCGCGACCCTTACCCAGGGACCCCAACGCACTAGACGTTGACATTTTCTGGTGCCCATGAATCATTCTCCAGTACAGATCACATATTAGGCCACAATAAGTCTCAACAAATTTAAAAAGACTGAAGTTATACCATGTATCTTTTCTGACCACAACACTATAAAACTAGAAATTAACCAAAATAAAGATCTGGAAAGAACACAAATATATGGAGGTTAAATAACATGCTACTAAACAATGAATGGGTCAACCAAGAAATCAAAGACGAAATAAAAAAATAGAGACAAATGAAAATGAAAACACAATTGTCCAAAATCTTTGGGATGCAGCAAAAGTGGTTCTAAGAGGGAAGTTTATAGCAATATAGGCCTACCTCAAGAAACAAGAAAAATCTTGGGGTGCTTGGGTGGCTCAGTCGGTTAAGCATCTGCCTTCAGCTCAGGTCATAGTCCCAGGGTCCTGGGATTGAGCCCCAAGTTGGGCTCCCTGCTCAGTGTGGAGCATGCTTCTCCCTCTGCCCCTCCCCCATGCTTGTGTGCATGTGCTCTCTCTCTCTCTCTCAAATAAATAAATAAATAAAATCTTTACCAAAAAAAAAAAAAAACAAACAAGAAAAATCTCAAATAAACAACCTACCTTTACACCTAAAGAAGCCAAAAAAAGAACAGACAAAATCAAAACTGATAGAAGGAAGGAAATAATAAAGTTTAGAGCAAAAGTAAATAAAATAAAAACTAAAAAAACAATAGAACAGATCAATGAAACCAGGAGCTAGTTCCTTGAAGCAATCAACAAAATGGGTAAATCTTTAGCAACCCTCATGAAAAGAGAGAGAGCGAGAAGTCAAAATCAGAAATGAAAGTGGAGAAATAAAAACGAGCACCACAGAAATACAAAGGATTATAAGAGAATATTATGAAAAATTGTATGTCAACAAATTGGACAACCTTGAAGAAATGGATAAATTCCTAGAAACACAGAACCTCCCAAAACTGAATCAGGAAGCAACAGAAATTTTGAATAGATTGATTACAAGCAATGAAATTGAATCAGTAATTAAAAAACTCCCAACAAACAAAAGTCCAGAACCAGATGGCTTCACAGGTGAATTCTACCAAACATTTAAAGAAGAATTAATACCTATTCTTCTAAAACTATCCCAAAAAATAGAAGAGAAAGGAAAGCTTCCAAATTCATTCTATGAGGCCAACATTACTCAGATACCAAAACCAAATAAAAACACCACAAAAAAAAAAAAAAGAGAGAGAAATACAGGCCAATATCTCTAACGAACATAAATGTAAAAATTCTCAGCAAAATATTAGCAAACTGAATCCAACAATATATTAAAAAACCATTTACCATGATCAAGTGGGATTTATTCTTAGGATGCAAGGATGGTTCAATATTTATAAATCAATCAACATGATACATCACATCAACAAGAGAAAGGATTAAAACCATACAGTCATTTCAATAGATGCAGAAAAAGCATTTGACAAAGTACAATATCCATTCATGATAAAAACCATCAACAAAGGGAACATACCTCGACATAATAGAGCCATCTACTAAAAACTCACAGTTAACATCATACTCAATGGAGAAACTCAATTTTCCCCTAAGATCAGGAACAAGACTAGGATGTCCACTCTCTCCACTTTAATTCAACAAAGTACTGGAAGTCTGAGCTACAGCAATCAGACAAGAAAAAGAAATAAAAGGCATCCAGATTGGTAAAGAAGAAGTAAAATTTTCACTATTTGCAAATAACATGATACTATATATAGAAAATCCTAAAGACTCCACCAAAAAACTACTAGAATTGGTAAATGAATTCAGTAAGGTCTCAGGCTACAAAATCAATGTACAGAAATCTGTTGCATTTCTATACACTAATAATGAAGCAGCAAAGAGAAATTAATAATCCCATTTACAATTGCACCAAAAATAATAAAATACCTAGGAATAAACTTAACCAAAGAGGTGAAAGACCTGTACTCTGAAAACTATAAAACACTGATGAAAGAAATTGAAGATGACCAAAATGAAAAGATGCTCATGGATTGGAAGAATATTGTTAAAATGTTTATACTACCCAAACACTGGAGACATATCTAGAAAAATGTTGCTATAGCTCATGTCAGAAATTACCCCCAGTGCTCTTTTCTAGGATTTTTATGGTTTCATGTCTTATATTTAGGTCCTTAATCCATTTTGATTTTGTTTTTGTGTATGGTGTAAGAAAATTGTCAAATTTCATTGCTTTGCATGTAGCTGTCCAGTCTTCCCAACACCATTTGTTGGAGATATTATAGTCAACTGTATCTATATCTATATAACTATATACCTATATCTATATATCTATACATTTAATGCAATCTCTATCAAAATACCAACAGCATTTTTCACGGAACTAGAACAAATAATCCTAATATTTTTTATGGAACCACAAAAGATAGCCAAAGCAATCTGGAAAAAGAAGAACAAAACTGGAGGTGTCTCAATCACAGATTTCAAGATATACTACAAAGCTGTAATAAGCAAAATAGTATGGTACTGGCACAAAAATAGACACAGCGATCAATAGAACAGAACAGAGAGAGCAGAAATAAGTGCATGATTATATGATCAATTAATCTTTGACAAAGGAGACAAAATATACAATGGGAAAAAGTCTCTCCAACAAATGGTGTCAGACGCCAAACATTATCTCTTATGGTAACTAGGAACCAGTTCAATGGTTGCTTGCTACTTTTTTTGTCCCCTCCCCCTATAATCTACTGCAGTGTCAGCAAGAATGATCTTCTTAGAATACGAATTAGATTATGGCACTCTTCTGCTTAAAAGTCCTTCAACCTGGGAAGTGTGGGTGGTGCAGTCGGATAAACGGCTGACTCTTGGTTTCAGCTCAGGTCATGATCTCAGGGTCTTGATATCAAGCCCTGCAATGGGCTCCAGGCTCAGTGAGGAGTCTGCTAAAGTCTCTCTTTCCCTCTCCCTCTGCCCCTCCCTGCATGTGCTCTCTCTTTCTCTCTAAAATAAATAAGTATTTTTTTTTAAAAAGTCCTCCAACCTTTCCACTGTATTCAGAAAACAATCTAAACTCCTTATCATGGTCGGCATCTTTGCTATCTTTGCTGCTGCTGCAGCTGCTTGTCCATCCTCTCTTTGCTTTCTGCATCCCTAATACAGGACTTGTCTTTGATTTTCCCAGACAATCCAAGTTTCTGTCACCTCGGAATCTCTACACATACTGGTGACTCTGCCTGCAGTAGAGATCCATCCACTCTTCACACGCAGGGCTCTTTCTTACACTATCAGTTTCTGCCTAAATGCTACCTCCCAGAAAGACCTAGTCCAACACCCCCCACACTATGCAAAGTAGATCCCCCCAACTTCTCTATCTCTGTGCCTTGTTCATTTCTTTTAGAGGAGCACTTGTCACCGTTTGTTACTGTTTTCTGTGTGTGTGTGTGTGTGTGTGTGTGTGTGTGTGTGTGTGTGTTGCCAACGGACTAAAACCTCGATGAGCCAGAGACCATGTCTGTCCCTTATATCCCCAGTGCCTCGCAGAATGACTGCAGATACAGAGAAGGTGCCAGGTTTTCCTTTTTTTTTTTTTTTTTTATTAAAAAGCCTTCATTTTCTCAAACATGAATGAATATAACTTGTCTTATCTTTGGTTGAGCCTTACCACATATCTTTAAACTTGTTCTAAAAAATAAATGCATGAAAAAAATATTTATTGAGTCACCACTATGTGCAAAGCATTGAGCTAATAAACATGATACATCTTTTTGGAGTCAGAAAGACCTGGATACTACCGGCCACCTGTTGACTGACTGATGGGATCTTCATGTCTTTCCTGGAGATGTGGCTCAAAGGACAACCCTGTCATCCTGCAGGGAGCATCTGACAGAGACTCTTGCCCAAGGGTGACAAACTGCCACAGCTTTCAAAACCCTCCCGAGCCCCAGGCAGACACTACAAATTGATCATGACACTCTTTGCTGCTAAGCCTGGCCTCTGCCTCAAAATCTTTATCAGCTACTGCCGTTTGATGAATGCTCTCATGAGAGACAAAGGCTATTTTTTCTCTCTGCCCAGCCCTCCCTGATTGTGCCCTGCAGCAAAGGGAACTCTGCTGCCCACAAGCAGCCCCGCCCAGTCCCCCTGGCCCTCCATACCCAGTAGTGGCAGATCTCCCTGCAGAAGAATCCCTTCTTCTTTTGCCCACCTGTGAGCCAACCTTCCAAGAGATTAATTGTTCTAGACCATTGACCCTATCTTTTCCTTACCCTTAGTGCACTTTTTTATGGGGTCTTAGCATGTCATCGTGTCTTTATATTCCTCGGCGCTGTTTCAAATCTCTACATTTGATCCATGTGGAAATAAGCTGCTAGAGTAAATTATCTGGTATGGTTAGGGAGAACTCAAGATTTGGAATCAAGATGGGAGTCCCTGACTCATCCTGTCGCACTGTGCAACTATCTGCAAATCATCCCTGTACTGCAGTTCTCTCGTTTGCCAAGTGGGAACACTAATATCTGTCCTTCCAACACTCTATGTTTCATGGGTAACGTTAGTGTAACATATAATGTTACGAGGTATCATAAATGAGCAACATTTGAAAAGTTACAACTCTCAAGTGTTCAATAGCAGTGTGTGGTTATTTCTTGCTTCTACCCAAAAACTCCCCCTTTTTTCAAGGGTGGCTGAATAAACAGGGCAGCTTTTCAGAGAAGCAGGCATAGCATACATTCCATTATGCTAATGTACATTCACTTAGAATGTAAAATTCCAGCCACTGGCCTTGAGGTGTTAATGAGTTGCCACTTAGAAGGGCCAGGAAGCAAATTAAATGTGCAGTATATGTATAAAGCCTCAGAACTGCCAACTCTCTACCTGACTGGAAGCTGAGCTGCTCAGGTCCTCGTCCTCTTTCTCTCATTGCTCAGTTCAGAAGCTTCAGCTGCCACATTCAGTCCACGTGCATAATACCAGTGGCAAATGGAGTTGACGCGTCCAGGATTTGGTTTCTACAGCAGAGGGATGGAGGTGGCTTGGTTGCAAAAAAGGGAAGCATGCCTACTTCCTTCTCACTGGGAAACAGGCTTTAAAAACTTCCTGATGAGTGTCTTTGCCAGTGTACAGAAGAGAGTTTGGGGAAAAACAAAACAAAAAAAAGAACGCTTCCTGGAATGTTATAAACATTCAAAAAGGTGAAGTAATAAGGGTAGAATTATACCCCTGAAACTAATATATAACCCTACATGTTAACTACCTGGAATTAAAATAAAAACTTAAAAAAAATAAGAAAAGAAAACTGATGGCGATGTCACATAGAATACCTGCTAAGCACAAGACACTGTCCCAACGCCTACACCTAGTCTTTTTAAAATTTAATTTCAAATTGGGGCACCTGGGTGACTCAGTCAGTTAGGCATTTGACTCCTGATTTCAGCTGTCGTCTTGATCTCAGGGTCATGAGTTCAAGTCCCACTTTGGGCTTCACACTGGACATGCTGCCTACTTAAGAAAAATTAATTTCAAATAAAAAACCCTGGATATGTACATGGTTTTAACAGTTAATTAGTTTTACAAAGTTTGTTAAAGGAACATCAGCCAGCCTGTCATACTCACACCACTTCCACAAATTGTTCCTATCATCCAGAGACAACTGCTTTGAAACTTTCAGCAGTTTCTTTGGCTAATTATCTCCACATTTCTTAATAACATGCTTACACTACTATTTCTCTATTTTAGATACTATGTCTTGACCTCCTGCTGTGGAAGGTGAGGATTCAGTGCTCTTCTCCCCTCCTGGAGAACACGCATGCACCCATGCGCACGCGTGAATACACACACACACACACACACACGCCATGTGCCACAAACTTTGCTTCCCCTATCCTCTTGAAATATTCATATCATAATATCTGGTGACATTAAAATAACCAAGTAAATTTTATTCACAGGTGAGTCATAAGGTATGCATTTTTCTTGTATACTCTGTGGTTTGTTGTCTGCCAACTCTTTCGAACCTTTCACTTTTGTTATTTAATTTTTAGATGTCCACGTGCTCTTTTTTGTTTTATGAATACTCCTTGAAAAAATAAGGTAAAACATGTAAAAACATGTTCGTAGTTGTGGGTACAAGAGAGTCTCATTTGTCTACAAAGATATTAATAATAGTTATTTTTCTGGTTTAAGTTATTTCTTCCCACATTATCTCTCTTTTCAAATCCCCCTTTCCCCACTTTTTTTTTTTTTTTGGGGGGGGGTTTCTTAGTTTTGGTCTCCTCTGCTCAGGTTGGAGGCTTCCTTTAAGTGTCTTCAACCAACCCTGGGCTGTCAGCACATATTTAAAAGCAGGATACTAAAAAAGCCACATGGAGGCTTAGCAGGGCATGAGCAGGGCTGGTGGTTGGACAGGCTTCATGGTAAACAGGACAGAACCAGCAATGTCAGTATCCAGGTGCCTTTTCTCATGGGCTGGGCAGATTACTCCAAGAAGGCTTTTACAGCCTTCGGCCTGGAGATGTTAAGCCTGCCTGCCAGCCTTCTGGGTCCTAAGAGGGAAAAGACGAAGGGGCCTCAGAATTCAGTATGTGAATTTTCACCAAATTCCTGTTTTGGTACATTGTCTCTGCCTTCCATGCAGGTGGCCCCCAATACCAATTCCCTCCAGTTTACTCTCTCCAGAGAGTTAATCTCTATTTTCTACTTCTAAGGAAGGTATAACTGCAGACTTTTAGAAGTAGGGGAGGGAGTCTAAGGCTCTAACTGTGTTGTAAATAGATTTTCTTTTTTTTCTTAAGATTTATTTATTTTAGGGAGAGGGAGGAAACAGAAGCGGGGGAGGGGCAGAAGGAGAGGGAAAAGGAGAGAATCTCAAGTAGACTCCCCACTAAGCATGGAGTCCAGCGTGGGACTCAATCCCGTGACCGTGAGATCATGACCTGAGCCGAAACCAAGAGTAGGATGCTCAACCAACTGAGCTACCCAGGCGCCCTGTAGATAGATTTTCAGTCAGTCCTCTGGTTTTCAGCCATCACCTCCACCTGCCCCGAGACACACACTTTCATGGATCCACGGTGCTGCCAGTTCTCGAGTCACTGCAGTTCTGTGGTGCATCTCGGCTTGCTTTTGGACAATTCCATGGATGGGTTAGGGTTCAACGTTCTGAGGTCTGCCAAGTCAGTTGTCCTTTATCCTTTTGCTTTGCAGCTTCAAACATTTTATTGCTTTCTTTTCGTCTCTTGTTCTCTTTGTTCTTGTAGCTTTATATATTTTTTAAAGATTTGCTTATTTTAGAGAGAGAGTGTGTGTGCGGGTGAGCAGGGGGAAGGGCAGAAGGAGAGGGAGAGAATCTCAAGCAGACTCCCTGCTGAGCACAGTGCCTGAGCAGAGCTCAATCTCACAGCCCTGAGATCATAACCTGAGCTGAAGCCAAGAGCCGGACGCTCAACTGACTGAGCCACTTGGGTGCCCCGTAGCTTTATATCTTTAAAAGAAAATCCCTTCATTGTCTTTTTAATGGGGCTGGGGGATCAGGGGAAAGCCACATATGTTCCATCTACCATTAGTAACCAGAAGAGAGAAAACATCAATACAAAAAGTTGGGGGGTGCATATGACATGTATGTCTTGGCAAGATGACACTGCCAGGGGTCTGGAGCCAAAAGTAGAACTCAGGTTTCTCACATCATCTTTTTCCCTAAATGCCATCTCGCTAAGTAGTACTATTTTCTGAATTTATTAATAAGAAACAGCTCATGATAAGAATCCACATTACTGGCTGCTTAGTAAGATTAGAGGTTCAAGTGTGCTAGGGCTGCCAGAAAAAAATACCACAGACTGGGGGGCTTACATAACTGAAATGTATTTTCTCACAGTTCTGGAGGCTGAAAATCCAAGATCAAGGTATGAGCACACATCCCCATTGTCTCTCCCTCTTCTTATACGGACCCCAGGCCCATTGGATTAGAGTCTCACCCATATGACCTCATTTAACCTAATTACCTCTTTAAAGACCTTGTCTCCAAATATAATCACATTTGAGTCACAGGAGTTAGGACTTCAACATAAATTTGGGGGAGGGGAGACACACAATTCAGTTCATAACATCAGGCATTGTTCTAATCACTTTATTTAGATTCCTTCACTTATTCCTCACAATAAGCCAAATGATAAGTACTATTATTATGTTGAGTAAACTCTTGTTAGAGAATTTAAGTACCTAACTCTAAGGCTCTCTAGCTAGAAAGGGGTTGCATTAATTTTCTAGCACTATTATAAACACATGACCACAAACTTGGGGGCTTAAAACTGTACAGGTTTATTATCTCACGGCTGTGTAGTTCACAAGTTTGAAATGGGTCTCACTGGGGGGCGCCTGGGTGGCTCAGTCAGCTCGGGTCATGATCCCAGGATCCTGGGATCGAGCCCCGCATCGGGCTCCCTGCTCTGCAGGAAGCCTGCTTCTCCCTCTCCCACTTCTCCTGCTTGTGTTCCCTCTCTCACTGTGTCTCTCTCTGTCAAATAAATAAATAAAATCTTTAAAAAAAAAAAAAAGAAAAAAAGAAATGGGTCTCACTGGTCTTAAATCAAGGTATCGACAGGCTTTGTTCTTTTCTGGAGGCTCTAGGAAAAAAAAATTTTTTTTCCTCATTCTCTCCGACTTCTAGAGGCTGCCCACATTTCTTAGTTCCTGGACTCTTCTTTGTTAAAGCCATAACCAGCAGACCAAATTCTTCTCACATTGAATCACTCTGACCTTTCCTGTCTTCCTCTTACAAATTGAAGGGCTCTTTGATTATACTGGGTTCACTTGGATAATGTAAGATAACTCCCTACCTTCAGGTCAGCTGGTTAGCTATCTTAATTCCCCTTTGCCATGTAAGACAGTCATCTTATGTTGGTGTTAAATTATATTTTACTTTAAACACTGGGAGGGAGTTTGGCCTAATTGAAAGATGACTGGAATCAGAATTGGGATATCTATGCTCTGTTTTTGACTGTACTAATCTGCAGTTCATCATCTTTGTCAAGATGCATTGTATCAGATATGCTCTGCATCTTTTTGTGTTGTGCTCTGTCTTCCTGTGGCAGTGGTTCTCAACCACAGTGATCTGACAGTATCTGGGACATTTTTGGTTGTCATGACTAGGGGAGGAGGAGGTGCTCCTGGTGTCTAGTAGGTAGAAGCTAGGATGCTGCTAAATAAAACACCACAAAGAATTACCAGGCTCTAAATGCCAATAGTGCTGAGATTGAAAAACCCTTGCCCACTGCTATGGGGAAACTGTACTGGAGAGCTGCAAGAGAGAAAGATGGGGAATGAGATAGGAGGCAATAGCCATGGTCCAGGTGGAGATAATAGTGTTTTAGACTAACATAGTAGCAATAGAAATACAGAAGTGGTGGGATTTAAGGTCTATTTTGGGCTTTGAGATGAATTGTATGTGGGAAGTGAGGATGGTGTCAAGGACGACTGTCAGGTTGCTTTTATGACCTTCTGGGTAGATGGAGATGCAGTTACTGAAATGGAGACTTCCAGAAGAAAAATAGGTAATGCTTAAACAGATCTTATTTTATGTCAATTCCAATCTAAGTATATTAACTCATCAATCCTCATGACAACCCAGTGAGGTAAGTACCATCAACATACTCTTTTTAAGAATGAAAATAAGGAGGTACAGAGAAATCAAGTAACTTTCCCAGGATCATTCAGCCAGTAGTAAGTGGGTTTTGAATGAATATCAAATTCCAGAGTCTGTGCTCTTCATCACTGCATAATACTACCTTTTGGAAGGGCAGATCTGGGGAGAAAGACCAAATCTCTTCCCATGTCATCATATCCTTCACCCCTAAGATCAGAGTACATGCTTGATGACTTCAACACTCCTTTGCAGACACACCCACTTCTCTTTTCCTGTGATGCTTCCATGGTATTCACAGGGCAAAACTCCCCAACTTAAATCAGTCAACTGTATGCTTTTTCTGCTGTTGTATCTGAGGTGCCAGGCGCTGCTAAGGAAGTCCCCAGAGCTTTGGGAATTACTACAATTACAAAGTCATGGTCACCATGGTCCACAGCAATTCACCCCTCTATGTTTCTCCAGTGCATTTTCTGCCCCACTTTCCCCATGGCCTTCTCCAACTGCTCTCTGCTCATATCCCCCCTCCATTTCTTACTCTGGACACTCAATAGATATCCCTGTGCCCTATTTCACCAAGAAAATACAAGCCCTAGGTTGGCACTTCCTCATCCTCCAGACAGCCCCTAACTATAAACATCTCCCCATTCCTACCCATTCTATCCCACTTTTCTTCCCATATTAGTGGAAAATACGTCATTCTTCCCAATTAAGATCAATCCATCTCCTCATATTGTGCTTGGGATTCAACCTCCTCAGGGACCTCTTTCATGAATTATTCTAACATTCTCCCAATACTTCAACTTCTCTGACTTGTCCTGCACCTTCCCAGCATTTAAAGGCATTTAATGCTGGTTAGACATACACAGTCATTCTTACCAGGACTTTTCCTTAGTTGGCATCAGATACAGGAGAATAATATCCAGAGCACTGTGGTAAACGTGAATCATGAACATTTCAGTTCCTTTGAGTACGAGGCAGTTTTTAATTGTAAACTATGTCTTTACGATCATTTATATAAACATAATTAAAAGTTACTGATTTCTATTCCAGTGCCAGAACTGCTCAAGTCCAATTTTTTAGAAAACATCCAATCATATTTCTTTCTCAGAGAGAATAATTTCATAACCATAAGGAGGATGCATGCCCTTAAACTTAGATCTACTCTGCCGTTGTATCTCACCTTCACCCCTCAGGGTCTGGGCAAATGTACATGTGCAAAAGATGAAATATAGCACAAGAATGAAGACTAATTCCACTTGTGAGCGATGGAGGAAAAAGGCCAATCTCATGTTTTTTAAGGAGTATGCACCCTTTCCTTCATTTACTCAGTCATTCGGAAAGGGTTAAGGAGTTCTGCTTTGAGCCAGGACCTAAGGAAAATAGATGCTAAACCTCACCTTAACATCCTGTGGAGATGCAGCATCTTTAACAGCAATCCTAACAGAGGTCTGCAATCCCTGAGCCAAGGTTTCAAAGTTCAAAGAACTTTGAAAACAGAAATATTTTTTAGAAGTGGGCAACACTTGTTTGTCAGCAAACCTGATCAGACTGACTTGAAGCCATTTACAGACTCTGTTCCAATTATTGAAACATATGCCGTGTATTCAGCCATATCACTGAAGAACACTCATCTGTTAGATTTACAGCCAAGGAGGGCCTTATGAAGGTGAAAATTCTGAGACACTTCTGGCTATAGGAGTCTCTATGTATGGATTACATGCCTGTATAAAGAGATGCTCATATGGGGAACAGAACAATTATTGAGTACCCCACTGAGTATCAAATACCATGCAAATCCTTTTGTAGGCATCATCTTACTTAAACCTCAGGACAGCTCAGAGAGGTAGGCATAGCAATCCCCATTTTACAGAACAAGGGGCTTAGCCGGGATTCAAACTCTTATCTGTTGATATATGTATGTTGATATATGCACCGAACCACTCAGGAGTGACCGAGAGGGAATATTTGTGTCAGAAAGTGGTTGGTCACTAACTCACATTGTGTCATAAAAGACATAAAGCCATAAAGGCTCATATGTTTAAAAAGAGGCCTAGCGGGGCACACAGAGGAGGCAGACGCACATATTGCCTCAGGGATTTAGGGAACACATCATAGAAGAGGTGGAATTTGGGCAGATTCTTACCAAGTCAGAAATCATTTTGCTTGTAAGCTGGTAAGCATGTTTAGTCTTCTCTGCTTGATGGCAAACAGACTCCTGGAATGGGTTTTGCAATCTGTTTTTATGTGAGCTTCCCCCCTGGATTCCTCCTTACTGTGTTCTGTGACAGGAGAGTGAGCTAGGGCTCATGCTTATGCATAGGCCTGTTTCCTTTGGGGTTAGGAGCAGGCCTCTGGGCTTAGAGCTTGCGTGGTGGGCCCCGCTACATAGATTTTAAAGCTCAGCATCCAGGCCACCAGTCAAAGAGGTGCCCCCGGGATCTCATAAAATATATTTTATTTGAACAAAAAGCTTATTTTTGTCTTGAGTGGTTGTACATCAAACTCCTTTCATAGATCTTTTTTTTTTTTTAAAGATTTTATTTATTTATTTGACAGAGAGAGACACAGCGAGAGAGGGAACACAAGCAGGGGGAGCGGGAGAGGGAGAAGCAGGCTTCCCACTGAGCAGGGAGCCTGATGTGGGGCTCGATCCCAGGACCCTGGGATCACGACCTGAGCCGAAGGCAGACGCTTAACGACTGAGCCACCCAGGTGTCCCTCCTTTCAAAAATTTTGAAACAATGAAAAGGGGTTGTCTTGGCTTTTGGGGGTTTTTAAGGGCCTAGCTTCCTATGGGACTTCCAGAACACTGGCTTTTGCCCCTGGAGCACAGAGCATGCTTCCATCATAAGTTTCTCCCATGGCACATCAGTTTTTCACTGGGAGGGAGCCTGCAAATTTGAAGACTTGGTTCATAAGCTGGTATGGCAGAATGTTGCTAGCACATGTGTGTTAGGATGGGGAGGTGGGGTGTAGAGAAAAGATATTGTCTTCATTCTAGGTGTTAAGGTGTTTAATGAGAAATGGGAACAAACAGAAAAACCACGATCAATCAGACTCAGGTTATAATGACAGCTGAGGACTGGAAAAGGGGTATTCCATAGAACAGTCCCATCCTGGAACATTCCCATCTGGGACTGAACAGGCTTAACGTCAGGAATGCCGGCTTCTTCTAGATGTACCAATCGGGGTCTGTGACCATCTTACCCTCCTCTGTACAATGAGGGCAATGAGGTTTCTTCTAAGCTGATAAATCTTTGTGTCTAGGATTCTAAGGTTTTAATTTCACACTTAAAATATTTCAGTTATAAAGCCAAGGCAGGACATGCATATTTTTTTCAGATAATATATATTCACATACAAATGTCTGTGTTCAGACACAAATATTCACTCTGTCACTCCTGAGTGGTTTGGTACATATATCAGCACACACGTATCAACAGATCAGAGTTTGAATCCTAGCTAAGCCCTCTCCTCAGGCAAGTTATTTAACCTAGTGGGAGCCCAATGTCCTGATCTGTAAAAGGGAGTTGCAGTGCCTACGTCCCTGAGCTGTCCTGAGGTTTAAGTAAAACCATTCATACAAAGTGGGGAACGGGCAGGGAGAGGCAGAGAGAAGCCTCTGGGGAGAGGGCTTTGTCAGAGGACCACAGAGCCCGAGCGTGCCTGTGATGGAAGAATCATACTGTGAAGGGTTAAAGCGAGCTGCAAGCCCTGCTCTGGAATGACCACTCTCTCTAATGAATTAAACAAGCCCACCTTGTGATGTGCCTGTTCCATCTGCCAGGCTGGGGCAGAGTCAGCAGCAGGTTTTGGCTGCCAGCCTAGGGATAATTATTGCCCGGCCAATTACAGATTGGCCTCACTGTGCGTACCTGTAATGGAAAAATCACTAGGCTGTCTAGTTTCAGAGCTGACACTGAGTGGAGCCTCATTTCACCTTTGGCTTTTCCCATTCCCACTCCAGGTCTGTTCCATCTAGCAATAAATGCTGGCTAATAACAACATCTGAGAGCCAGAACCAACCTGGTGTCTTTGTGGATCAGCACTTGCTCTCTTTGGGCCCGAGGCTTTGCAAATATCCCACGCGCCCTCACATTAATGGGTGGGGTACGATGGGATAGCCAGTCAGAAAGTGACTCTAAAGGCACATATGTATTATTGCATTTAAAATTTCATTTAAAAATCATAAAACTATATAAATAACACCATGCTAATTTAACTGCAGGGTCTGAGTAATGTTTGATTTGATCACAGAAGCAGCCCGTCCACAAAGAAGTTTTGAGGTGCATCTATACTCATTTCCTAAACATATATGGGTCACCTGCATGTGCTAGGACAGTGCTAGAAGCAGGGATTGCCACATGGGGCTGGATTTGCCCTCTGCACTCAAGGGGCTTACAGCATTAAGGGGAAACAGACCTATAAAGAGATCATTATAACACAATGTAGTGAGTCCTTTGATAGGACGGGACAAAGTGTGTTGGAAACATAGGGAAGAAACGAGATGGATCTGGGGAAGTGTGTATGTGTATGTGTGCATGTGTAACACGCAAACCTTCCCTTTGTGAAGGTAAGGATATAGCTGAAGCTTGAAACTTACTAGATGACAAGTTTGGGAATGAAATCCTATAATTTCAGGCAAAAGAGCAGATTTGCCAAGACACAGGATATGCATTGTGGTAGCAAGGACAGAGGAGAGGTTCATTCATTTGGCAGGCACTTACTCATCACCAGCATGTGTGAGATACTGGGAGAAGGCTGTTTCCGAGTGGGCAACAAGGAGCCACAGTCCCCGTCCTCGTAGATTCTACCTTTCAGATGGGGAGACAGACCAAAATAAGTAAACAAATAAATAAACATTGCAAATTATAGTCAAGTAAATAAACAGATAATGCGGCTATAAATCAATTCCATGAAGGAAACTTGAAAAGGCCTAAGACAGAATCATGAGGGAGATACTTGGAGTAAGGTGTTAGCTCCTAGAGGAGATCAAGTTTGCTGCCACCAGAAGGATAAGGACTCTATCATGAGAAAAGTGGAGAGCATCCAGGCAAAAAGAACAGCATTAAAGAGGGCCTTAGGGGGGGAAAGAAGTCTTTGAAGAACCGGGAGACTGATATGGAGGAGGCAATGAATAAGGTAATGAGAGAAAAGGAGCATGGCATCAGTGGGGTAGTGGGGAGAACCTCATGCATTCCTACCCTCCACCCACCTCCCGATCTCATCTGCTTGTAGTTTGCTTGGCTGGCTTCCCACACTCTTGCAATAAAACCCAAAGTCCAATGAGGCCCCATTGACCTCTCCTGACCTCTCCTTGCTTGCTGCCCCCTGGTACACTGTCCCTCTTGCTTTTGCTTGAACTCTGCAAGCACGTTCCCATATCGGAGATTGGATGCTGCTCTTCCCACCACTGGGAATGCTCTGCTCCCAGTCATTACCAAGATTCACTCTCTCAATTCATTCCCAACTCTCCTCAAATGTCATCTCATCAGAGAGGCCTTACTTGACCATCCTAGCTGGAGTAGATACACCCCATCCCCTGACACTCTTTGCCCTGCTTTATTTATTGCCCTGCATAAATGCCCTGCATTTATGATATGAAGTGATACTTCATATCACTACTAGTATTTTAGTATTGTTTACCTGTTCCTCTTTGGTGTCTTTTACTGGAATATAAATTTCATGAACTGTACATGTTAGACTGGGGCTGACTTCATGGGTGTGAGACCTGTGCAGTAGAATAGGGACCCATGCTCAGAAGATTTCTGTGCTTAGTTTCATCCTCTGCTGTTGCGGTCTCAAAATTCATAATAATTTTATCCTTGAACTTGTGTGCTATAAGTCCAATGTATGAATGGCATATGCACAGAGGAGTGGATGTGCAGGGGAGAGATATTCTGGACAACAGTACATGCATGCAGTTGTGGTCCAGCAGTGATGCTCATGCACACTGTTGGCCTGGCCACTCGATGTGCCATGTGTATACCATGGGGTGGTCCAAGGGCTTGGGGGACCTCAGGCAGTGTCTAGGGACAAGATGAGGCTAATATTCATGGTAGTGATAGTGACATCAACAACATAAGCAGCAGTAGCCGAGGCTGTAGGAGAGAGGAGAGATTCTACATGGAGGAACAACTCTAGAGCACCTGGTGGGAGGCCAGCTTGTCCATTCATCCCTGCAGCTTGTTCTTAAGACTGCACAGATATCAATGCTTCAGCCTAAGCGCCAGGACAGAAATTGCTGGTGCTCAGGCATGTAGACTTCGTTGGCAAATAATTACAAAATAAAAGCATACACATTAAAATTGTAATAAACAATATCAGGGAATTATTGTAATTCTACAGAATTTGGAATCCCTGGTTTGAAAAACTGCTACAATATTACAAATACATATTCACAAGCTTAGAAATAGAAATTAAATGTAAAGATTGTTGCACCTGGCAGAAAAGAGCACCAGTTTTATATGAAGCTTCAGATGAACCAATTATTAACAAGGAAGATAATTTTACAATTAAGTTTTCCTTCTAGTTGAAGATACAGTGATAGAATACATAAACAGGCATCTTGAATTATATACAAACCACGAAGTCACTTTAAGTTTCCTATAAAATCTCCATAACTTAAAGTCAGAGGAAACATTAAAATACCATCGTGTAAATTAAACTTAAAATTAAATGTAGACTCCCACAGAATTCATTTCTGTATGAAGAGTTAAATCTTTTTGGAAAAATTGTTCTATAATAATCATCAGCTCTAAATGTAGTTAAATTTATATTTCAAAATAATTTGCTTGAAATTTATCCCAATGTTGTCACAACTTATAAAGTACCTTTAACAGCTCCAGTAATGGCTGCATCAGCAGGAAGATCCTTCTCGAAATTAAAAATTCTCAAACATTATTTCCAGCCTTGTATTTGCCAACAGTGATTGATGTTTCTTCAATTTTATTTCTTGAAATGAAATTGCTAAAAGTATACATTTTGATGACCTAATAAATTGATTTGCAGAAAAGTGAGCCAGAAGAAATCTTATGATCAATCAAGATGTCACACTGATATATTATTTATTGTATTATATAAAATTATAACACCAGAAATGTTATTTTTCAATATGTCAGTTTATGCTGTTACTCATGTATCACTATTACCCCAATACATAAGTCATAAAATATTTTTAAAGGAAAAAGTTTTATATTTTTAGTACCTTTAATAACACCTTTTTTCCCTGCTTTTTGATAAAGAGCATTTTCATTTTGCAATGGGCCTCACAAACTGTGTAGCCAGCCTTGAGTCAGGATCCTAGCAGAAAATGCAGTGCAATTCCAATGGTTCAAGAGATGTGAATTATGGAAATACAGAAGGAGAAGGTTAACTAACAAGGAATACTGAAAGATTGCTAGACTGGCAGTGATAAGAAGATGTTGTCACACTCAGAGCTGTAGGAGCAAGGAGAAAAGTATTACAGATGCCAGTTAGAGCTGAGGTCATGTGGGTGGGGGTATTGCCTAGAAGGAGCTTGTGGTCCAAGGGAGGCAGCCATGACCAGACTCCATGGGCCAAAACCCTGGGAGTGAGAGGTAGAAATACCCTGATGTCTCTCACCTCTCAACTTCCAGTCTCTTGTTATATTTTCCATTGGTGGAACCCTACCAAAAGCTAGAAGTCAAGGCAGGCAGGGTTGGGCAGGCTCCTGGAGCACAGAGTAGGGCAGAAGAGAGCAGAGGAAGGACTGCTCTATATGTGTGTATGTGTGTGTTTGTGTGTGTGAACATATGCCTATGTGTCTGTTTTGACATACAGAGGACAAGGATTTTGTCTGTTAAAATTACTGCTATATCCCAAGAACCTAGAACAGTGCCTGGTACATGGTGAGGGTTCAAAAAAATACCTGTTCAATGCAAGGAGGAATAGATAATTCCATGTCTGATTAAGTAATGCTAGTAGCTTCCTATGGATCAGCATTCCTTTCTTTCTTGTGAATGCTTTTCCTATTAATGTGCCTCACTCCACTGGGTAAGATTTGTAGGAGGAACCTCTGAAGACTCAGATGTCAGGACCCCACCATGCACACAGCTACCTTTTAAGGAAAGAATCCCAGCAGGCTTGGTTCTCTTCTGTATGAACTCCTATGACCCAGGCAGTGTCCTTGCAGTAAACCCCACCCTGACACCTTAGCCATGGCTGACTGGACCAGATCAGTGTGTGACCATACAGCAAGGAGGCCTCTGCCTCGGCGGGTGGGGGTGGGGGTGGTGGTTGGCAGGATGTCTGCCTGATAGGAGCACTCCATACTGAGAGGCAAGTCAGTCAAATCCTCCTCTGAGGTAGTCTACCTACTGAGTGAGCAAAGAAGAAGTGGAGAAGTGGATCTTTTCTTACTGTTTCATGCCCTACATTAAGGACTAGAAATTGGGCAGAGAAAAACACTAACATTTGTGAGAAACTACTATGTCCCAGATATTTCATAGCTGTGAGAAGCTACAATGGCCATGTCACATCCATGATGTCACAAGTGCAAGGACAAAAAGCCAACAAGCTAAGCACAGCAGAGTAAAAGGACATGAAAGATTTTGCTGATGTTATCATTAAGCTGCTGAATCGATACTAGTCATCACCTACCTCAAATTTATTGTTATATGAAAAAAATCCCTATAATTGTTTCAGCTAATGTTAGTTGGGTATTGTATTACTAGCAGCATTCCTAGAGGATATGGTGGTCACTGTCCCAAGATATAACCCTTTACTTCTCTCTACTTTCTCTTCTCCTTTTATTTGCCATTGGCACTTACGGGCACTGCCTCATTTCACTGGGAGTTCTCGTGGCTGATGACTTTGTAGGTCTCTCGTATGGAATTCCATCTTCTATACTAGTATTTTGGGGTTGGAGGAAACACCTATTAAATGTTTAAGGCTACATTAACATTTTATTACTCTATTTTGCTGTACTGAAATCAACTTTGTATCATAATTCTCAGAGTGTTAACTTAGTTTTAGCTTTGTGTGTGTGTGTGTGTGTGTGTGTGTGTGTGTGTGTGTGTAATTCCTAGAACAATAGGCATTTAGCCTACTGTTTTACTTCTAGATTTATAAAGGACAATGCAGTGGGGAATGTGCAGCCCAAGTCTTAACAGCAGGGCAAGTTGAGATAGGAACATGAAGGACACAGGTGATCAATATGACACTTTTAAACAAGAGTTTTGTGAATGTGAAGTTGTTTGAATTATCCTTGGAAGCAGGAGATAAAGGGAGAGAGTAGAAAGGCAATGAAAGCTGAGGAATGAGGAAGTTGTCTCCCAATGAAAGCTGAACAGCCATGTTTTGTCTCTAGTGGCCAAAAAAGGTTAGTTATTATATTGCACCCTATGAAATTGCTGCTACTTGACTTTTTTGACCTATTTTATCAAAGACAGAGCCTCAATTATCAACAAACTAATTTTCAAAAAAAGTAAAGAGGGATAATTTCTTAATACTAGTTACATACTATTATGTATTTATTATATAAGAAACACATTTTCTGGATAAAAAAGAAAAATGCAGATAAATAAAAAAGCAGTCACATACCTGTGTGATATTAAATCTATACATGCCCTTATTGATTCTTAGAATTTCCATCTCTCTGCTTATATTACCCATCTGTTCTTGCATGCTGTTTACTTTATCCACTAAGCTTTTACTGTGTCAATCATAGTTGTTTAAAATTTCTGATCTGATAATTCCAACATCCCTGCCATATCTGAGTCTGGTTCTAATGCTTGATTTATCTCTTCAAATTGTGCTTTTTTCATTGAATGGATAGATTATAACTAATTTGAGAACTAGTATAAGTTAATAGTTAAACACATAGTTTCTGGAGTCAGAGTACCTAGATTCACATTCATCTTTGCTACTGATTAACTGAATGACTGTGAGCTAAATGGTTCACCTCCCTATGTCTCACTTCCTTCATCTGCAAAATAGAGAGACTACTTGTACCTGTGTCATAGGGTTCTTGGAAAAATTAGATGAGCCAGTATGTGTGTTAGCTTCTAGAATAGTGCCTGGCATGCAGCACCTCTGCGAATGTGTTAGATGCTATCGTGAACTCATCCTCTGTTGTTGGACATCTTAGTTATTACCAGTTTTTACTCTGATAAATAATCCTGATATGTCTCTACTTAGATCAAATCTTTGTGTACATCCTTAATTATCAAGGATGTGCATATCAAGGAGGCCCCTGTTTTGGCTGCAAGTGACCAAAAAATCCAACTCAAATTAACTTAAGCAAAATGGATAAGTAAATAAATATACAGAGACTTTAATAAATAAACAAAAGTATCAGCTCAAATAACTGCCAAGTCCAGGGCTAGAGGGGGTGCTGGCTTGATTCAGGTACTGAATCATTTCTTGCAGGATCAGCGCCTTTCTACTCCTCAGCCTTGCCTTTTTCCATATTAGATTTACTCTCCAGCTTCACATGGTGACAGAATGGTTCTAAGCCAAGTCCTCCTGCATTCCAGTCCAGAAAAAAAGAAAAGGAAAAATTTCTTCTTCTCAGAACTGGATAAAAGTTAAAAGTCCTGAGTCTACTGACTCCTAAGGACCAGACTGAGTCATTAACCCTTCCCTGATTCTTTAACTAGGGCAGGATGGGTGGAAAGCATTGAAAGGTTCAGCCCTGGAGCTAGAGAGGTATCAGCCTAACCCAAATCACAGGAAAGGATAATGGGAAAGGATGTCCTCACAAAGGAATTTAAAATACTAAAAAAAAAAAAAAAAAAAAAAAAAAGGAAAAGGAAAAGAAAGGGTAAAGGATGCTGGGCAGCCAAAAAATAGAGATGCCTCTACTGATTACTTTCTCAGATGGGTTTATTTCTCTGTGAAAAAGAATGTGCATTTGTAAGATTTTTGATACATTTTGCCAGTTTTATTACTTTAAAAAGTTTGTAGCAATCTGCTTTTTTACTAACATTTCTTGGTCATATAGCCAACCCTGGTACTGTCATAAGAAAATGGTATTTCTCAATCTGCTAGTATATGATACGTATATATGACATATTAATACATGTCATGTACAACTATCTCACTTTAGCCATTAGTTTGGATCATTTTGCCAACCAACGTTTTGTGGGAACCGTGTCTGCATCTATTATGTGGGGTATAGGTATAACTCCAGCCAAGAAAACTCTCAGAGGACCTGAAGGGTCAGGTCCCAGTCTGGGGTCCAGGGACCTGGGCTCTGGGCCTGACTCAAATCTCAGGTAAGATCCCACAAGAGTCACCCATCTTTTTAGAGCTACATTTCCTCATCTGTAAAATGATGGCTTTGTACCAAATTATTCTAAGATTTTTTTACTATGTCAACATTCTGGGGGACTCCTGAAAAGTGATAAGATTAACTGATAAATGTATCTCCTTCTTGGCCTTGCTAATCCTTAGTGAAAAACAAACGAACAAACAAACAAGTATTAAAAGGCAGGGACCAAGAGAAGGAGCCAGAGAAATAAGAAGCTCATATAATCTTTAAACTCAATATTTAACTCTTTTTTTTCAGTATAAATGGATAATGATTTGTTTTATTTGTTTTTATTTTTTTATTTTTTTATTTTTTTATAATGTATTACTTGTTTCAGGGGTACCGGTCTGTGATTCATCAGTCTTACACAATTCCCAGCGCTCACCACAGCACATACCCTCCCCAGCGTCCATCACCCAGCCGCCCCGTCCCTCCCCGCCCCCACTCCAGCAACCCTCAGTGTGAACGTCCTCTAACAATGACGGACAAAGTAACAGAGCGGCCACCTGTACTGAGGCAACAGGAACAGGTTAATGTCATGTCAGCCTGGCGCTGGCGGCTCTTTTTGTCCCAGATAATGTCCTATTTGATTCTGTCTTAACTAGGCCCCTGCCTCTACTGCCCTTTAAGAAACGGAATCTGAAGGAACAGGGAACAGAGTAGCACAGAAACTGTTGTGTATTCACTGAATGAATATTTATGGATCACATACTTATGCGGCATGCACAGTGTCCCCGACATGTTCCAGAGTTTGCACCCGTGTATGCACCAGACGTGGTCTTTCCTCTCCAAGTGGGTGACAGGTATCGACACACTCATGCAAAGGATTATTTTAGCTACTAGGATAGAAATCTTAATTAGATATTGCATTTAATTCTGCAAGAATACTTCAGAAAGGCATAGAATAGCTGACTCTGGCTCTGTTTCAAAAGGCAGAGGTGGAAGGACAAGCCTATAGAGGGAGTAGCAACGCAGAGGCCCAGGAGTCTGAAAGAGCCGGGAGGGGCTGCAGGTCTAAAATGCTGGCGTGAGGGCCCATGATACAGGCCACAGAGGTGGGCACAGGAAAAAAAAAAAAATTAAAGGCACTGAAACCATGTTGAAAGTCCATTGGAATTCACCTTGCAGTGAGGGCTGTGGACAGGCTCTAAGTTAGTGGTGTGGTATGGGCAGATTCGCGTCTTAGAAAGACCATGCCATCCTCTGTGTGAAACATGGAGGCCGGGCGAAGATTTGAGAGTGGAGACAAGGAGACGGGGTAGGAGACAGCTGCGGTCAGCCAGACAAGAACTAAGTCGTTTCTGAGATGGCAGATTGGCTTCCTGCTGCCACATGATAAAACAGCAAACCTTAGCAACTGGAAACAGCACCCGTTTATTAGTTCACGGTTCTGCAGGTCAGAAGTCTGGGCCTGGTGTGGGGTGTTCTCTGGACGGGGTCACAGGAAGCTGAAATCAACGTGTCAGCCAGAGCTGCAGTTTTCAGCCGGGGCTCAGGGGCCTCTTCCATCCTCACACAGGTTGTTGGCAGAATTTATTTCCTTGCCTTCGTAGGGCTGAGGTTCTGGTTTTCCTGCCAGTGTGAGACGGCAGCCGCTGTTAGCTCCCTAAAGCCACCCTTCTCCATCTGTAGCCCACAATGTGGGTGTTGGGCTTCCTTAAAAAGCCAGTTGGGTCTTTGCCTTCCTTCTCTGTGACCACCCTAAATAGACTCTGCTTTCATAGGACTTACGTGTTTAGAGTAGGTCCATCCAGATAATCTCCTGTTCTCAAAACCAACTGTGCCATATTACTAACCTAGTGACAAGAGTAAACTTCATCATATCCACAGTCCCAGGGATTATGCAGGGTGTGTATAGGCAGGAAATCTTGGGGCCATCTGAGAATTCTGCCTTCTACAGATGGTATAAAACAACAACAACAACAACAACAGCAAAAACTAGATGGAAATTGGTTCCTAACTGCCTAAGGGAAGAGGAAAGACTAAGAGATTTTGGGGACTAGGTGGCTTGGTTCACTAAGGTAGGGGGTAAAAAAGGACAAAAAGGGGGGCGCCTGGTGGGTGGTTCAGTTGGTTAAGCATCCAACTATTGGTTTCAGCTCAGGTCATGATCTCAGGGTCATGGGATCAAGTCCCGTGCTCATCAGGAGTCTGCTTGTCCTTCTCCCTCCCTCTCTCAGTCCCCCTTCCCTCCCACTCTGCCCCTGCCCTGGTGCGCACATGCCCATTCTCTCTCTCTCTAAAATAAAAAAAATAAATAAATTTTTAAAAAAGGACAAAAAGGCCTGGTGTTCCACTTTGGACTTGAGGTTGACATGTTTGTGGGCTATGTGGGTGGTCCAGGAGGCAGTGGGTATGAAATACAGGAGAGTAGTCAGGAAGGAAACACAAGACTTTGTTATTAGTAGAAGACAGTAGAAAGACATGAAACTGATGGGCTTAGTTTTAACTGTGTAAATTTCTATGAACTCCTAGATTGAAGTTCCTTGAAAGCAGAGTCCATGTCTTTTTCATTTCTGTATGTTGGGTGCCTTCCATATAGTATGTACTCAAAAATCGGATGGATGGATGGATGATTGAGACTTTGCAGCAAAACCATGCCAAACACTGTTTATAGTTTATTGAATCCTCCGAACAATCCCACAGAGTAAGTACTTTTCTTATACAGAAGAGAAAACTGGGGCTCGGAGAGATTTTTTAAAATGCTGGATCACACATATGGTCAACAGGAGAGATGAACTATAAATCCTGGATGTCTGATGCCAGAGTCTAAACACTAAATGATCCAGCTCTTTCCCCAATCTCCCCATCTTGCTGAAGAAAATACCTCCCAACCAGGAGAAACAGAAAACCCCGGGGAAGAAATAGCATTTGGCCCTTGAGATAGGAGGTGGGCAGCGGCAGCAGAAATGAGGAACCTGGGTAGGGTTGCCAGATATGGCAAATAGAAATGCAGGATGCACAATTAAATTTGAATTTCAGCTAAAGAGCAAAAAATGCATCGTGTAAATGCATTTTTTACATTATCTAACATGTTCCAATCAGGCCAGAATTGTCACTCTCTCATGTAACTTTTTACCTCCATAGTTCATAGCTTCAGCTATTCACCTTTGTGGGACATCCTACCCTTTCTTTTAGCCAATCTTAATACCAAAATCCACTTTTCAAGTTCCATCCATATTAATTATCACTTCCTCAGCACTTTTCCACCTATAAAATGCATTCATATAGGTGAACTTGTTTGATTTTGAATCAGCCTTGCAAGCGAGCAGGGTATGTATGTATTATTAACCCCTTTGTATAGATGAGAAAACTGAGATTTGGATCCAACTTACACAGATCATTCATTCACATACCTAGGACTCTGGGGTCTTGTGACAGCAGCTTCATTATTTCCCACTTATCCATAGGTACCTCCTCCTCTGCTCGGCCTCTCAGTTTGGCTCCTGATTTAAAGCCTACTCTTACTGTTCAATATATGTACATCTTACTTTATTAATAACACTTAAGTTTTCTTCAGACAGGAATCTGCCTTGTGCATCTTTTGCCCCATTCCCCCTTTCATGCATATCCAGATCACACTGACGAATTTCCCAAAAATCCTGTGGAAAGCTCTGGAAAAGCCCCCCAGGTCTGAATAACCTGTAAACTTGCATGAGTCCTTGGCAGGGTGAGTTTCCATTAACTCATGACTAAAACCGTCTTGTTTTTCACAGAACGCCAAAAATTGTCTGCTTCCAAAATGTGGCCAAATATTCTTCCTTGATATCTCCCAGTTAGTGGTTTCTTCTGGGCAGACATTCCCATCTACCACAAAAATGTCCAGAACAAATAGCCGAGGAATAGGCTAGTTTATCTAATAATAATTCATTCTTCCACCATTCATTTGACAACACTTAAGGACCCTTGCAACGTGCTAGACATCGTGTCAGGCAGTAGGGATCGAAGATAAGCAGACGTAGTCCTCTGCTCCAGGAATTCACAGTCTATTAGAGGTGATTTCACTTTATACAAACGCCAGACTACAAAGCACACCCGAAAAATGTTGTGGAAGTTCAGAGGCGGAAGATATTTACCTCCAGCTTGGAAAAGTAAGAAAATATTACTTCCATTTTTAACCTGAATCTGCTCTAATATCCATACAACCAGTCTTGATATATTAATTATGTGGATTGTAGCCTCACAATAAGTACTGTGATTGCCTCAAGAATTTTAAAAATGCCTAAATCCTAATGTAAAAAAATGGCAGGCTCAACAAGAAGTATTGGAGAAACATGTTAGGTACAGTGGGGAGGAGTCCCCCACCCACACCCCATCTTTAAGTCCTCCTCTGCTCCAGGGAGAAGCAGCATGGCTCACTCTCTCTCTTTCATAATCATTTTTCTTTGCAACTTCCTCCTTTGCCATCATTCATTCACCATTCATGTCAGCCAGGACAAACTGCTATTTGTCATTGTAATTTGGTAACTGATGTTCAATGAGTGAGTACTGGGTAACTAAGCTACAAAATAATACTACTACCTTGCACGGGTATATCACCTTCTAGTTTTTTTTCATTTTATTTATTTATTATGAGAGAGAGAGAGCATGAGTGGAGGCAGAGGAGAGGGAGAGAGAGAATCTCAAGCAGACTCCAAGCTCAGTGCGGAGCCCGACGTGGGGCTCAATCCCAGGACCCTGAGATCATGACTTGAGATGTTTAACCGACTGAGCCACCCAGGCACCCCGCTTCCCAGGTTTTTAAATGGTGTCTTGTGTCTCATATTTTTCCAGTTTTATTGAGATATAATTGACATACGGCACTGTATTAGTTTTAAGGTGTGCAGCATAATGATTTGACTTACATATATTGACATGAGCACCACAATAAATTTAGTTACTATTCATTATCTCATTAGATACCAAAAAAAAGGAAAAAGAAAAAAAATGGTTTTTTTTCCCCTTGTGATGAGAACTCTTAGGATTTACTCTTTTAACAACTCTCATATACACCATACAGCATTCATTGTGTGGTACATTACATCCCTAGTACTTATTTATCTCATAACCAGAAGCCTATTGATTATTTTATCTCTTTCATACAGACTCAGGACTCAACTCAACCACTGCAAAATGAGACAGATGTCAGTGTCTCTGGGGCTCCTTAAATTAACAATCTACTGAGATCCCCGACCTGACTCCTCAATAGGCAGCCTAAATCTTCCCATGCCTGACAGTGAGACATAACCCTGGCCTTCCCCCTCCTCCAATGGGTGTTGATGGCATGGAGGTTAGCCCATCCAACCGCCACTGTTCTTAATGTATGTGTCCTCAGTAATTGGACTATTTCAGAGGAGAATTACCAAATATTATGGAAAATGGGCATTGTCTTATTTGGTCCTATTACAAGATCTAGCACTATGCCAAATACCCAAAGGAGAGATGCCCTAACCATCACTGAACAGGTCCCTTTAGACTTAGATATCCTCCAACTCTTCTTGAAATGATGTCTTTGCATTTCTGGAGCCTCATTATTGCATTTAATAGGCCAGGCTGCCAGGCTGTAGACATAATAGACCTATTAACTGCACATAAATGTCATAGATGATACAGTATACCCAAATCAAGGGAAGAGTAGTCACCATAAAATTTATAATTGTCACAATGACAATAAAAACTAAAATAGGGGTCTCTCAAACAACACCCCTATTACAACCCCTTCCAAATCTTTGGCACAGGAGGCTCAGGGATTTAGGATTCTTCAATCATTTGATTTGGGGGAAACCACTTATACAACTAATTTCTGCTCTTTCACAGGTCTGCAATATTCATCTTCATTACTCGTCATCCTCTCCAGTCAACCTCCAACTCTGCACAGCCTCCAGCACTTTCTTGCCTCACCAGGTGCTTTCCCACTAACCTTCCTTTTCCGGGCTTCTTGCCCTTCCCAGACTCCCCCACCAATCAATATTATATATAGTGCGGCTTTCCCCCAATCCCCATTGAGGTTATTTGGCCCGCACATGTCTGCATTGATATAAATTTGCCCACCAGAAACTCTACTCTCTAAGACCTTGGGGCTACTGGTTCCCCTATGGCGCTATTCCTGCTCAACAGGGACTCATGCTCTCCTCCTCCACCCCACCCCTTCTCACCTATGCAACCTGGCCTGTGTCCTGCCACCATACAGAACTCAGATCGCCACCAGAGGATTCACTTCTCTCATGGAAACTTCCCTCCAAAGGGTCACCTTTTACCTATTATATTGGACCTCATCACATCTTTGGTATAACAGGCATGGATTTAGGTATTTTCAATTCTGTAACACAGACTCAACTTGGGAGAGCCACAAGACAATGTCACAGCTCCTAGGAGACCACACACTTCAAACAGCTCAAGCCATAGATGCCATGAATGAGAGGCAAAATTCTCTGGTTGCTAGGGCAGCTAATAACAGATTGACATCTGACTGCCTACTGGCATCTCAAAGTGGAGTGTGTGCCTTGAAGTGAACCTCCTACTACATGTAGGTCAATAACACAGAAAAGGTCTGCAGAAGAATCCAATAAAGCAATGAATTGAAATAATGTCATTACTAAAATACTCTAAGACATTCCTGGGACTCCATTCATTTCTTCTCCTGGCTAGCTCCTTCTGCCTGGGGCAAGTAATGCTCCACTAACTTTCAGGAGCTATCTAGCAATTGCTGGCCTTTTTATTTTGGGTTGACTTTGCAAATTTGGTTCCTTTCAAATACATGTTTATTTACAGGAAAACTGGGAAGTTGCTATATTAACCCACATATCTCAGGTGAGTTGTGAAGAGCATAAGAGAAAAATTGGGACACCTCTAACCCAACTGACATTCCTGTGCCTGACAACTCCTTGTACAATAAGGTTCACACTCTTCCACTCCTGGCCCTTAAACTCAGGTGTGCTCTTACTGCCTCTTTCAAACTTCGCTGCAGCAGGTGGGCTCTCCTCCCACTGGCAGCACTTCCCCTTGATAAATGCCTTTGCACTCTCTACACACTCTCTCTGGACCTTCTCCAGAAGACCCATCCCCTTTGCCCCTCACCTTGGGACTTCCCCACCTGTGTGAGTAATAGACCTTTCTTTGATCATATTAAAAAAGCTAATCTTAAGGGTTTTGACATTGGAAACTAACCTTGGGAGGAGGCTTCACCATGTTATGATGGAGCTGCTCTTACGTATATTATAACAACTATTTTGCTGATGAGGAAATGGAGAAATTTTGAAGCCATTCTAGATGATTAGACCCTACCTGACAGTTAACACTAATATGATCATAGCCCTTTGATAAAGCCAAATTGTTTAGGATCAACGTAATGCTACAAATCTTTTGGTGTGTGGTAGAATTTCAACCAGAAGATTTCTCTAACTGGAAATGGCATCTGATAGCTGTGGCATGAGTTAAGAGGGAATGTTCTAAATCACCTAGAAAAGTGGGGTGGGTGAGGTGGGGGCTTGCTCTTGTGTTCTCAAGCCCCGGTGCTAGGAGGTAGCCCCTCAGGGAGTCATTCTGACTCCTGCTCATGGTGTGGCCAAATTCTTGTAATCACTTTGTGTGACCATCTCTCTCACAGGAAAAAATGCTTCAGATTTCCTTCTCCCTGCCAAATGATTTCTTGGGTGATTGAGCACACAATAAAACCACAGTCCTCAGAAAACTCAAGTCGTGATGACATCCTGGAATATAGGGGTTACCAGACATAGCAGAAGAACCATATTGCTCAATCTTTGCTAGTGCAAAGTTCTCTAAAATGCATTAATCTGCTTTTCTTCCAAGAGACTGTCAGTATCTTTTTACCCTCATGGTACACAATAACATGATACTCATTTTCTGATTCAACTGGGATGTTAGAGGACCCTAGAATGATAAAGGGATGGTTATGGGTTCCAGTATATACCATTAAATAGTAAAATAAAAATGGCTCTCTTATCCTGAGCATCTACCATGCATCAGGCAATTTACATCCATTATTTCTTAAATCCTTTCAGCAAGTCTGTGAGGTAGTTACTATTGCCACCCCCATTTTACAGAAGAGGAAAGTGGAACAAATTTCAAGATCATTTAGCTAGCAAGACAGAGTGGGTTTTCAAGTCCGTGTCACTCTCCAAATTGTAAATTATAACTAGTGTCTTTCCTTCCTTTGATATTGATGACGGGCAAAATGATGGCCTCCCCCCAACAAAGGTGTCCACATCCTAATCTCCAGAACCCATGAATACGTCACAAGGTAAAAGAGATTTCGCACATATAGTCAAGGAAAAAAAAATTTCGTGATGCGGAGACTGTTCTTAGGATTACGTGTATGTGCTTGATGTAACCACAAGGGTCCTTGTCAGAGTCAGAGGAGATGTGACAACGGGAGCAGAGCCTGGAGAGAGAAGGCCATGAGCCAAAGAGTGAGGGTAGCCTCTAGAGGCAGGAATAATCAAGGAATTGATTCCCCCTTACAGCCTCCAGAAGAAATGCAGCCGTGCTGACACCTTGATCTTAGCCCTGTAGACCCATTTCAAACGTCTGTCCTCTAGAACCATGGAATAATAAATTTGCATTGTGTTAAACTCTTAGGTTTCTGGTCATTTGTTCTAACAGCAATAGGAAACTAGTAAAATGTCCCATTGCACTTCGTGCTCTCTGATATCACTTTTTATCTTGTAGAGTGTAAATATATATAAATATATATAAATATAAATATATATAAATTCCAATCAAAATTTATTCCAACAAAATTTTAACTTTTTTTTTTTACTCCTCTATTCCTCCTATATTCTACCAAATCTTAGCTTTTTTTCAGTGTCTATGTTGTACTAGGCACTATCCTAGGAACTTTACAAATAAAGACTCATTTTATTTTCCTAATAACCTTGTGGTAGAGATAGCTAATTTCCAATACAAAATGTATGCTTCCCTTCCATAGTACAGAGAGTTGTTTCTAGAAATTGGTTGCTTGACTAGAGACTACATTTCTTTTAGGTTTTCTTGTATGTGGGTGTGGCCACAGGGTTCGACTTTGCTAATGAAATCTTAGCAGATTTGGTGTGGTTAGGAAGCACGCGTGCCTTCTCTACTTTCCCCTCTGTAGAGACCTGGGAAACTATGTGTTAATAATGGGGGAACCATAAAGTGGAAGAAAGCTTGGTTCCTTTTCACCATTGTAATATTTTAAGAGCAAGAAATAAACTTCTATTTGTGTAATCTACTGAGACTTGGGGATTTATCTGTTATATCAGCTAGTGTGATTTTAACCATACTTCAACCCTATGAAGTATATATTATTAACCTCATGCTTAATGATAGTGAAGCTAGGGCTCACAATGATAAAATAACTTGACCAAGATAACAAATCTGAAAGTGGCAGAGGCAGAATTATGACTCCAAAGACCATTGTATTTCCACAAAGCTACATAGTATCCTATATAAAACTGCTGTTCAATTGTCTCTTGAACAAATCCCGTTTTTAAAAAAAACAAAGTCTCTGAATCACAGATTTCAGAGCCAGAAGGCACTTTAGAGGTTATCTCCCCTAAATCTTTTACCGAACTTCAGAGATAAGAGAAGGGAGGCCTCCAGATGCCAAGTGACTAGCCCATGTGATGAGACACAGCCCATTCAAGAACCTTTTCATTACTCAAACATTCCTGTATGTCAGCTTGTGTTTTAGTCAAAACTAGTTTTCAAACATTTTTGGGTAATATCACCCATGACCACTAAGGTAAAGTCTTCTCTTTAGAATAAAAAATAGAAAAAAAATTAACTGTATTAAAAACCAACCAACCAACCCGAGGCTATTAGTACACACACACACACACACACACACCCCTTGCTCTGTTCTTACTCTCTTCTTCTATTGAGACTAAATTATCTTCATGCTATAAAAATAAAAGTGGCAGAGCACTGAACAGATGGAGAGATAAAAGAATGAGCTGAGGATTCCACATCTTGGCAGTCTGAAAATATGTTCTACTACAGTAAACATATTTTTAGCAAACATAATGCCAACCCATATGCTGATCTCTCACTAGAATTCTCTAGTTTGGCTCATTTGTCCTCTAAGTATAGCTGAACTTCTTTGCAATAAACAGCTATTTCCCGCACTTTCCTAGCCTGGGAGTGAATTTAAGAATGCCAGAGAACTGGGTAAAATGGTAAAACTACGATTATGATTTTGCACTGGGTGAAATTTTTCTAGTGAGAGCAGAACGCGAGCACTAGGATGGACTATTTCGAGTTCTGCTACTGACCTGATTTCTTAATTTAACATGGAAATTCTAAGACAGAACAATTTCCCCCCAAAACTATAATTTCTTTAATAATGGCAGCTCTGGGACATGGAGGTCTGAAAATCCGAATATGCAATGTGCCATGAGATAATTGCAGATCCACGGTGTTTGTGATTCTTCATGATAAATTTTGATTTCAACCCAGCGTCTTAGCCTCAGGGAATCTTCATACCGAATGGAGCTTGAGGCATAGAACAAAGGGTCTCCCCAGTTTCTATTACCTGGGAATTAGCTGACGGCTGTAGCTGCATATTAAATACGCTATTCATTCCTTAATAGTTTTTCTGTTAAATTCACTTTCAAATTAAAAATTAACTTTTAAAAAAATTATCAGTTTTCTTGAGGTGTAACCTATATAACACAAAATTCACCCACGTAAGTTCAAGAATTTTGAGTGAATTTACTGAGTTGTGTAACCATAACCGCAGTGGAATTTTAGAACATTTCCATTAACCCAAAAGGTTCCCTCCTACCCATTTTTGCTCCTGGCTCCCATTCTCAGGCCTAAACAAACAATAATTTGCTTTCTGTTTCTTACAGATTTAGCCTTTTCAGGACATCTTAGATAAACGGAATCCTACCATATGTGGTCTTCTGTGTCTGGCTTTTCACATTCCCTTCAAAGCCACTCAGGTCGGCCAACAAAAGGTGGGCGCAGGGCAGTCCTGGGACCTGGGAGGACGCCGGTGCAGGAAGCCCAGGTGAGGCCCGGGCGCTGGGTCCTCGATTGCAGTCAGCTGGCCACCCTGCACCAGATCCTGCCACACTGCACCAGATCCTGCCACACTGCACCAGATCCTGCCACCCTGCACCAGATCCGGCCACACTGCACCAGATCCTGCCACCCTGCACCAGATCCTGCCACACTGCACCAGATCCTGCCACCCTGCACCAGATCCTGCCACACTGCACCAGATCCTGCCACCCTGCACCAGATCCTGCCACACTGCACCAGATCCTGCCACCCTGCACCAGATCCGGCCACACTGCACCAGATCCTGCCACCCTGCACCAGATCCGGCCACACTGCACCAGATCCGGCCACACTGCACCAGATCCGGCCACACTGCACTGGGAAAGAAACAACCAATTTTGATCCTTCCGCCGGTTCCCCTATGGAAACCTTGTTATGACTAACTTCTTTTACAAAGTTAAATTAAACCATCTGAACTCTCCACCAGGGCCATGGCTTTTAGAGGGGCCAAACATAATAATTTAAAAACAATAAACACTCCGGGCCCAGGGGACACTCAGCTAAGCACATCAAGGACATTCTAAGAGCCGGAGGCAGAGACAAGAAATTTTGAGGGTGCATCCGTGTTGTTACTTGCATCAGATTTTCATTCCATGTCATTCCTGAGTGGTGTTCTATATTATGTATGTACCACAGTGTGATTATCCATTCACCAACTAATATCTTGCTTATCCCTTCACCATTTGACGAACATCAGAATTGTCTCATTTTGGGTATTATGAATAAAGCTACTGCTATAAACAATCATGTGCAAGTCTTTGTGTGAAAATGTTTCATTTCTCTTGGATATATACCTGGGAGTGGAATTGCTGGGTCATGTGGTAAATTTATGTTTAACTTCTGTAAAATATTGCCAAACTGTTTTCCAGAGTGGCTGTACCATTTTGAATTCCTACCAGCAATGTATGCCAGTTTCTCTACATCCTCCCCAGCGTTTGGTGTTATTGCCTTTTTTTTATTTTAGTAATTTTGATTGGGGTATACTGATATCTCATTGTGGGTTTTTTTTTTTTTTAAGATTTGTGTATTTATTTGAGAGAGAGAGAGAGAGTGCGAGAGAGAGAGGGGAGTGGAGGAGCAGAGGGAGAGACTCCCCAGGGGCTCCACATGGGACTCGATCCCAGGACCCATGAGATCATGACCTGAGCTGAAACCAAGAGTTGGGCGCCCAACTGAATGGGCCACTCAGGCACTTCAATCTCATTTTGGTTTTAATTTGTAATTCCCCAAGGGCTAATATGCTGAACATCTTTTCATGTGATTATTTGCCATCTGTAAATCTTCTTTGATAAATGTTTGTTCATGTCGTTTGCCCACTTTCTAATTATTTTTTTAAATGTTGAGTTTTGAGAGTTCTTTATATATCCTTGATAGAAATACTTCATCCAATAGGTGATTTACAAATAATTTTCTTCCAATCTGTATATTTGTCTCTGTATCCTTTTAATAGATTTGCTCACAAGGCAAAAATTTTTAATATTGATTTTCATGCTGATAAAAAATATATTAATTATTCCTCTTATAGAACAGACACTTAGTGTCAAGTCTAAGAACTCTTTACCTAGTCCTAGGTTACAAAGATTTTCTCCTATGTTTCTTTCTGAAAGTTTTATAGTTTTGCATTTTCCATTAAAGTCCGTGATCCATTTTGCATTAATTTTTGTACAAAGTGTGGAGTTTACATTGAATTTCTTTTTTTTCTTTTTGCTTGTAGATGTCTGTGTTATCACAGGCTGCCATAATAAAGTATTACAGACTGCGGTGCTTCAATGATAGAAATTAATTTTCTCACAGTTCCAGAGTCCAGAAGTCTGAGATCAGGGCTGCGTTCTTGGGGAAGGCCTTGTTCCTGGCCTGCAGACTGCTGCTTTCTTGCTGTGTCCTCACATGAAGGAGAGAGAAAGCTCTCTCTCTCTTCCCCTTATTTTAAGTTCACCAAACTTAGCAGGTTAGGACCTCACCCTTATGATCTCATTTAACCTTAAATACCTCTTTTTTTTTTTTAAGATTTTATTTATTTGACACAGAGAGAGCGACAGCAAGAGAGGGAACACAAGCAGGGGGAGTGGGAGAGGGAGAAGCAGGCTCCCTGCGTAACAGGGAGCCCAATGCGGGGCTCGATCCCAGGACCCTGGGATCATGACCTGAGCTGAAGGCAGATGCTTAACGGCTGAGCCACCCAGGCGCCCCTAACCTTAAATACCTCTTAACAGCCCTATCTCCAAATACAGTCACACTGGGGGTAGAGGTTCAATACATGAATTTGTGTGTGGGGGGGAACAATGTGGGGGACACAATTCAGTTCAAAGCAGTGTTCTATCACTCCAGCACCATCTGCCAAAAAGACTGTCCTTCCTACATTGAATTGCTTTTGCACTTTTGTCAAAAATCAGTTGGGCGAGTGTGGGAGTCTATTGTGGGGCTCTCTGTTCTGTTCCTTTGATCTGTGTGCCTATCTCTTTGCCAATACCATACTGTCTTGATTACTGTAACTATATATTAAGCCTTAACATTGAGAATTAACACTGGGATTCTTTATTCTTTATTCACACTTTATTTCTCTTTTTAAAAATTACTTTGGCCCTTCTAGCATATTCCCCTTTTCATACAAATTTTAGAATAAGCTTGTCTATGTCTCACAAACCATGCTGAGGTTTTTATAGGAGTTGGATTAATTCTATAGATCAAGTGACTCCTATGGACTGGCACGCACAAGCCTAGTGAGAAAGTGTAAGGTGTGCAGAAGTAGAGCAAGAGGGGCAGGTGGCCTAGGATGGGTTAATGTGCATGTATAGAGGGAATTCTGCTTTTGGCCAAATGCAGCTGACGCTGACTATCTCCACCCTCGCTTCTAAAGCCTGCTGTCAGAGCCCGCCGGAGTCCCAAACAAACCAACCACAAGGCTTGAATTCGAGTCCTCCTTGTTTCTTCTCTGTGTGGCCCTGGGGCATAGCAACTCTAAATTTTGGGACTAATCTACCCTCAAGGATAAATCAAGTGCATTGACCTTAAGCTGCCAAGTTTCATGAAAGCAACATACATAGAGAAGGAGCCTGGGAAAGTGGACCCTCTTTATTACTAGCTATGATTTAGACCTAATCCCTCTCTGGAGCCCTTGGTCCCAATGAGCAGAGCTGGGAAAATGTTAAAGACTCTCTTTGCCCTTTTAGCTTTAAGTCTAGACAGGAAATGCCTCGGCAGACGGATGAAGCCTCCCTTTCCCTGAGCCCCTTTATTGGTACCCTTGTGGTGTCTACTTTACCTTCCCAGGACACAGACACCCCTCCCTTAGCCTCATAGGAGAAGAGCTATTTCCAAAGCCCGATATGAAAGGCAAAAAGGGAAAAGCTAAAGACACACCAAGGCATTTGAATTCCAGTGTTGTTATTGTTGTTTGAATCATTTTCCTTGTCACACCAGAAGCTCTGCCCTGGCCCTGTGGCCTTATTTTCCATGGCCTCGATCCAAATCAGTGTTTCAGTGTTCCACAGGGGTGGAGCTGGGGCAATGGCGGGGGTGGGGAGGCTGCTTTTCCCTAAGCACTCCCTCACTGTGCTACTAAATCTGTTTGCCTATACTGGTGGAGAAATTGAGTTCCATAAATCATCATGCAGTTCACATGGGCACTAGCATCAGATAAACTGCCTGCCAGCCTGACCGTAACAACTCACTGCTTGTTGCTATGTTGCTCCTTGGAGCCCTGAGAGCAAGATTCCACGGGGCAGTAACTACCAGTTATGTGTCTCGGGGACAGCCAGGGCCATGGCTTGCACCTTCCAGGGCCTTCGCTCATAGCGCCGCATTTTTTTAGAGAGGTCCCTCGATCCCCCACCAGACCCAGCTCAGCCACTGTCTGTGAAACAGACATCCCTCTAGCCTCAGAGGAGAAGAGCTATTTCCAAACCCCAATACAGAAGGCAAAAAGGGAAAAGCTAAAGAGACATGTGTCTCCCCCCCCCAGCAGAAGGATCATGACTTGTCCGCCTCACATTGCCCTAACAGCCCTCTTCTCTTATTGTACTTCTAGCATGATTGGTTTTGTTCCTTACTGGGCAGTAAACCATGGGCAATGGGGGCGGGGGGGCAGGGTATATTTCTGAGTAGGGCAGAAACCTGGTCAGATGTGTGCTTCAGTCAGATGAGCCTGGTAGTAACAGAACAGGGAATCATTGGGAGAAAAACCCGAGGCTGAGACAAACACCTGTAAGGTGGTTCTCACAATGTGAGAAATAATGAGGTTGGAGCCAGTGTGGGGATGGTCCAAAAAGAGAATATTGACTTTGATTCCAATGTGTTGGTAGGTTTTACTTGAAAAAAAAAAAAAAAAACAACGTGATTTAGTTCTCTTAATCAACCAAACAGGGAAGGGATTGCTGTGGATGGATTGAATGAGACCAGGCACGTCCAGCACCTTGCCTGAAGCCTGGCACATGGTAGACAAGCAGTAACTGTTGCCTCCCTCCTCCCCTCCCCCCACAGCTGCCACAGTTCTGGACTGTCACCATGCTGGGGGAGTCCAGCGGGTGGAGGAGCGATGTGGAAGCAAACCAGAGCAGAGGACTCGTCAGTTACAGGTGAAGAAGACTGACCTACATTGAGGCAGATGGATGACTGGCCTTATTGCTCTTGCAGCCCAGTGGTTTAATGGATCTGCTCATCTGAGATTTGAAAGTTAACCATGGACAACAAGAGGCCAAGTTTCCACACTATAGAAGGTTGTTAAAATTCATGGAGCAGAGAAGCTCTTGAAGACACAAGATTCATGATGCTCTTTTCACAAGGAAGTGGAAATAGAAAATTTATTACAAGCAAAGGTGCTAAATGCACGTTGTGCCTGTTGCCCTCCCTCCTTAGAACAGGGAGGAGGAGAGACATGGAGGGCAGTCAGGTGATCTCCTCAAGCACATCCCTGTTTTCTTTGTCCATGGCTGCTTCAAGCCAAGAGAGGCCAGAATAAAGTCAACTTGACCATCAACAACTTGTTTATGCTCTCAGAACCTTTGCTTGCTTATTAATTAATTTATTTATAAAGATTTATTTATTTGAGAGAGAGAGAGAGCATGCACACGTTGGGGGTGGGGGAAGGGGCAGGAGAAGGAGAGAAGTAGACTCCCTGCTGAGTGCGGAGCCTGAAGCAGGGCTTGATCTCACGACCCTGAGATCACAAACTGAGCCAAAATCAAGAGTCTGACACTTAACTGACTGAGCCACCCAGGTGCCCCAAACCTTTGCTTTTTTAATCTACAGCTTGGAAATAATCATACTGTGATTTTTCACCCCACAGGATTTTTGTTAATTTTGAGTTAAGGGAAAGGGAGTTATGACCTGGTGTTATGTGTCCACTCTAAACCCACCCATTAGTTATAGAAGCTTCTTTTAAAACACTAACTTGAACTATTGCTTAAGTCTTAAAAGAGGTTCCTATTGGGGCATCTGGGTGGCTCAGTTGTTAAGCGTCTGCCTTCGGCTCAGGTCATGATCCCAGGGTTCTGGGATCAAGCCCCACTTCAGGCTCCCTGCTCCACGGGGAGCCTGCTTCTCCCTCTCCCACTCCCCCTGCTTGTGTTCCCTCTCTCGCTGTGTTTCTCTCTGTCAAATAAATAAAGAAAAGAAAACCTTTAAAAAAAAAAAAAAAGAGGTTTCTATTGCCCTTACAAAAGTCTACAACCTTTAGCATGAATTATAGGGCTCAGCATGTTCTGGCCCTACTCATTTGCCAGGTTCATCTCATACCATGCCCTCCTTTGCTCTTTGTACTCCAGCTGCATTTGCCTTCTTTGAAGTTCACCTGATACCATACTCTTCCAAGCAAGACCTTTGAACATACTGTTCTCCTGCCTCAAGGACTCTCGATCCTCATTGTGGTTAAGTCTCATCCTTCTTTTAGGATTCAGCTTAAGTTAATGTCAGTCATCCAAATCACAGATATTTATTGAGTGTCTACCATGTGCCCGGCACTGTTCTAGATGCTGGAGATAGTTGTGAAATGAAAGGCAGAGGCCCTGATCCCATGAATCTCCCATTCTAGCAGTGGGTAGACAGAGAGTGAACAAGCAAGATAATTGCTTATCGTGTTTATTCTAGAAGGCAATAAAAGGATAATGGGATAGGGAACACCAGGCTCTCTGGAGGATGGCGGTTGCATGGGAGAGGGCAGAATGCATTGATTTCATCACCTCTTAGGAAACCTGAGCTGTGTGTGGCAGGGGTGAGCTTTGTAAACTCAGGAGCAAAAAGAAGACCTGGGTCCTAAGGCACTGTGACTGGGACAGAGAAGTATACCGTGAGTCAGAGAGGAGGGTGGGGCGGGTCATCTAGAGCATCATCAACCATGGGTAAGGGGCTCAGATATTAAGTATAAATGGAAGCCACTGGAGCATTTAAATTTACATTTAGATTTTAACAAGATGACGCAGGAGAATGGCTAGTAGAGGTGACGGAGAGAGCACATGAGAAGAGAACTTCCAGAGACTTCTACAGGAGGCAAGATGGCAATTGTGGTGGTTCCACAGAGGGTAGTATTAGTGGAATTGAAGGGACTGGGGTATATTTTAGACCTGGAGCCTGTAGACCTTGTTCATGGATTCAATGGAGGGGGAGGGTTGGGTGGTGAAGAAAACAGAGGAGACAATACAGAGAGTAAGGACAAAATAACCCCGGGGAGAAAATAATATTTCAGTGTCTGCCACACTAAGTTATTTTTTTACTGAAGATTTCCCTGATCCCCAGTTCTGGTTAGAGCTTTATATTGGTTGCTCCTAGATTGACATGCAGTTTTCCTTTGTAACAGCCCCAACATTTACCTTTTGTCATTACTTGTTCAAAATAATTCCCTCACTAGACCTGAAGGGAAGAACCCACCTGTCTTTAGTCCTTTTTCTCCAATGCTTTGCACAGTGCCTGGCATAGAGTTGTAGTGTATAATATAACATAACGTGATGATATTAACAGCACTTAAAGAGTAGTTTCACTCTGCCAGATACCATTCTGAGCACTTCACGTATATGTGTCAACTCATTTGATTTTCACAACAATCTCCCGAACTAGATACTATTTTCATGATCATTTGACAGATACATAAACTGAGGCGTGGGGAAAGCGAGTAAACTTTCCTAGCAAAGGCCAATAAATGAATCAAGTTATTTAACAAGCACTTTAATTTATACTGCAGTGAGGTATGATGCTTGTGTTCCCATTTTCAGCTCGAGGCGAGCCAGCCAGACCTGTTTAAAGGGGTCAATATCGGGAAGCAGAGTCAGCAGGATTGAACCCTCCAGAGTCTCATTGAGAAAAGCTTTCTTATGGAGGTAATATAGCATGGTGTTTTGAGAGCAATCACTTTGAGGCCAGGGCTGACTTGGTTGGAAATGCATCTCCTCAACTTACTGTGTGTGAGACCTTGACCAACTTACTAAAACTTCTGTGCCTCAGTTTCCTTATCTGTAAACTGTGGCACTATTAACAGTGCCTGTCCTCATTTGGACTGACTGTGATAAAGTTTGAGGAGCACTTAGAATCGCATCGCTGTCATGGGAAGGAACTGTAGTTTGCCCATAGGAAATGCCAAAGAGAGAGGACCCTACAATTTTTACTGCCCCCCTGCAAGAGGGCACTTATCTTGGATTAATGTACCCCCTCCTACTCATCATGCAGATAAGCAAACTGGGCCTGGCAGTGAGGATGAGTGCTCTGAGATAGGACAAAATCCTGAGAGTCTCTTGGAGAGACAGGAAACCTTCTGTATGCTAAAGGTTTAAAAAGAGATGAGACATACTATCCAGAGCTAGAAAAATCAGGCATCTTTTGGACCAAAAGAAAAACCTTCCCAATCATTTCTAAGACAATCTTTCAATTTTCTGTGATTTGGGGATCAAAAAGAGCAGGGATTGTGAGGGTGTTCACTTACTTTCTAATTTTATCTTCCCACCAATCAAAGAAGATGCCTGGGAGGTTTTGATTTTCTTTTCCTTTTATTCCCTCTTCCAGTCCTCTGCTGGAGGTGTTAATGAAAAGTGAGTTGGTCAAATCCCTGCTCATCAGGAGGAGACAGAAAAAGGATAAAAATTCAGGGTCATCAGGCCCCAAATAATCAGGATCGCTTATGCTGAAGCTGATTTAACAATAAGGCGTCTGAAAAGTCAGGCCTCTTCCCATTTCTTTAGTTTTCTCCAAGCTGCATCCCTTTCTGTCAGGCCATGAACTTGATGACGTCAGCCCTCATTTCTACTCCCACAACATAAACAGTTACTTATCTAATCCCCCGTCCACTGCACAAACCTGGTTTCAAGAAAGAGCTGTCCTGGTCTAATACATAATCCAAGTCAAAATATTTGAAATCCAATGTGATACTGTGGTCTGGCAGAATCGACCTAATTCAAGGCTAGATGCTTACAAGCTGATGCAAAATATGCGATCCATTGGTAGAACTTTTGCCCAGGGCTGGTAGATATGCAAATTGGTGCAGTCTTTCCAGAAAGCAATTTAGAAATACAGATCCAGAACCTTAAGAATGGTAATACTTCCTTAATGTTGTAATTTCATTCTTAGGAATTTTACTCGGATCCCCCGCAACGAGGACTAAGGTTAATGTATGAAACTGTTCCCTATAGCAATAGCTGCAACTACAAAAACAAAACAGGAACCAAAGAAAATAGCCAACAATAGCAAATTACTTAAATTACATTATATTTCAATCAACCAAGTATGTGGTTGTTTAAAGAAATGTTTAAAAATTTGTGTGGGGTGGAGCCATCGGTTAAGCAGCTGCCTTCGGCTCAGGTCATGATCTCGGGGGGCCTGAGATAGAGCCCCACATCGGGCTCCCTGCTCAGTGGGGAGCCTGCTCCTCCCTCTCCCTCTGCTGCTCCCCCTGCTTGTGCTCTCTTGCTCACACTGTCTCTTTCTCTCAAATAAAGAAATAAAATTTTGTGTGTGTGTATAAATAAAATCTGTAAAAACAAAAAAATAAAATTTTTAAAAACAAAAAAATTTGTGTGTATGTGCACACACACATATATACATATGACATATATATCTACATGCATATACATATACATACATACATATATATACATATATATATCCTCATTAGATATATGCTTTTGCTTTAGAAAAGACATTTATTTTTCACAAAAGATGTTATTTGTGTGAGTACACAATAGGTTTATTATTCTTATTTTACATCAATAAATACATCTTTTAAATTTTTCAAAGTTTTGACTCAACACCATAAATACCAACGGATATATCCCACCTAAACAAAACCTTTTAGGGATCCTCAATAATTTTTAGCTTTGTAAAGAGGTCCCACTCTGAAAAGCGTGAGAACTACTGTTCTAGCCTAATGGAAGTACCCACAGTATCCCAAAGTGTCATGCCCTGTCTTTCTCCTTCAGGTTTCTTTCCAATGACTCTGGCAGGAACATCTTTCCCCTGCCCCCCTTTGCCTACCTAATACGTTTGCATATTTCAGTACCCAGCAAGAGAGTCCCCCCTCAGGGAAAGACTCCCTTCAGCTCCAGAGCAGCTACAGGACTTTTCCTGAGGGCCTCTCCTATGACGAGCATAGGAATAATTTCTTTACCTTCATTTTCTCTTCCTCTGAGTTAGGCTCAGGCAGGGACAGGAAGGGCCAGGGATGGAGAAAGATACAATCAGCTCCAGTCTAGAGTTAAGGAAAGTTAGGCTCAGAGAGGTTTACTAACTACTCAGGTCACACAGCTAGTGACTGGCACGGCTGATCTGAATCCACTCTCTTCTCCCTCCATCAGTCATTGTCATACTTGAGTGTGTCTACTGCTATGCTGGTAAATGTTCAACAGCTGGCTCTCCAGAGAGACCAAGCGCTGATGTATAGTGTTTGGCAATTTTTGTGGTATAAATACTCCCATGGTGGCCATTTTCAAGCTACCAAGGAGACATCACTGCATGCAGAGCTGGTGCACGTGTTTAATAGCACATAACATAGAGCACGTCCACCACGAGACACGATCACATAGAGCACGTCCACCACGAGACACGATCACATAGAGCACTTCCACCACGAGACACGATCACATAGAGCACGTCCACCAGGAGACACGATCACATACAGCACTTCCACCACGAGACATGATCTCATAGAGCACTTCCACCACGAGACACGATCACATAGAGCACTTCCACCACGGGACACGATCTCAGAGCACTTCCACCACGGGACACGATCACATAGAGCACTTCCACCACGGGACACGATCACATAGAGCACTTCCACCACGGGACACGATCACATAGAGCACTACCACCACGAGACACGATCACATAGAGCACTACCACCACGAGACACGATCACATACAGCACTTCCACCACGAGACACGATCACATACAGCACTTCCACCACGAGACACGATCTCATAGAGCACTTCCACCATGGGACATGATCTCAGAGCACTTCCACCACGGGACACGATCACATAGAGCACTTCCACCACGGGACACGATCACATAGAGCACTTCCACCACGGGACACGATCACATAGAGCATTTCCACCATGAGATATAATCAACAGAAAACACTCAAGAACACAGATAATAGTACAATATAGTAACACGATTAGGAATTATAGTGATGAATTTTGAGTATTCCAGCTTTGAGTACTTATGTTGAATATAATTAGACAATATATTTAATTGTGGTTCTACATACTCTAATTTTTAACAAGGGCTGTGTTGAGCAACAAAAAATTTCTCAGTATTTAACAATTGGCTCTTATACCTCAGAATTAACTATTCTGCATTTGAAGACTTCAGATGCTCCAAAACTAGTGGCTCTAGCCCTCCAGGGTGAGGCCCAGACATTTGTGGTTTTACCGAGTCCCCGACATATCATCAAGCACAGAAAGTCATTTGTACATTATTTCCTTCATCCAAGTACTCAGCCTACATTTATGAAGGGTCTGTGTTGTGTCAGGCACTGTTGCAAGGTGCCTGGAAGATAATAGCGAATAAAACAAAACAAACCCTCTGCTTTCGAGGAGTTGCTGTCCAAGTGGAGGCCATAGTACATAAACACGGAAGCAAAGGTTCTACGCTAGACTTGTAGACAGCAATAACTCTGTGTGGAAAATAAAACATGGTAAGGAACAGAAAGTGACACAGTCAAAGGTCTGAGGCAAGAGCAAGCTGGGTGCGCTGCTGCTGGGCGGAGCATGAGAGAGAGAGAGAGAGAGAGAAAGGGGACGGGATCCAGAGGAAGGCAGGGCTGCGCAGGGAGGGCGACGAGGTTGTGGGGTGGGGCCACGAGGTTCTGCTCCCATGCCACGCACTTGCACAGGCCCTTACTGCAGGCCCAGGGTTTAGTGGGCTCTCTTCTGAGTGTTTGGCTAATTGCCCGCATTCTGACCAGACTGCATGCTCCCTTTAGAGCAGGGACAGAGTCTGTTTTCCAGAGCCTGGCACAGAGTCTCATACATCATACAAGCTTCATAAATATTTGTGTTAGAGCAAACATAATAGCAACAAACCAGGCCTTATCTGGCTCAGCTCAGACCAGCCCAGATTCCTGGGACTGGAAAGTGTAAGCGCCAAGAATGCAGGCTTTGGCATCAGGTGGGTTTGGGTTTGAGTCCGACTCTTGGACACATAAGTGAGTTAACTACTGTCCAGTTTCCTCTTCTGTAGGAGTACTAGTATGCACTTCAAAGGATAGAATCACACGCAATCATGTTTTCAGTCCCATGCTTAACAAAGTGTCCTGTCCGTGTTATCCAAAAAGCTCCCCTGTCACACGTGGTCCCCTCATCCTGAGTTATTTCTCTTCATAGCACTTATCGCTGCCTGAGGTTATATTATATAATATCTATGTATTTGTTCATTGTCCCCTTCCCCCACCCTCCACCCCACTAGAATGTATGTTCCATGTGGGCAAGAGCTCAATCTGTTGCATTCATTTCTATATCCTCAGCACTAAACAAGTTCTTGGATCTAGTAGGCCCCCACTAAATATTTGACAGATGGATGGATGGATGGATGGATGGATGGATGGATGGATGGGGATGGATGGATAGATGAGGAGGGATGGAGAGCCCAATATATATATTGGTTATTAATAACTTCATGGTGTTTTTTTCAAATACCTCCCTTTGGATTAGGGCCCCATTGGGTGGCTCACTTTACTCCAGGATCTAGAACCTTTTTGCCATGACCTCCTCAAATTCCTGACCTGTCTTCATGTAGCAATTCCAAGTCCCTTTGATGACACCATCCTTCTCCACTATGTTCTGGGGAGGTAAGAAGGTTGCTTGGGAACTTTCCTTTCTGATTCTCCTGGGAAATTGGTCTGTTACTAGGATCTGATACCCCAGGAAAATTTTCTGCTTCAGTTCTGATGAAGCCAACCACAAAATGACAAGTTTCTGGCAACAATGGAACAACTGCCTTTCCAAGCATATATTTAGTTTTTATTTTTGATCTGCACAGAAAAGTCAGTTTCTTATTCTGACTTAAGAATAAAATCCCACCTTCAGATTTGTTTGACTTGTGCTCTTCCTTGGGAAAGTGAACTTGGCAAGTAGAACATGGAGCTCTGCTCTTGGTTATGGTGGTTAGGAGATCAGGACTTTTGGAATTGGGCAAATCTGGGCTTGAATCTTAGTTCTGCCCCTTACTAGCTCTGTGCCTTGGGAAGATGCTTAACCTTTCTGAGCCTCAATGTTCTCTGTAAAATGTGACTTCCTTCATTAGCATGTATTTATTCAGCACCCATTAAGTTCCAGGCATTGTGCTAGACTTTAGGATATATCAGTGAGCAAAAGCCACACATGACTTCATGCTCATCATCTTATATTCTAACTGCTTGGAAAACCATTAAAAAATAATAATGCAAAGGGAAATGACAGGGTGTGGTGGGAACTTACAATGGAGATATAACCCAGTCTGGACAATCGGGGAAGGTTTACCTGAGGCAGTAGGGTTAAACTGAGTTAGGCAAAGAAGAGATGTGAGTGAGTGGGTTTCAAGGAAGAGGAAAAGTTTCAGGCCTGTTATTGAGCTATGGTTTCGGGCTAGAGGTGAAAACTCTGTTTTCATAAGAGTTTTGGTGAGACTCTTGGAATAGCCATGCCACTTTGGGGATCAGGTGATGAAAGTGCATAGAGTTTGAGACAAGGCAATTATCCCCACTTCTTCATGAAGCCCCGACATTCTCCAGCGTTGGGAACAGCATCATGTGAACTTGGCTTTGGACCTTGCTATTGGGGGGTTGAGCAGCTCTGGAAGAACTTGGCAGATGCCAAGTGGGACTGACCAGTTTGTGCATGGTTATAACCCAAGGAGGCTCTCAGAAATTCTTGGTGGGAGTATGGGTGGTGAGTGTGGTATTACCAAATGAGGACAAGAGAAGGATCTTCTATATAAAGTGTTCATGAGTTTCAGAGAATCAAAGGAATAACACATATCTCCAGGACAGTCATAAACAGGAGCAAAAAGTCTAGCACTCAAGTATTTGATAATGAAGTGGTCATGTAGAATATGTTAATACTTTTATATCATTGAAATGAAAGCATTTTAAAATATTAACTCATGTAATATGTATAACAACAATATAAGTGAGTCTATTCATTTTCTACTGCTGTGTAGCAAATGATCACAAACATAGCAGCTTAAAATAATACATATCTATTATTTCACAGTTTTTGTGGGTCGGGAGTCCAGGCACAGCATAACTGGGTCCTCTACTCAGAGTCTTAACCAGGCTGCAGTCAGGTGTCAGCTGGTTGCATTCTCATTTGGAGAGTCATCTGGGGAAGAATCTGTTTCTAAGGTCATTCAGGTTGTTGGCAGAATTCATCTCGTATCTGTATCACTGTGGGCCCCAGGTTTTTGCTGGCTGCTGGCTGGAGACTGTCCTCAGGTCCTATACGACTCCCACACTTCTGGAGGCTACTCCCAGCTCCTAGCCTTGTGGGCTTCTCCAACATGGCTCCTTATTTCACTGAGCTCACTCAAAAGCTCCAGCCCCAGTCTGTCAAGATACAGTCTTATGAAGTGTAACGTAATTACAACAATGACATCCCATTACCTTTGTCATATTCTATTGGTTAGGAGCAAGTCACAGACCCCTTTCTCTGACCCCACTAAAGAAGAGGGGATTCTACAAAACTGTAAACACGATGAGGTGGGAATCACTGGGGCTCACTTTAGGCATATGCATATCAACACCGAGGGAAGAGCTATAATTATCCTCATTTTGCTAATGAGGAAACAAAGACACTTGGCCAAATTCACATGATTAGTAGGCAGGAGAGCCTGAGTTCAAATTCAGAAGGTCTGACCCCAGAGTCCATGCTCTTGACCATGAGGCTCGCCACCACACTTAGTTGAGGGTCCAGTATGGATTCCTCCTTTCATAAACTTCAGCAATTTTTTTTTTAACCCTGGATTGTTACCATCTTCCATCTTTAAACAATAATCCTAATTATCCCCTATCTGTGTTACATTTACAGTTTCAAACACACTTCACATAGCCCAGTGATGTGAAGGGGCTACTTGTACTGTCATTTTCCAGGTAAAGAAACTGGGGTTAGAAAGGATAGATCGCAACACTTCTACAAAATAGAAGTGGGCTCAATCAAGAGCTTCTGTACTTTTTTATTCCCCTAGATGATAATGAAGACATCACAATATTTCTGAATAGTAAGGAACTTTCCATATTCTCTAGCCTGAGGTCTCTAACTGGTGGCTGGCAGTCCTGACATAATTAGACCCAAATAAAATTTTTTATGAACAATTTCTAATTGGTTGCCAATATTTAAGAATTGTTAGATTCCCAATAAAAATCAGCAAAATTTTATAACACTGGGTCCACCTTTCCCAATAGAACTGAGTAGTGGCAGTTTCCTCTAGATTGGGCATAATCTTCCTCTATGCCACCACTTAGACTCCCTACCTGCTGGCTGTGGACCTTGAGTCTGAGATCCTCTCATTTTACGGATGAGAAAAACCTACAGTCCACTGATGTTTTCAGAGCCTGCCGGCTAGCTAAGAATAACAGAGCTGATGTCGAAGTTAGCACCATAAAGACCAGCAGGACGGGAGGCATTTTCACTCGGGTGGGCATTTGCAAGCAACAATTCCAAACATGTGACCAGCTGCCTTGTCCTCAAATAGCCCAGGCCCATTGCACTACTTAATTCCCATTTCAATTCCACTGGGAACAAATACATTTCACAATGTGCAGCTCCAGGTCGCAGAGAGAAGAAAACACACCAATAGAGGACGTAGATAGAGGACTGCAATTATCAGTAATTTCTCTCTGAATCTCTTTTTCTCTCTCACTCTGTACTAATGACTACCTTTACAAAGAGGTTACAGGCACTTTCAGAGCAAAAGGAGTAAACAGGACATGCATTAATGTGGCAGGCTAGTTACCTCCCACACCTGAGGATGGAGCTTTCAGAAATGGAATTTTTTAGATGTGCTTCTCCTACAAATATCAGGCAAACATAATCTCCAAGAGTCCAGCGGCGGTAGGTGTTGGGTAGAGAGACATTTGCATTAACCATGGAGGAAAGGTCTAGGAGAGGTAGAGAGAGAAGGTAGCATCAGTCCACTTCAACGAAGCGACTGAGGACTTCCTGTGCGCCAGGCTGTGTGCCAGGCTGTGTGCCAGGCTGTGTGCACTGGGCTTTCACAGGTGTTCCTTGATTTCATTCACACAACTCACAAGGCTGGGAGCAGCAAAAAAGCAAAGAAGGAAAGACACAGGGTTAAACCCATATTTGTTGATTCTGGGTCCATCTTAGGGTGACATATTGGGTGGATCTGGGAGAGAATCCCAGCTCCAGTGACCTCAGCATGTGACTTTGGTTTACTTATTTAACCTCTCCGAGCTTCCTCTATTCCTTGTCTGTTAAATGCCATACGTTAGAAGTACAATACATTTGTAGTTATTTTCTCTCAATTAGACCAGGGGGTTCCTCCCTGGGATTATTTAATGTTGAATAAAATTGAAAGAGCACTGGGGTTGGTGTCAGAAAATTTGGATTCTAGCCCCGACTCTGTTCTTTCCTGCTGGGACTCATGAGGAAATTAACTTGTTTTTTTTTCCAATAATTAGAAAAGTAATATAAATACATGGTAATCTAATTCATACTGCATTAAAGGTTATAAAGTGAAAAGTGGCCATTCTGGTCCTCAAAGCCAATGCCAATTATCAATTACTTCAATATCCTTCTAGAAGAATTTTTCTATTATGTATATATAACCACACAAGACACATACATACACCAACCCTCAAATGAGAGCAAATTTAAAATAAATCTTGGAGATAATATGTACTGGCCCATATAAACCTCGTTATTTTAATATAGCTGAACCCATATTGAAAGTCATTGAGGTAATTTCCAATCTTTTGTTAATACTAGCAAAAGCTAATATTTATCGATTGCTTATAATGTGCCAGGCCCTATTCCAAGTGCTTTATGTGTATTAACTCATTTAATACAATCATCCTGGGTAGTAGTATCAGCCCCATTTTACATTTGAGGAGAACAATGCCTTGAGAACATCAGTACTTCCTCTACAAACAGTAAGTGGCAGAAATGAAATTCACACCTGGGTAGACTGCGCAAGGCTGTAACATACGTCTTTGTCCACATAGTTTTGTGCACATTTGTCAGACAATCTGGCAAATGATGGCTCTGGAAAAAAGCAGCAATGCAATCAAACTGCATTTTTCAAAGGTCAATCTGATAGCAGGGTGGAGAATGCACCCATCTTACCACACCAGTCACAGATTGCTGTGCATTTTTCTCTTCTTCCTGGTCTCCTGTGTTAGATTAGGAGCTTCTTGAAGGCAGGGACTCTGTACCCAGGGGTGCAGCACAGAGCCGGCATATTGCCAACTCTTAATAACATTTGTGAATGGTCACTGAAAAATAGGGAAGACTTCAGGGGGAGTGGCCTTTGGTATTTGGGCTGGATTTTGAAGGATGAATAAAATTTTGGTAGGCAGAAAATGGAAGAAAAAGTACCTTGTGTGAAGAAAGAGCAAAGGAATAACTCCTAGGATGTTTGGTGGGCAGCAAATCATCCAGGCTGGTTGGGAAAGGGCACGTGGCTGTGATGTGCTCACAGAGGATACTGGGAAGGATATTTGGAGGCAGAAAGAGAATTCTAATGCTATTCAGAGACTGTGAGATCCTTTCCAGGCCACATTTATTCACCTGGAGGACAAAATGGATGATGTCTATGGATACACCACCATAGACCCATAATACTAGTGTTAAATAGTTAAATGTATTGGATCTCAGTTTACAAAATTGTGTTATCCCACATCAGGTTTCTTTCTTCCACTTTCCACTTCTCAGTGTCAAACGGATGGCAGGGTTGTCAGTATCCTGGTATCCCAGTAACCTGGGAAAACATCATCAAGGCAGTGGGCATATTTTCAGTTTTCATTTATTTTAATCCTCACCGACTCACTGAAATCACAGTCTGATTTATTTTTCCAAGCTCTGGGCCCCTGGGCCCGGGGTTTATAAATGTAGCTGATAGATGTACTATTCAAATTAATTTATATGCAAATACATCTCAGTGGATTTTGTTACATTTCTGTTAATCTTGAATTTCATGAAGTTACTTAGACATCTGACAACACATATTATTTTATATATATGCTAACATTTTTCGACACTTGATTGTTGATCCGCTATGTATGTAATCAAATTCAAATTAGAAATTCATTCTAATGATGTACTATATGTTGGCTAATTGAATTCAAATTGAAAAAAAAAATTAGTTCTGATAGCCACTCTGAACATACATCAGCACTGCCTAGTCAGAACATAATGTAGGACATAAAGATGAGCTACAAATATAATTTTAAATATTCTGGTAGCCACATTGTTTTTAAAGATTTATTTGTTTTAGAGTGAGAGAGCACGAGCTGGGGGGGGGGGGGCGGGGAGTGCAGAGGGAGAGGGAGTCTTAAGCAGACTCTGCGCTGAGCGTGGAGCCTGATCTCACAACCCCGAGATCTCTACCTGAGTCAAAACCAAGATCAGACACTTAACTGACTCTGCCACCCAGACACCCCTCTGGTAGCCACATTTAAGGAAGTAGAAAGAGGGGTGCCTGGATGGCTCAGTCAGTAAAACATGCGACCCTTGGTCTCAGGGTTGTGAGTTCAAGCCTCATTTTGGGTGTGGTGATTACTTAAAAATAAAATTTAAAAAGTAGAAAGAAACACCAAATTAATTTAAATATTTCATTTAACCCACACTATCTAAAATATTATCACTTCAACATGTAATAAATATTAAAAAAATATGAGCTAGTCTACATTCACTCTTTCTGTAGTTAAGTCCAGAGTGTATTTTATACTTGCAATACATCTCCCTTTGGACTAGCCACATTTCAAGTGCAGACATCACATACGGCCAGAGGCTATGATGGTGGATAGTGCAAAAATAGAAGCTATAGATTCCAGCTCCTTTGAATAACACTATTAGCTCAAAGAATGGTTAGAATGATTTATATCCTCCCTGCTCCTATCCAAGTAGTAATACGTAAAGTTTCTCACATAGGATTTTTTGGGAGAGACCTAAGAGATCATTGTGTCCCTGACTTTTGATTATGGGCAAGGGAGCAGAGACTCATGAAGGTGGGGGTGTGCTGGGGGAGGACTAGACCGTTGACTTGCTCTGTTCCACACCACCTCATTCAGCGTCCCTGCTGACAGGTGGAGATGGAGGCTCAGCTCCCTGCCCAGCACCTGCCAACAGAACCCTGCACGAGGACTGAGAGCATGAACTCCCTGCTTGGCCCCATGGACATCACTCTGTCAGTGGGGAAAGGGTTGGGGTATCTGCTGCCCTAGGGTAGAAGATTAGCTCCCTGCGCTGTCTTTGTGTCCAGCACCAGGAGGGGACATCAGGACACTACCATCTGCCTCTACAGGGCAGGGCATAGTGAGCTGGAAGACCAGCTCTCCCTGGGGGGAGGAAGAAGAGCAGGGGTTTGGCTGATGGCGTTTAATGTTTGGGTACATATTACCAAAAAGGTTTTCTATTATTAAATCATTCTTCTCCTGGTGCTTTGGCTAGGGACAATGTGCCCCTTTTTGGTGCTTTTGGTCTGTGCCTGTTGGCAGCTCTAACCTGGAGGTGTGCTGCAATGTCTTGTCCTGGATGGATGGGAGACAATAAGAAAACTCAAATCACCATCATGCTGTTCCTCACATCCCCAGGTTCCTAGGCAGTTCACTTCTTTTCACATTTAAGTATTTTCCTTTGCTCATTGTGTTATGTCCAGAATTATTTTAGTTGTAAGAAGTAGTACCTGGGAGGAAATAGGGGGGCTACTCTAGCTTTGCTGGAATCAGAAATCTCCTAACTGCTAAATGTGAGCAACACTTTCTAATCCTCATCTTATTCTATTTTTAAGAAACGTTTGCTATGATAGAGTACATTACATGCTTTTCCTTGAAACTCATTTCTCCTTCAGCATGTACTACTGCACATTGTGAATTTCCTCATTTGGTCACTTCTAAGTGTCCTTTGTAGTTTCCTGTAGGTCAGTAGCTTTCTAACTTGCTTGTGTTCCTCAAGATTCTGCCCTAAACCAATTTTTTTAAAGATTTTTTTTATTCATTTATTTTACAGAGAGAGAGAGACAGCAAGAGCAGGAACACAAGCAGGGGGAGTGGGAAAGGGAGAAGCAGACTCCCCGCTGAGGAGGGACCCCGATGCGGGACTCAATCCCAGGACCCTGGGATCATGACCTGAGCCGAAGGCAGACGCTTAACGACTGAGCCAGCCAGGTGCCCAAAAAATTTTTTTAAAAAACACAAAGTTATTCAATATTTGTTCAATAATAAATATTTCGTGGCAAAAAAGTCAACAAATTAAGAACCTCCTTCCCCCAACTAAAAAAAAAAACACACTCAAAAAGATATGTATAGGTGTGTATTCCCTTACTCAAAAAATTATGTTCAAATATAAAATTAATCTTTTAAAAAACTCCCTTAAGGAGGAATTTCTCAGATTTCACACTCCACCATTTCTCCCCCTACTTTCCATCCCCCTCCCCACTCCCCAGATCTAGCATTTTTTTTTTTTTTTAAGATTTTATTTATTTATTTGGCAGAGAGAGATACAGCGAGAGAGGGAACTCAAGCAGGGGGAGTGGTAGAGGGAGAAGCAGGCTTCCCGCGGAGCAGGGAGCCCGATAGGGGTCTTGTCCCAGGATCATGACCTGAGCCAAGGCAGACGCTTAACAACTGAGCCACCAAGGCGCCCGAGATCTAGCATTTCTTGAGAGAAGACTTTGAGGCAGCCAAAGGCTGAGGCTTGCTTTCCACCACCATCTCCAAGACAGCAGCACAAGGAGTATCCTCTTCAGAGATGCCTGGAGTTCTTTCGGATGTCAGCCCACGAATGGTTATGGATAGAGACCAGCTGTGCATCACAGGGACCCCTTAACTGCACCCCTGCCCCCACTGGCTAATTTCAGGAGGGAATGAATGTCCCTGTGTGAAGTTCTTATTAGAAACCTTACCCAGATGGGGCTGAAATTTTAATGCAATGCGTATTTTTGTTGTTGTCCAGTGAAAAAGAAATTATAAAGCTGATTGCATGCAGGAAAAGCTTTATTGAGTCACAAAAACTACACGGAATACCCGAACATTTTTAAATGACTTCAAAAACAATCAGCACATATTTAGTAAGCAAGTTCCACTTTCCCTATTTTCTCTGCCCCCAGCCTCAATGCTCAGCTATAGATTATCCATTTATTTACCTTGCTTAACATATCTATCTAAAAGTCATCTGCCAGGTTTTGTTGCAAAAACACTTTTTTTTAACAATTAAATACACAATGGCGACTTTATAGGACTTCGAGTGTTTTAAAATGACACACGATAATTAGAGTTACAAGAAGAGCAGTGGCCTCTTTCAATTCATTTCAGCATTTCATTCTCTTTTTCAAGTATTAATCTCTAAAGTCTATACAAGTAGTCTCTAAATGCACAGCGCTCCTTTTTTCCCTGTCCTCCTCCTCCAGTGTTAGAGCTTTAGCAATCTGAATTCTCTTGGATGGGAAAAAGGAAAGCTATCAACTTACAAGGGCCATTTGCTGGCGTCTAGTTATTACCTAAACCGCGGCACAGAAGTCGTTCACGCACAGGTAACACGTTACACTGGGACCGCTCCGCTCCCTGTTTTCTGCACACTGAGAGGGAAGGAGGTCAGGATCCTAAGACCCCGGGGCTCACATGATGATGCACTTGCTAAGCAGCTTCTCCGCGGTCTTGGGTATCTGGGATTTCTTCTGGGGATGGCGGAGGCAGGTGGCAGGCTTCTTCTCGTGGTTCGGCAGCGTGCGAAATAGCTCCTGCACACTGCTATCCATCTTAGCGGAGGTCTCCAAGAAGGCGCAATGCCACTCCAACGCGCAGGCGCATGTGGCGCGGTCACTTACCGGCGACTCCCAGTGGCTTTCTTGGCATTCGTTGCCCACCAGCACGATAGGGTACTTCTGCAAGGTGTTGCCTTTGACTTTGCGGATCAGCTCATAGAAAGGCTTCAGCTCCTCCAGGGTTTGCTTCTTGGCGCCTGAGTAAACCAGGATGAAAGCAGGGCCCCTGGCAATGGCGAGGCGCTGCAGACCCGGGTAGCGGTGGCTGCCCGTGGTGTCGGTGCTGCGCAGCGCCCCGACACCGTGCTTGGAGCTCAGCACCTGGCAGTCGGTATCTTCGATGGTTGGCAGGTACGCATCGCGGAAGTGGCCACGCACCCACTTCTGCACCCGCGCGCTCTTGCCCACGCCAGCGTCGCCAAGCACCACGACGCGGTAGTCTTTGCTCTTGCTCTGGGGCATGAGGGCAGGGACGATAAGCAGGGTGGGCAGAGGACGCAGCCGCTGAATCAGCCATTTCTTAAAGCCAAAGCAGTTATTGCCCATTGCAGGGAATTGGCGGGGAGACGGGCAGGCAGGTTATTGGCACGGACCCGGGAGCAAAAGATTCTTAGGGAGAAAGAACGGGAGAGTGAGATGGGAGTTCGAACTTGGAAGGTCGTCCCTGTGTCTCCTTGTCTAGCTGTTCCCTGGGGACACTCGGGAGGGTCTAGGCTCACTCCCCAAACCCACCTCCCTCCCTCCTCTGAAACAGAGCCAGGCTCAATGCCCACCCTAGGCGCCCATCAAAGGCGGTGTGAGCAGGGAGGAGCGGAGGCTCGCTCAGTCTTCCTACGATGCCTTACGTTTACTTCCCCAGTAGCCACACATCCATTTTCTTTCACACCACACTACTCCAATCTAAATACAGAATGAGAAGCTGAAACAATGGACAGCCCGCCAACCTGAGACAGAGTAGAGACTGGGGTCGGGTCCCCTCAATCCTGAGGGAGAAGCCCAGCATTCCTTGATAGCTGAAACCCTATGCCCCTTGGGTGGAGAGAAGTCTAGCAGGAATGCGGAGGCAGGACGCTTACCCAAGAGAGGGCTGCGCTACCAAGACTGGGGAAGATCAAACCAGGCTGCGCCAAGGTGGACCCCATCGCTGTCTCTTCATTGACTTTTTTCCCTATTATGATACTAAAAATCATGCCCGGGGTGGAGATTTAACATGTTAATTAGACGCGTGAGGCACGAAGAGGCATAACCTTTAAGTGCACAGGTGCTAATAAATTCCTGCCTCTATGTGCTTGGAGTCACCCTTTTCCACCTAAGTTTCTTTAAAAAATTCTCCCTGACCTCTCCCCAGGGAGTCAGCCTGAGGATTCTCTTCTTTGTGCTGTCTCCCTTGTGCTGGAGCATAAGCCCCAGTAAAGCCTGGCCTCGAACTCCGCTGGCCTCTTGTCAATTGCTATTGCTTGGAGACCCCCAAGGACCCGGTTCAGCAATAATGGGCGTAAGGACAGAGTGTCCAGGGAGCCCACGGGGGCCAGGATGCTCTGTTCTGGTGCCCGTAGAGACCTATTACCTACAGCGACTGTCCCCGGGACATCGAGGGACGAGGGACGGATAGCCACTTCCCCAACACCTAGGCCTCCCATTCTCACCCACAGCAGCCCAAACTGGTTTACCCACCACGTTTCACTTTGGAGTGCCCCCCAATAAAGGCGGAAGACAGCTTTTACCTCTCTCCAAGGCAGGAACAAGTGCGCTAGCGGGCAAATTCAGTGCTCCCAGAGTCAGCATTAGCGATGGTCGCAACCGAGCGTGCAGGCGGGCAAATTCACTGCTTCTGGAGTCAGCATTGGTGGGGATGGGGGCAGTGGCAACAGCAGAGACCAATCACAGCCTCGGGAGCGCGGTCGGATGCAACCTGTGAGCCGCGAGGCTCGGGGGGACGGCTGGAACTGCAGGGCTGGGCCTGAAGCGCCAGAGGGCGCAGGCTGGGCGGCTCTACTGGCACCTCCTGCGGAGGAAGGACCAGTGGGGGGTGTGCCCAGTGTCCCCCATGTGAGAGGAGCTGTACCCACCGCCAGGGGGCGATGAGGGGGAGGTCCTGGGTTCACAGGCCCTGGCCATTCGGGTGGGGGTGGGTAGGCTTCCAGAATTTGCACTTGTAGTTCCGTGCAGGCCTCCTTCACCACTTCTGTGCCCTTTCGCGGCTGTGGGGTTAGCCCTTTCCAAGCCTCGCTGCCTTCGCTTCACTGCAGAATGGCCAGTTAGAATCCTCCCCACCACCGGTGCCAAGCACTTCATGGCATCTGATCCACTTTGCTCAGGAAACATTTGTCCAGCACAAAACCCGGTTTTTGTCCCTCCAGAAAGTCTCAACTAACACATCTGTCATAAGAGACTTCAGAATCTCCTCCTGGGAGGATTACCTGTGGTTTAGACAGGTTCTATGGAAGAAGGTTGAGGGATGGCCTCTAAACCCAGCAACCTTAAGCAGTGATCACATTCCTCACCACTGTTTGTACAATCGCTTTCATTTGATCATCATCACAAAAACCTTGTAAGCAAATCAGAATAAGAATGTGGGCAGCCTCTAGAAGCAGAGAGCCAGCAAGAAAACATGGACCTGAGGCCTACAACTGCTAGCAGCTGGATTTTACCAACAACCTCAATGAACTTGAAAGCAGATTCTTCTCTAGAAACTGCACAGAAGACCGCAGACCGGTCAACAACTTGATTTCATCCTCGATTAAGCAGAGACCATCCAGACTTCTGACCTATAAGATCGTGGGTTCGGTAGTTGAGCATTATTTTAAGCCAGGAAGTTTTTAGTCATTTGGTATGCAAAGAAATATGTAATTTGCTTACAAATTTGTTTCTTGTTTGCCAAAGAAGGACTAATGTAGCAGGTGAAATTACTTGTTCAAGTTTACAGGGCTCATAAATGATGGACATAGGCCCAAACCGGCTTTTCCTAACTTCAAGTCTTTTTCTTTTTCTGGTGCTGTCATTGTAGGTCATTAATCTGATATGCTATTTCTTGTTCATTAGTAAAAAAATTTCCATAGCTTTTTTATTATTACCCAAAAGCACATTCATGTTGGAGAGATCAAGGGCACATGCTTTACAGGCAGAAAATTTGGCTTAAAATGTTTTTTTTTCTCTTCTTTTGAATATACCTTAATATGCCTTTGAGCTATGAGATCTTGGAGAAATTACTTTTCTGTAAAATGGGAACTAATACCTATTTTAAAAAGAACTGTGGGGAGCATTCCAGGAGATACTACCAAAGACTGTCCACAAATCCACAGTCTTTGAGCATTTTAACAATGCCTTTTGGAAGTGTCATGATCTTTTTATTTAATCTTATCTAATCCTGGGTTAGAGTCCCACACTGGGCTCCCTGCTCAGCGAGGAGCCTGCTTCTCCCACTCCCTCTGCTGCTCCCCCCGCTTGTGCTCTCTCTCTCGAATAAATAAATAATATCTTTTAAAAAGAATAAAAAAGGGCTAAAGGAAGATATGATAATGGAGAATAATTTGAAATTTTAGAAAGGAAAGTAGAATCTTAAAATAGGTAAAAACTGGGGTAAATAGAATATCCTTGCCATGAGTTATTACAATCATATTTGATGACTGAAACATCTGATATTCGAGGTAATAATATTAAAAATTGGGGAAGGCAAAGGGACCTAAACAGAAGTAAGGTTTCCATACTTCACTTGAAGTGGTAAAATGTTGATACCAGCAGATTGTGGTAAGTCACATATGTTTATTGTAATACCTAGAACAACAATTTTTATACAAAGGGATAAACTCAAATACCCTAAAAGTAAACTAAGATGGCATTCTGAAAAATGTAACCCACAGGAAGGTGAGGAAGGAGAAACAAGAAAACCAAAAAACAAACGCTAAAATGGCATACGTAAGCTCAAATGTATCAAGAATTACCTTCAATGTAATTGGTGTAAATACACCAATTAAAAAAGCAGATTGGCAGAGTGGATTAAAAGAAGCAAACAAAAACAAACACAAGCCAATTACATGGTGATTGAAGTGAGAAGAAACTCACTTCACATTTAACGACACAGGGAGGTTGAAAGTAAAAGGATGGGGGCGCCTGGGTGGCTCAGTCAGTTAAGCCCCTGCCTTCAGCTCAGATCATGATCCCACAATGGCCTCCCTGCTCAGTGGGGAGGCTGCTTCTCCCTCTCCCTCTGCTGCTCCCCCTGCTTGTGCTCTTTCTCAAATAAATAAATAATCTTAAAAAAAAAAGTTAAAGGATGTTTTTGTATGGTAACACAGGTTATATGGAAACCAAAATTAAAAAGACAATATTATTTACAAATGCTACAAAGAAAATGGAGTACTGTGTATACATTTAACAAAACACATGAAAGATCTGAATGCTGAAAGTTACAAAATGCTAATAAAAGAAATAAAATTAAATAGAGACATAATATGTTCATGTATTAGAAGGTTCAACTTAGTAAAGATGTCAATTCCCTCCAAATTGACCTATAGGTTTAATGCAATTCTTGCCAAAATCCCAGTAAGGTTTTTGTAGACATAAACAAACTTATTCTGAAATTTATATGGAAAAGCATAGTACCTAGAATAGTTAACACACTCTTGAAAAAGAGACATAAAGTAAGAAGAATCACTCTTTGATAGTAAGGGTTAAGATATAGCTGCAGTAATTAAGACAGGGTAATATTGGCAGGGAGACAGACATATAGATCAATGGAACAGAATAGAGAGCCCAGGAATAGGGACCCACAGATATGCTTAGCTGATTTTTGACAAAGGCACAAAAGCAAGTCAATGCAGAAGGATAATCTTTTCAACAAATGGTGCTAGATCAATTGGACATCCATAGACAAAAACACATAAGCAAACAAAAAAACTTGAACCTAAATCTCTCACCTTACAAAATTAATTTAAAATGGATAATGGAACTTATATATAACATGTAAAATTATAAAATTGTTAGGAAAAAAGACAGAAAATCTTTGGGATATATCTTGATTGTGGTTACATATATACACATCTACATATATGATAAAATTTCATATAATTAAATACATACACCGATGAGTACAAGTAAAACAGGAAATCTGAGTAAGAGCAGTGGATTGTATTGATGTTAATATCCTGGTTGTAATATTGACTACGGTTTTGCAAGGTATTACCATTGAGGGAAACTGAGTAAAGTTACTCAGGATCTCTATTATTTCTTATAATTGCATGTGAATCTTCAATTAGCTCAAAGTAAAAACAAAACAAAACAAAACAAAAAACAACATTAATTTTAAGAAGTACTCGCAAAACAACAAAAATAACGCAACTCCATGGCTCCCAATTAAAGCCCAAATTCTTTCTTTTCATATTCCCAGCTCCCTATAAACAGACCCCAAATTCCCATTCAGATCTTACCTTCCGCGAGCCTTCTGTACACACTGGCTTAAAAATTCAATATTCTTGGAAGTTCCCTAGGTCTCTTAGCTCAAGCCCCAACCCAGTCCCCTCAGCCACACACCCCAGTTCTACTCTTCTTCAAGGTTCACCTCCAAATGGTACTTCCAGCTGGAAGGAATCCCTCCCCCTGAGTTCCCAGGCACGTTTTCACCTTGTATTAAAACTTTGTCAGTACTTGTTTTCTCTCTTCCACAAAGCAAGGAGCTTTTCTCTGACAGAGCGGAGATTCATTTAGCCTGATTCCCTCACAGGTGCTGGTCAGCGCCAGCAGGTAGGGCTCAGAGGCAAGCAGGATGGTACAGGTTAACGTAGATTCCGCTCAGAGGGGACGGAGCAGCCTAACTGCTCGCCAGTCCTGCTTTCACGACCTCTTTACAGTTTAGCCTTTAACCTCAGGATCCTCAGTTGATAATAGGGGAAGTACATGGCAAGTGCTGCATGTTAACAAGTACCTTTGTCAGTATCTGGCACAGAGTACATACTCAGACAATGGAGCTGGAGTTTGGAGACCTGCTCTCCAGTTCCTGTTTGCTCACATATTCGTTGTAGGGACTTAGACAAACAATTTGTTTGCCTTTTACATCGTTTCTTCACCTGTAAAATGGGGCCTAAAGTAGCTTTGTTTGAAGTAAGATTAGTTGGCTCTCTTGTGTAAAAGTTAAGCGGGGTGTTGCTTCTAGAATGTGACTGAGCTAACGTTCATTTGAGTGTTCGCCATGAGATAAGGCATTATCCTAATAATTTCACATGTGTGAACTCATTTAGTTCTATGAGTCTATGAAGTGGAGACTATTTTATCTCCATCTTCCAAATGAGGAGATCAGGCATGGCGAGATGAACTAAGTGGTAGAGGCTGGGAAATCTGGCTCGCTTCAGGGTTTCTGCATTTTCCACCATGCTGCCTCTTTAGCAGAGACAGGTGGTGATGTTCGGGACCCTCACAATTGTAATTTTAGAAGTCTGTTTTCTTTCACTTTCTTTCTAGGCTCCTCCCCCTTTTAAGCTCTGTAGAAAACTAATGGCAATTGTGTTTCCTATCCTTCACAAAGACATGGTATCTTTACAATTTTGATTTCCAGGCAAGGCTGCTTCCGAATCCCTTCTCTTATCCCATGCAAGCATTTTCTCCCATTCCTACCACTTCTGTTCCCGGCCTGACTGCTTTCTCCTACCACCCTGTGGCTACAAATAGCCCCTTGTTCACAGAGATATCATCTCTTACCTCATAAAGAAATAAGGCCACCAGATAAAACTCCACCAGCCCCTGGTCCACACATATCCTGCGTGATATTCTCTTTTCTCCACCCAGGGTGAACGCTTTCATCTGAGCCCTGGAGTGATTCTCAACCTGTGGTCCTAGGATCAAGTGGATTAGAATCACCTGGGGCTCTTGTTAAAAATAACCAACCCAGGGGCGCCTGGGTGGCTCAGTTGATTAAGCGACTGCCTTCGGCTCGGGTCATGATCCTGGAGTCCCTGGATCGAGTGCCGCAACGGGCTCCCTGTTCGGCGGGAAGTCTGCTTCTCCCTCTGACCCTCCCCCCTCTTATGTGCTCTCTCTCATTCTCTCTTTCTCAAATAAATAAATAAAATCTTAAAAAAAAAAATAACCAACCCACATCTACAGAATCAGAATCTATAGGTGAGACCTGGGATGGGGGGGTAGTTTGCATTTTAACAGGCCCCCCTCAGGTAATTATGATACAGACAAATCTTAAAACTACTCCTTTAGAAGCTTACTTGATCACTGTATTCCTTTATTAACCTTTCAATGTTCATTGTATCAGTAGTCACGATCCTTATTTCATTTCTGATATCAATAATTTGTCTTCTCTCTTTTTTGTCTTGGTTAGCTAGGTGAGTGATTTATTAATTTTATCAATCTTTTCAAAGAACCAACTTTTTGTTTCATTGATTTTTTGTATGTTTCCCAGTTAATTTTGTTGTTTTCTGCTCTAATTTTTTAAATTTCCTTTATTCTGCTTGATTTAGTTGTAAATTGCTCTTCTTTCTCTAGTTTTCTAAAATGAAAGCTTAAATTATTGCTTTTAGATTTTCCTTCTTCTCTAATATGGGCATTTCAGTCTATAAATTTCCCCTGTGAGCGCTGCTTTCTCTACATCCAGTAAAAAGTGTGTTGTTAAATCTCCAAATATTTGGGAGGGTTTTTTTAAATCTATTATTCTGTTATTGATTTCTAGTTTAATTCCACTGTGGTCCGAGAACATACTTTGTATGAGCTCTAGTCTTTTACATCTGTTCAAGTCTGTTTTATGGCCCCAAATGTGATTGTGTTGGTAAATGTTCCACATGAGTTTGAAAAAAGAAACGTGTATGCTGCTGTTGTTGGATGAAGTATTTCATAAATGTCAATTAGATCTAGTCGATTAATGGTGCTATTTAGTTCAACTGTATTCCTACTCATTTTCTGCCTGCTGGATCTATCCATTACTGAAGGGGTATTTAAGTTTCCAACTATAACAATGGGTTTGTCTATTTCTTCTTGCAATTCGTTTAGTTTTTGCCTCACATCTTTTGATATTCTGTTATTAGATACTTACATGTTGAAGATTGCTATATTTTCTTGGAGAATTGACTTCTTTATCATTATGTAATTTCCCTCTTTACCCCTGATAATTTCACTGTTCTAAAGTCTAATTTGTCTGAAATTAATATAGCTATCCCAGCTTTCTCTTGATTCATGCTATTATAGTATATCTTGTTCCTTCCCCTTACTTTTAACCTGTTTCTTTATATTTAAAATTTAAAATTAAAATTTCTTGTAAAAATATATATAGTTTGGTCTTTTTCTTATCTACTCTGACAGTCTTTGTCTTTTAGTTAATGTATTTAGATCATTCATATTTAACGTGATTATCGATTTTTTTTGGTTTAATATCTACTATGTTTGTAACTGTTTTCTATTCATTGTATTTGTTCTGTGTTTATTTTCCCCCCTTTTCTGCCTTTTCTGGTTTTAGCTGAGCATTTTATATAATTCCATTTTCTCTCCTCTCTAAGCATATGAATTTACAATATATACGTTTTTAAGAAATTTAAGTCCACTTTCAAATAACATTGTACCATTTCACATGCAATGCAGGTACCTTATAACACAGTATCCCCAATTCATAACTTCCATCCCTTATACCATTAATGTCATTCATTTCACTCACCCATATGCTATAATCCCCTAATAAATTGTTACTATTTGCTATTATTACTTTGAACAATTATCTATTGGATCAATTAATGAGAAAAATAAAAGATTTTATCTTCATTTATTCCATCTTTAACACTCTTTCATTCTTTATTTAAATCTGAATTCTAGGAAAAGCTTTATAGAGAACATGCTGTTGGAGAGAATCTTGAAGGGAGAAGAGGACATTGGGGAAAAGACATTTCAGAAAGAAGAATGATGTCAAAAGGGCACAGAGCCAGGAAAGTATCTATGGATGAAACAGTAGTTGAACTGGAATTTATCCTAGAAATCATCTGTGGTTTAATTACCTCATTTCCTAGATGAGTAATTTGCCCAAGTTTACACAGCCTGAAAGTTGCAGCACTAAGATTCAAACACAGGAAGAATAACTTCAGCACCTCTTCTAACCACAGAAGGAGGTTAAGACCTGTTCAAGATGGCCCAGACCATCAGACACAGCCAGGACAAGGCCTGTCCCTATCTCTCAGACCCTTCACCTTCATTCTCCCACTGGTACACATTCTGAAACATAATTAATGTTCAGAAATCCCTATGGAGATTTTAGAGATGGAGTTAATATAGTCTTCTGAGGTCAAAGAAGAAAAAGTTCCATAGGAATCAGAAATGATATATTCTCAGGAGGCAGAGAGGGTTTATAGAGTAGCACTAATTATAGCTTTGAATAAGCTGCCCACAGTCTTCTTAATGAAATGAGCTGGAATCCTTCCTTGGAAACTTTCCTAGACAATCAGGTCTGTGTAAGTGAATACTTATACTCTAGACTCAAGGGAAGGCACCAACCAACTGAAGCCTCCTTGAGGAGGGGGTGGTTGGGAGGAGAGTGTCAGACACCACAGTGGGACTGGCAAAAGAGGGTCCTTTCTTTCTTTCTTTCTTTCTTTCTTTCTTTCTTTCTTTCTTTCTTTCTTTCTTTTTCTTTCTTTCTTCTCTCTCTTTCTCTTCCTTCCTTCCTTCCTTTTCCTTTCCTTTCTTTTCTTTCTTCTCAAGATGCTCAACTTAGAATATTATGTAGCAATTATAAATATGTCATATATTCACATAACAATAAGAATGGTTGTTAAAAACATAGTGCTCGCTGAAAAAAGAAAATGGGATGAGATATATGGCACCTCACCATTTATGTAAATTAAAGATACATGCCTACAAAACAATATTATACATTTTTGCAGGAACACACACATACAAGATACATACTAAGTACATTAGAAAAGTTGTCTATGGGAAGCAAGGAAAGCGTGATCTATGCAGGATATATATGGTTTACATATTCACAATTACTAGACACACATGTTATATAAGGATGTAACTTGCATATCCTTATTACAAATTGTAATATGTAATTTATATGTTCACATATAAAGCATGTGTGTGCGTGTTACAACCCTGAACAATGATAAGATGCTTGAGGGTAGCATCTGTAAATGATTCATTTTAAAAGCCTCACACTCCCTGGTATATAGTAGGCAAACAATAAATATTTCTGAATGAATGAATGGTTTCATCTACAACTTGCCTGATGTTCTGAACATGACCTGCCAGACAGAGCAAAGACCTACTAACACATCTCTTACCCCCACTCCCAGTTCTTTATTTTCACCATGGTGGTCTATTAAAGTGGCAAAAAAGAGCTAACTAGAAAGAGAGGAATAATTATTAAAGAATGAAAATGATTTACCCCATCAAAACCAAGAAGCACATTTTATGTCCCTTTTAAGTAACAGAATTCTGCTTTCCAGTGTATTCCCTTTTGATTGTTTCCATATGCACAGTGTTTCTACTGTAAAACACTCATTGGCTAAACAAAAGTATTTTTTTGTGTGAGTCCATAAAGAGAAATCCATTTTCATTCCTTTGTGTCACTACAGCAAGGCTCTGGATGCTATTGTGGAACATAATGGCATATGCTCCTCATTTCACTGTTTGAAAGCAAAATCCTATTTCTGCCAGTAAAATTGAATTCTGCAAGTCTGATTTTTTAAATTAAAAAAAAATTTGTAACAGTTCTAGATTTACAGAATCATTGCAAAGATAGTAAAGAGATATGCCCCATAGACCCCACAGGCAGTTTCCCCTATTATTAACATCTTACATTAGTATGGTGCATTTGTCACAATTAATGAACCGACATTAATACATAATTATGAATGCCAAGTCCATACTTTATTCAGATTTCTGCTGAGAGGACCTGTTTTTCTCTTAAGGCCTTCAACTGATTAGATAAGGCTCATCCATATTATGGAGGGTAATCTGCTTTCCTCAAAAGTCTACTGATTTCACAGTAATCACTTCTAAAAAATATCTTCATAGAATCATCTAGATTTGTGTTTGACCAAACAACTGAGTATCATGGCCTAGCCAAATTGACACATAAAATTAACCAGCACAGATAGTATAGAGAGTTCCTATATATCTCATAGAGAGTTTCTCCTCTTATAAATATCTTACATTGTCATGGTACATTTGTTACAGTAAATGAACCAATATTGGTATGTTATTTTTAACTAAATTCCATTCTTTATTCAGATTTCCTCATTTTCTTTTCTAATGTCCTTTGGCTCAGGAACCCATGCAGGTTACTTACTGCATTATATTCATTCATCATGTCTCCTTACTTTCCTCTTGGTCATGACAGTTGCTCAGACTTTCCCTGTTTTCAATGACCTTCACAGTTTTGAAGATTACTGGTCAGATACTTGGTAGAATGTCTCTCCGTCGGGGTGTGTCTGATGTTTTTCTCCTAATGAGACTGGGGTCATGTTTGGAGAGGAAGAGTACAGACAGCTTTCCACAGCAGCCCTGTGAGGTAAGTAAGTACTCTCCATCTTGCAGATGAAAACAACAGGTGCAGAGAGTGACTTCAAAGAGGACAAGTAACTTGTCTAAAGTCACACATCTCATAAGTGACGGAACCAAGACCGAAATGCGTGCATTCTGGCTCTAGCGTCTGTCTTGCAGCCACTGTGCTCTACCAGCTCTGAAACTAATGAGCATCTACTGGACCTGGTATTTCCAGGTGGCTCCCTGAAGCCTTCTTCCTCACACATATTGTCTTCCCGTTGCCTGTGGGACAGAGCTCCAGCTCAGGATGCACTGATCTGACATGGACAAAACTCCATGGTCAGGCCCAGCCTCCTCTCACCCAGCTTCTCTCCCTACTGGTTGCCACAGCTGACCTAAACCCCGACACCCCTGCTCTTCCCCACATCTGTGAGCAGCTCTGTGCAGTGTGGGGAGCACGTCCTGAAGAGTCAGACAGAGCTGGGTTTGAACTTGGGCTCTGCAATTTATTGTTTCTAGAATAACCTTGAGCAAGTATATAATAACATCGACCTACTAGGATTTTCATGAGGATTCAAGGAAGTAATGTATATGAGTTTAACATAGTGCACACCTTATATAATACACACTTCCATAGTAGAAAAAACGATTGATATGGGAAATTCCAGTATTTCCACTTTCAAACATCTCATAAAATAGCTACTCATACCCAAAACTGGTTGACAGATCCTCTGCAGACCACGCATTCTTTTTTTTTTTTTTAAGATTTTATTTATTTATTTGACAGAGAAAGACACAGTGAGAGAGGGAACACAAGCAGGGGGAGTGGGAGAGGGAGAAGCAGGCTTTCCGCTGAGCAAGGAGCCCGATGTGGGGCTCGATCCCAGGATCCTGGGATCATGACCTGACCCGAAGGCAGACGCTCAACGACTGAGCCACCCAGGCGCCCCCAGACCACGCATTCTGGTTTAGGGTGTGGAAAATAGGGCTGATATGTAGCCAGTGGAGTGTACAGGGAAGAGCATGCACAGGGGCCTCAACTAGTCAGCAAAACCTTTCAGAGGAAGCTGCATTAAATTCAGCCCTGAAGGCAGCATTGATTCATCCAGGTAGAAATAAGTGGGCAAGTTACAGACAAATGCTCAAACACAAAAAGCACACAGTATTTTGTGGTGGTGATTTTTGTCTGGTTAATGGGCACCACCCAGGGGATCAGCGGGAGATAGGTTAGAAAAGTTAGCTTAAGGAAAGACTATAAGGGTCTTAAAATCCAGGCAAGGAAATATGAGATTGCTCCCTGCCTCCTTGCCTTTCTCTTATATAACAACAAAAACAGCAACAGAAAAGACAAAACCCCTCAGAGGAAAACAGCCCAGTTACTAAGCTGCACTCTCAGATTAAAAATTAAAACCCAAATCTCAGTATCCCACATGTAGATGAGGGAGCCTGTGGCCACACAGAAGGGTTCTGGCAAGTGTGTTCCTCTTAAAACAAAGCTCTCTGAGGGCTGCATTCCCTAGGGATAAGTCACGACAACTTGCAGCTTTGTGCTGTTGGAGACGGTTCCATTCTGCTGTGAGCCAATCAGTGTTCAAGGTGTTCTGCCCTCATGTAGTCCTAGATTAAGACAAAAGTGTCACCAGGACCAGAGGAGGTATAGGTTGGGTATGAACCAGGAGGAACCTCACAGAGTGAGCAGGGGTTGGTGGGTGCAGAGGGAGAGGGAGAGAGAGAATCTTAAGCAGGCTCCATGCCCAGCACAGAGCCTAGCCAGGGGCTCAATCCCAAGACCCTGAGATCATGACCTGAGCCCAAATCAAGAGTTGGTTGCTTAACCAACTGAGCCACCCAGGTGCCCCAAGAAGCCTTCTTCTAAGGTGTTTGGTGTTTGTTGAATTACCCTCTTCAAAAGTTTCAGGTTATATTCTGTGTGTAGCTTTTTTCCCATGAGTTCAACTTAATTCTTTAAAAAAAAAAAAAAAAAAAGATTTATTTAGGGGTGCCTGGGTGGCTCAGTCGTTAAGCGTCTGCCTTCGGCTCAGGTCATGATCCCAGGGTCCTGGGATCGAGCCCTGCATCGGGCCCCCTGCTCCACTCTCTGCTACTCCCTCTCCCACTCCCCCTGCTTGTGTTCCCTCTCTCGCTGTGTCTCTGTCAAATAAATAAGTAAAATCTTAAAAAAAAAAAATTTATTTATTTATTTTGACAGAGAGAGTGAGAGCACAAGCAGGAGGAGTGGCAGAGGGAGAAGGAGAAGCAGGCTCTCCACTGAACAGGGAGCCCGATGCGGGGCTCGATCCCAGGACCCTGGGATCTTGACCTGAGCCAAAGGCAGACACTTAACAGACTGAGCCACCCAGGCACCCCTCAACTTAATTCTTTTATTAGTATTTATTAATCTTAGGTAATTTCCCCCTTTTATTTCATCAATGTTGCTCACAAATTGTCACATCAACTATCACATTATTATAACTGATAGTGTAAACAAACAATTCTCTTAGATTGATCTGATTAAGGCAGTGCTGATTATTGAATTAAATTATTGAAATGTATGTCACATAAAAAAGAACATACAAATCATAAGCATACATCTCAATATAATCCAACACCATAATCAGTAGGACATTTCCAGCACCCCAAAGAAGATGTGGTATATATATACAATGAAATATTACTCAGCCAACGAAAAAATCAAATCTTGCCATTTGCAATGATGTGGATGGAGCTAGAGTGTAATATGCTAAGGGAAATAAGTCCGTCAGAGAAAGACAAATACCATAGGATCTCACTCATATGTGGAATTTAAGATCAAAACAGATGAACATAGGGGAAGGGGGAAAAAAGAGGGGGGGAACAAACCATAAGACACTCTTAATGAGGGTTGATGGAGGGAGGAGGTAGGAGATAGGCTAGATGGGTGATGGGCATTAAGGAGGGCACTTGTTAGGATGAGCACCAGGTGTTGTATGTAAGTGATGAATCACTGAATTTTACTCCTGAAACCAATATTACACTGTATGTAAACTAACTAGAATTTAAATAAAAATTAAAAAAAAAAAAAACAGAGACAGATTCATAAACACAGAGAACAAACTGGTGGTTGTCAGAGGGGAAGGGGCTGGGGGGTGGGTGAAATAGGTGAAGGGGATTAAGAGGTACAAATTTGCAGTTGTAAAATCAATAAGTCATGGGGCTGAAAAGTTCAGCATAGGGATTATGGTTAATAATACTGTAATAACATTGTATGGTGACAGTGGTAACTATATTCATCATGGTGAGCATAGAGTAATATAGAGAATTGTTGAATCACTATGTTGTACTCCTGAAACTGACGCTGAATGTCAACTATACTTCCATAAAAAAAAAAGTGTATGTATTTCAACCTGGTCATGTGTGTTCAGGCATGACTACAGGAGAGACATAATGAAGTTGGCAGATGCTTGCTCCTACTTACAATAAGTAAATTTGGATGTAAGACAATACTCAAATAATGTTTATTGCTGACACTTTTTCTTTATATTGCACATTTTGAGATAAAAGCTAAATGAGCGTGTTTGTGTGCATATACAAGTAGAATCATTATGAATGTGACAGCTACGAATGCAGACTGATACAGGTGGGTTGTATTGTTGACTCAAATACTAGAAGCAGTGTCACTGATGATGGAATATTTCTAAGTGGTGATCAATTCTTGGTCAAGTTCTGAAACTAAGTACAATCTTCCCTTGATTTACATGGGAGTTGCATTCCTCGAAAATTCAGTATATATTAGAACCATGTACAACATCCTTTTAAAAATATGTAAAATGGAGTTAGGTGCTAGGTTCTGGTAACTGTAGAGATTTTTTTTAACTATATGAAGTTCCAGTGGAGCATTTAAAATTTGTGTGGGGCTGTCTCCCTCACTGTAGGACATCAGATTTGTCCCTTGTCCTACTGGACAATCCCAATAGCAGCCCGTAAATATTGTGACAACCAGTCTCCCCACACCCAACAAATTTTCCAAACACTCCCCCAGGGAGCACTGCCATCTTTGTTGAGAACCTGTACCTAGTTCCTGTTAAGACAGCGCTGTCTCCTTCACTCCCACTCTTCTAAATCCTGAGCGAGCACAGCACGGGCTCTGGAGGATCCAACAAGCCACTTAGGAAGATTCTACATGGTATCATTGAATCACCTTTGTTTTTATTATTTTTTAAAATTTTCTTATCATCTTCCAAAAAGGATGTTTTGGTAAATTACAAACAGACATGTCCAGAGGGGGAATATACAGTGGGATGAAGAGTCAGAGAGACATCGGCAGGCAGGTGAAGCTGGAGGTGAACCTGGTACCTCAAACACACATTCCCAGGGCTCGCACTTTTGCTAAAGGTGAGAAGTAACCTGGTTGTCATGAGGGACATTTGATCAGCTACAGAATTCCATCGTCTCTGAAATAAAAACAAGGTAAGAACATGGAGTCTGGAGCTGGACTGCATAGATTCAACTTGGCTTCATCCTTACTAGCTTTGGGACCTTGAGTAAATCGCCATGTGCTTCAATCCCCCTGCCTATAAACAGGGTAATAATAACACCTATGATACCTACCACAGAGGTCTACTGAGAGGATTAGTTATGTTGATGTAATAAGGTGCTTAAAACAGTACACAGTAGCCAGTGTGTGTGTGTTATCTAAGCATTTGCCAAACAAACAAGCAAATCTCGTTGCTCAGAAAAAACACAGCCTTTCCTAGCAGTTTCTCTCACGGACTGATGTAGGACTGGATTACCTAGTTTGGATGCGAAGGGGAAACTTGACGTCATTCATCCATTCCAACCTGCTTGTGCTACAGTGCAGGAAAACCATAGCCAGAGTCTGGAAGGCTAGTGGCCAAGCTCGCGTAGCTAAGTTAGTAGAGGATCCAGGTCTCCAGCTTCTGGTTACTGCTCCTTCGAATACACCATGGCTAGAGCTGGCCTGGGGTGCAGAGAACTGGCCTGTGATCTCTCTTACCCAGCGTGCCCACAGCTCCCAAATCCAGCCTTCTCCCAACTATCCTCTTCCTCCTCAAACTCCCCTCTCTTCCTAAGTACAGAGAGCAAAGAACAAAATAAATCAAGTGTGAGTGATCCATAAACTCTTAAGGAATAGGCAAATTCCAACTGGATTTCCTTTAAATAAATCTTCTAACTTTGGGTAGGACCAGGGATGGGTAAGGAGCGGGCAAAGGTTTTGGCAAGAATTTAAAAGTAAACTATCTGGACTGGCGAAGTTCCTCCACTTTCTAGTTGAAACTGCACACAAAGTTCCTTCAGAGTCTCCACACCTCATTTGGTTCCTCTGTAACATGGGATTGCTGTAAGATTAAATGAGGTAATATAAAGTAACTAGCACCACGCCTGGCACAGAGTCGGGCTGATAGATGTTAATCACCATTGCTGTGGTTATTTTGGGCGTCAGCAACCTACCACAGGAGAGATCTTTCCTTTCCTGTCTGAAAAACTGAGGCCATATGTTATTCCACACCAGAAAGGTTCTATTTCCGTGTCTCCCTGCTCCACAAACCCAGTTACCTAGCGGAAGGCAAGGGGGAAGTCTGGAAAGAAAGAAGCTGAAAGCTAAGTTGCTCCAGGCCCATGAGAAGCAGTGCAAAGAGCATGGACGTGGGATTGAATCCAATTCAACCACTCGTGTAGCACGTTCTTGAACGTGTTGTTCTCCCTCTCTGAGCCTTAGACAAATATTCATTCATTGTCCAGAACATAACGCATGACAGGGCTTGCCATTACTAATGTGCTAAATATGTACTAAATGAAGAACTTTGAAATACTGTACAAAAAATCTAGAAAGGCAGTGAAGTAGGATGAATCTTCCGATGGTGATAATTCAGAATGATTGGTAGCAAAGGGCTTTGCAAAGTACATGTTTAAAAACACACTCTCTCTTTTACCAGGAAAATTATAAAACTATGTTGAGTCATAGCGAGAGATATTAGAAAACTTTCTAAAATGTTTTTATACCCTTAAAAATTCAATAACTCAATAGTTCCACTCCACTCAAACTTGTCATTGGAAAGACATGAAATGTCTTATTGCAGATTCTGATTTTCAAAGGGACTTGGACCTGTGGGCGGGGGGGAGGGGGTGGTAGTAAATGCCTTCTTCGTGGCTTCTGGGAGCTGCAGTCTCTCGGCACGCAGAGGTGTGGGGGGCCAGACATCTGTTCTCTGGGGAGTAAGGAGGGGCAAGGAGGATCCACCATTACCCAGATGTGTGCCTTCAGTATTCCACCCTATGGCTCCCTCCCTGTGTTAGGAAACCATGTTCTCCCCTCCTGCATTCTTGCCAGTCTACAAAACTGGAATTTCTGCCCTCTTGAGGGCATTAGAAAGCAGCTTGTCCCCATGCCTCTACCTCTCCTTCGCTTCTTCCAACAGGAGGCAATGACCTCTCTTCCCAGTGAACTTGCATGAGTCCCGAATGGTGGGCTCTCTTTTCAGGCTGACTGCACATGGGTTAGAGCCCTTTGTCACTGCCGCTGCTTTCCTGTGGGAAAAACAGCTGGATCCCAGCTTAGGGTCCAGAGAGCCAGGTCTCTTTCGCCAGAATTCATGGGTTCGAGACAGGCTGCCTGCCCCCAAGCATTGTGCCATAGCCCCAAGTCTGCCCCCACTGGGGGTCCGGACTCAGCCAGGGTAGTGCCATTTTGAAAGCCATTTGGTGGCAGGTGCGGTCCAACATGACCACCAATAAAGCTGCTATATCCATCTCTGTTTGACTAGAAATATGACATATTTTAATTGGTTCAGAACCAGAAAAGTCCTACTACTTAAAAGAGCTGAAGGAGCCAGAGAAAGGGCTCAAGCCCCTTACCGTGTAGGTGGAAAGCTGAGATCCGAATGCCCTCTGGCTGGCCCAGCCTCCCAGACCCCAGCAAGGTGCTGGCCACGTAATGAAGCGCATTGCCCGAGATTGTTCCATTGCCCTGCTGCTTTCAGCATGGCCCGCGCCCTGTGGAGCTAGATGAGCGGGCCCTCCATCAGACCTCACTGTGTCTCGGCTTCCTCCAGTAGATCCCTGGCCTCAAATTATTCTCTGCCTGTTGCTTTCACTCCCTCAGAAATACCTGAGCCTTCCTCACCCTGGCACTGCTCAAACCCTTTTTCTCTGCTGGGGGCATCACCCCCAGTGTCTCGGGATAAGATCCTGGAAGCTGAACATAGGCCTCCTGCCCCATGCCCAGTGCTCTTTTGGCCCACACCTGGGTGGCTACTCACCGTGAGTTACATACTTGGGCTTCTCTTCATATTGGACTCCATTAAATAGAACAATAGTTTTAGCTCATCATGTGACTCAGAGATGGTTGCTAGGGAAACCAGTGGGAATAGGTTTAATTTGTAAATCCTGTAATTGCCCTAAATTAGCACTAATTTGTGCTTTTGTTTCAAAAGGATTTGGGCTGAGCTGACTGCGAAGCAGGTGAGGAGGAGGGAATAATCACGAGTTGGCTTCCACTGCGATATGGTCACAGTCCTTATAAAGGGTTTTTTTTCCACTGCTTTGCCAAAAAAAAGCCAAAGGGATTAAAGAGGGAACTACAGGGAATACCATGGTGTCCTTCTAGTGGACGGGGAAAGCTAGAAAGACAAAACAGTCCCTCCTACTCTCCTCATGAATCAGATGGTCAGAGCAGAGTGATGGGGAGGCGGGTGGAGCGGAGAGGGCAGCGCCCTCCTGAAAGGGAGAGATTAAAGGATGTTTCATTTTAAAATGGATTTGGGGAGCGCCTGGGTGGCTCAGTCGTTAAGCATCTGCCTTCGGCTCAGGTCATGGTCCCAGGGTCCTGGGATCGAGCCCCACATTGGGCTCCCTGCTTGGCGGGAAGCCTGCTCATCGTCCCAGGGTCCTGGGATCGAGCCCCGTGTCAGGCTCCCTGCTCCACGGGAAGCCTGCTTCTCCCTCTCCCACTCCCCCTGCTTGTGTTCCCTCTCTCGCTGTCTCTGTCAAATAAATAAAAATCTTTAAAAAAAAAAAAGGATTTGGAATGAAATCTTGCCATTTGCAACGACCTGGATGGAGCTAGAGGGTATTAGGCTAAGCGAAATAAGCCAGTCAGAGAAAGACAAATATCATATGATTTCACTCATATGTGGAATTTAAGAAACATGACAGATGAACTTAGGGAGAAAAAAAGAGAGAGAGAGGCAAACCAAGAAACAGACTCTTAACTACAGAGAACAAACAGGCTTGCTGGAGGGGAAGTGGGTGGGTGGGGGGATGGGTATTAAGAAGGCACTTGTGATGAGCACTGGGTGTTGTATGTAAGTGATGAATCACTAAATTCTACACCTGAAACTAATATCACACTCTACGTTAACTGGAATTTAAATAAAAACGTGAAACTAAAAAAAAAAAAAAGCATAAGTAAATAAATATGTACAATTGTTTCGGAATCCTAAAATTGTAATTCATAAGAGGCTGCTAACTCCACATTAAAAGAATCAAGCTATTTGGGAAGTTCCATCATCAGAGAAAGACCTAGGGTGTACTAAATGTAGGATGTCAGATTTGGAAGACAGACTGGCATCGTCTCTGCCAAACCTTTTCTTGATTCACATCCGCAATCAGAGGGTTGCCCACACTCCACTCTCGGACGTTTTCAGTGATGAAGGACTCCTTCTCAAGGCAGTCAAATCTGTTTTGAAATAGCCGAGATAGTCACTGAATCTGCCTGATCTTGAGTTAAAATGGGTTCCTTCCTTGAGATGCAGTTGACTGGCTGAGTTCCGAGGCTTGTTTATAAGCCTGAGACGTACTCACCCTCTGTCCTATGTACCGATTCCTGAGCAAGCCACGTGGGCTCTGCGGCCCAGGACTACCCATCCAGTTGGAGACTCCCAGCTTCAGGCAGAACGGAGAAACAGTAGGGAAAAAATTCAATGTTCCTTGATTCAGTGTTTGATTAAGAACAAAGAGAACCACCTCTGTCTCTCAGGACCTTGTGGTGTTTACCACAATTTGTGTGATAAAAACCAAAAATCAAAGACCCTGTTGCCTGGGGTAAATGTCATATAAAACTCTTCTTTCCACAGTATCCGTATCAATGCAGGAGGACTGTGTTCCAGATGTGGCCAGGTGTGTTAAGTCCAGGGGGTAATCGTGCCTTCTTTTGGAAACACCCACAGTCCCATTAATGTGGCTGAACTTCACATTAGCTCGTGGCAGGTGCATCCCACTGGTAACCAGTGCAAACCCCCAAGTTGCTCTCTCCTTTGTGGGTGCGACATCACATGGCTCCCCACACCTGCTCTGTTGGTCTATGGGTGTCCAGGACCCCTTCTGGCCCCTTGGCTTCTTTTGTTGTCAAGTTCATCAGCTCAGCTTCAGCATTTTAAAATTCAGAATTGCAGGGACTGTTTACCTCACTGTGATGAAAACCAAAATCAAAGTGCAATCCTATCTCTGGTTCTTTAGCACCTCTCCAGGTTTTTAAGTCCCCAAGAGGTCACTGTGCATGGATAATTGATCTCATCTGCATGGTCCAGTTTTTTCAACTCTAATTTATCCAGACCAGCATGTTTAATGTCTAACCTGCCCTTTATCAATGGCTCTTCTCTCTCTTTCCAATTCCTTGACAGGAAAGTTGGAGGAAAGGCGGGAGCTGAGGAGTTCTGCTCTTTCTCGAATCTGTTGAAGCATCATAGTTAATTTGCCTGGCAATATATTGCCCTTGTGAGAGGTAATAGTTTAGGATTTTGGAAAAAGACTTCCCACCTGAGCGTCTATCCTTTGTAGGAGTGCTCTTACATTGTCTAGTACTTCTGTACGTAATTGTTTTTTTAAATATTTTATTTATTTATTTGACAGAGAAAGGGAGGGAGAGAAAACACTAGCAGGGGGAGCGGCAGGCAGAGGGAGAGGGAGAAACAGGCTCCCACTGGGCAGAGAGGCTGACACAGGACTGATCCCAGGACCCTGGGATCATGACCTGAACTGAAGGCAGATGCTTAACCGACTGAGCCACCCAGGCGCCCCTGTACTTAATTATTTTAACAAAGAGTTCCTAGGTCTATTAAAAGGGATACATTTGCTAAATTCTCATTCAGTTCAATTACTCTTGTGGAAAGTCTAGTTTATTTGCCACAGAGCAAGAAAGGTTTGCCTCACTGTAGAGAAAGAATCCAGGAAGAACTAAATGGTCATGAGTAGCGACTTTGTAGATTCCAAACAAGGAAGTGGGCAGAAATCACTGTCCAGGGGTCCTGGGCCCCAGGAGGTCCAAATCCCAGAGGAAAAGGGATCCTATTTTTCTCTCTGAATTCTGCTCAAGATTTACTAGGAAACTAGCTGCCATGCAAAACTAGAAATCCAGAAAGGACATATTTCTTGGAATGTAGGTATGTGAGTAACCTCAGTCTTAGAGCAAGGAGTCAGAATATGTCTGACCTAAGGAAATAGGCGTGGGAAGACAGGACTGAGTTCTGAGTCTGCATCTATGGAAATAGATCAGGACTCTACACTGAAAGTCAGAGGAGCGTACAAAGACATTTCAGTAGGAGAAAAGAAAAAATGTCTTTGGCCTCTAATGGGAAGGTGCATGGGCTTGGTGTCAAGGAACCAGGGGTGAGAAAAGAGGAAAGATGGTAATATGCCATAATTTTTCTACTATTTTCTTTTAAATAATGACCTTAAACTTAACATTGGTCACTGCAGTCAAAGTTTTGTTATAGGAAACCAAGTGCATGGCTCTGAAATTCTAGAATTCCTTGGTGCAGATTTGTGTCTGGGAAGAATCCCAGCTAAAAACAACTAATGGTCACTCTCCTAGCAATGCTCTGTATTTAAAATGTAGCTACATCAATAATATATACGTTCTTGAGTGGTTTATTAAAAGGCACTTAGAACCATTCATAAAGAGCAAATGCTAGTGTAAGGCAACATGCCCCAAGGGCCAGGAGGGGAGTCAGGGGAGAGCGCTCCAGCAAGATGTTGAGTCTGCACCGGTGGGGCTGGCTACACGGAGACACCAAGGGACCCCTGAAAGTGTGCCTGGAAGATAGTATCCTCAGGGTTCCCAAGACTCTGTGTGACCGCTGCAGCTTGACCGCACCAAAAGGCAGTGTGAAGGATAAAGACAGCATCTCTGGGCAGGAGGTAAAATCCCAGGCCCAGTGGCCTCCAGGTCTGGGACCCTCCCTCCTAGACCTGGGAAAGTGGGCTGTGATTGATTTCACCCAGGAGGCAAATTAATCCAAACTCTATTCCAGAAACTTGGTGAATCTAGGAACTCACCACCAGCCGTTCAACAATGCCAGATTTCAGGGCAGAAGAGTTCAGTGTTTCTCAGGCATTAAATGCCTGAGGCCTCTACACACACACAAACACATGCATGTGCAGGCACGCGCATGCGCGCACGCACACACACACACACACATTGTGACAAGGCAAACAAGCCTCACACATGTCCTGGTGCACCCTGGGAGGGGGAACATTTAATCCTCATGGCAAACCTGTAAGGCAGGTACTATTCTATTGCCCACATTTTACACAGGTAGAAAATGAGACAGGTGCACAATCCGCCCAATCCCAGGCACAATGCTGGAAGTGGCAGAATGGGGACTCGGACCCAGGTCCACCTGACTCAAAGCACAGGCTCCGAGGTGAACCTGATGCAGAAAAAGGCACATCCTGCAGTTTTGCTGAAAGCCAGCTCTAGAACCATCACTGCCCTCCCCACCTGGCTCTCTGGGAGATGAATGGAATTTGGGGTGGAAACAATGCTAAGGCCAAAGGGGTCCTAACAAGCACCACAGCCTAAGTTCAAAGGGAGTTTTTATCAGTCTTGAAAATGGGTATAATAATCCTTATATGTACATAACAGCTGTATACTTTCAAGTTGTTCGCCTTCCATCCTCTTACTTGGTCCCACTGATAGCTCCATGGTGTGGGTGATGTAGGTATCTTATAAGGGAAGAGTGGCTTCTTAAATCTCACACTATATATTGGGATGGAGAAAACTCCAGATGGCCAGTTCCCAAATCATTTGAAAGGGACATGTTCCCACCTTACTGGAAAAGGAGCTGGTCTTAAAGTAAAAAAGACCTGGCTTTGAATCCTGGCTTTTGCACTTAATAGCTATGCAGCTTTGGTTAACTTACTTCACGTCTCAGATTCTCAGATTCTTCATCTTCTAAAAGGGGTCATTAATGGGTCATTAATAATGTTTATATCCTCCGATTGTCTTGAAGACCAGATAAGGTCATGGAGAATTAGAAATGTCCACCAGCTGCCTCCCCCCTCCCTCAAAGAGTGCACCCACCTCTACCACTCAGCCCCACATGTGCTCTAGTCCCCCCCCTCCCACTTCCTTCTCCACTGGGACTGATTGGACCAAGGTGGGCAGTTAAGTTTAAGAGTAGTTAGCTGAACTCAAAGGAATCCATCCATATGCTGAACTGAGTCACTTAGAATCTCCTCTTTTGAGATTTTTTTTTTCACTGAGAACTGAATTTATTTTACTTCATTTTAATTAGCCACATGGGGGGTGCCTGGGTGGCTCAGTTGGTTCAGTGGCCAACTCTTGATTTCGACTCAGGTCATGATCTCAGGGTCATGAGATTGAGCCCCACATCTGGCTCTGTGCTGGGCGTGGAGCCTGCTAAAGATTCTCTCTCTCTCTCCCCCTCTGCCCCTCCTCACCCCACCCTTCTCTCTCCCCTTCTCTAAAAATAAATAAATAAATAATAAATAAATAATAATAATAATAAATGAATAGTCACATGGAATGAGTGGCAACCATATTGAACAGCTCAGGTCTATAGCCTTCTTCTCTGGAGAAGGTAAAACTGAAGTCAAAGAACTGGAATGAGTGGCAACCATATTGAACAGCTCAGGTCTATAGCCTTCTTCTCTGGAGAAGGTAAAACAGAAGTCAAAGAACTTGGAAGTAGAGATGATTGTGAAGATCAGGTAATTTCTGTCTTGAGCATATACACTGAAATACCCATGTTAGTAGAATCCAGTAGTATTAAAAAGCATTCTGGCATTATGGAAAACTATGTTTGATGGAGTGCTTGCTGCTATAAGACCAATACAACCTGATAAAACATACCTTTCATTTGATTTCCAGGCTTGCACGAAGAGATGGAGGACTCTTCCACTCGCACCCTATCCCAGCAGTAAGTGATAAGTGTAGGTGAAAGCAGTTCACCCACAGTTCACAGCAGCTGGCCCTGCTGGCAAATGTTAAAACCACAGTCCAAAGCTAAGTAAGCAGGCAGACAGATTAAGCCTGGGATGCTGGCAGGGGGCAAAAGTTTTTAATAGGTGGGTAGCACCCTCTGGCTCTGAGCAAGGGCAAATGCAAATGCAAATCTGGCTCTGCGCAAGAGCAAATGCGAATCCTCTCTAGAGGAAAGCTCCCTCCTTTGGCTTTCTAGGATTTTCACTGATTAAGATCAACAATATAAATATCAGCTCTCAGGAAAATACAACCAAACACTCAAGAAACCAAACCAAACCACTATGAGGAAGAGGAAGAAGAAACAAAGAACACCTAATTTAGAGCTTGAAGGACTTTAAGTAGTGGAACAATCACATATAAAAGCAAAATAACAATGTATTAAATCCGTAAATAGAATGTAACCTCACAGAAATAAGCATGCAAAGCCATCAAAAATGAAAAGGGAGATTTCAAAGAGAGTTAGATATAACTTTTATAAAGGAAAAATATTATTCAAATAAAACCCAGTAGATGGGTTAAACAGAAGAAGAGAGAATCAGCGAAATGAGAGATAGAGTTGAAGAAATTAAACAGGGTACATCCGAGGGAGAAATAGAAGATGATAAGTAAGAAAGATTAATAAATAATGATCATAGGTTCCAGATAAAAATAGTAGATTGAACACATACATCTAACTTTATTCCTTTCCCCAAACCCATTAAAACTGCAGTAAACGGATTTTTTTAAAATGATATAAACCTACAAGGATGAGCAGAATATGAGAAAAGATAATAGCAACAAACTTTTAGAAAATGGAAGGCAGATGAACGAGTGATAATAGATATAGAACTAAGAAAGCCAAATCCTAAATTGATGGTGAGAAAAGCTTTGAATCAACCTGATTTTCTAGTAAAACAAACACAAGTAAAGTAGGAGGAAGGATATAATAGAGAAATTAGTATAATAGGAAGCAAAAATACAATACAGAAAAACTACCAAAGCAAAAGTTGTTTGAGAAGACTATAAAAATAGATTAATCTCTGCTAAGATTGAGAAGAAAAGAGAGAAGGTGTGAATATATATGAACAAAGGGGCATATCCACAGATTGGCAGAAGTTTTTATTTTTTTATTTTATTTTTTATTTTTAAAGATTTTATTTATTTATTTGAGAGACAGAATGAGATAGAGAGAGGGAGCATGAGAGGGTCAGAGGGAGAAGCAGACTCCCTGCTGAGCAGGGAGCCCAATGCGGGACTCGATCCCGGGACTCCAGGATCATGACCTGAGCCAAAGGCAGTCGCTTAACCAACTGAGCCACCCAGGCACCCCTGGCAGAAATTTTTAAAAGGTGGTAATAGAATAAAGTATTTATATATACTTTCAAAGAAATGAAAAAAATTCTTGGAAAAATATTCCTTATAAAAGTAACTGAAGAAGAAATAGAAAATCTAAATAGCCTTATAATTATGAAACAAATTGAAACAGTATCCCAAAATCTTTCTGCAAAGAAAAGGTTCAGATAGTTTTACTGACATACGATTATATCATTTAAAAAAAATATTTTATTTATTTATTTGAGAGAGAGAGAGCACGAGAGAGCAGGGGGAGAGGCAGAGAGAGAGGGAGAGGCAGACTCCCAGCTGAGCAGGGAGCCCGATGCTGGGCTAAATCCCAGGACCCTGGGATCATGACCTGAGTTGAAGGCAGATGCTCAGTTGACTGAGCCACCCAGGCACCCCTGATTATATCATTAAATGGAAGAGCAAATGTCCAAGAAGAGCCAAGACATTTTGAAGACAAACAGGACAAAAGAACTTGCTTTTCTGGATTGCATGACTTACTAAACAGCTAACGCAATTAAAACAGGATAGTGAGGATAGTCAAATTGGTCAAAGGAGTGGACTAGAGAAATAGAACTACATATATATGATAAGTTGCTAGATGAAGAAAGTGATAGTAGATCACGGGTAGACCATTCAATACATGGGGCTGAGGTCACTGGTTATCCAATAGGAAAAATATGAAAGACAATCCTTATCCTCATATCCAAAACTTAATTTCTGATGTATTAAAATCTTAAATATGGAAAAGCTTTAAAACTTTTAGAGGAAAATCAGAATATCTTTATAACCTTAGGATTTATTAAAAGATAAAGTACCACCCTCCCAAATTGATAAATCAACTACACTGATATCACCAAAAGACACCATTAAAAAAGTGAAAATATCAAATATCTTGGTAAGATATTCATAACAGATATAACTGACAAGGGACGAATGTCCAGATTGTATTTTTTTTAATTCTACAAATCAATTAGGACAACACAATAAAATATGGAAACAGAATACAAATAGGCATTTTACAGAAGAAACAACACAAACAACAAATACACATATGAAAATATGCTTAATTTCAGTAATCAGGAAAATGAAAACTAGGACCAATGAGACACTATTTTATACACTAGACTACACACTAGATTGGGAAAAATTAATACAATAGCGAGTGTTTATGAGGATGTGGGTTAACGGGAACTTTCATACACAGCTAGTAGCAGTGAAATTTGTACAATCACTTTGCAAAACGATCACCATTTAATGAAGTTGAAAACTTGCATCTTCTATGACCCATTAACCCCATTCCTAAATTCCTAGCTAGGGGAACTCTTGCACACATGTGCTTGGAGACATGTATAAGAATGTGAAATGAGGATACTGCAGTTATATGACCAACTCCAAATGCAGCTCACATAGTTTTGAATTTTAGAAAGAAGTAGCTCATATAGCACATTATCTTTCCCTAATGTTCAAAAAAAGCAAGATGAAACAATATATTGTTTAAACGTTCATAAGTATGTGACAAAATATAAAAATAAGGCAAAGGAACAGTAAACAACCCAATTCAGAAAAGTGATGACCTGGAACATGCCAAGAAATCGTGTGGCGCAGGGCTCCAGGACATAGGCAGATACAAAACTGCTGGTAATACTCTAATTCTTAAGTTGTTGGTGGGCTTTTATTATTTCATTTAATTTCTTACATAAACATTACATACACATTTTGTATTATTAAATATTACATAATAAAAATTTTAAGATACTAGAGGAATATTCAAAGTTATAATAGTAACACAGATATTGGCTGCAATTTATTATTAGGTATTAATGCGAAGGGCCCAGGAATCTGCAAAGGGCTCTTTCTGAGTTCTGTTTCTAGAGATCACGGTGGGTTTGAAGCCTATGGCTGGTTAGGACCTATGTTGCCTCCCAGGGTCACACACGGGGTCCAGATAGAGGCACAGGGATGAGGTATGCAGTCAAAAGCTGGGGGGCTGGGCACTGGGGCTGCCTGCCCACCACATCCCCGGCCTAGCCCCCTGGAGGAGTGAGAAAGTTTACCCTTCTCACTCTAAGCACAGCCACCTGGCAAGGAGCAGGGAAGGTTCACCTAGTACTAGTCCGCGGGGTGAACAAAGTGGTGAGTTACTAGCTAGGCTGAGAAGGTTGTGTGGGGGATGCGGGTCCAGCCCAGGGGAAAGAGAGCGCACAGCAGGACCCCGTGGGACCTTGGAAGTCAGGGCCAGCCAGCTGCCCCACACATCTGTGTTCACATGAACCCAGCTCTCAAGACAGAGGGCTAGAGATCAAAGCCAGGGGCCTAACTGTTCTCTCTCTCCTCTGTTTAGCTGTTAGGAGCATTTGGGAACCATGGGTGAACTTGGATCGGTTGGTTCCACTGTGTTCCGTGGTCTTAATTCAGAACCCTAGACAGCGAATGGGTAAGGCTGGGGGAAGGAAGGACCCTGGTGGTGAAGTGGGGGAAGCTGGTGAAAACTGGCGCAGTGAGCAGCCTGCACACTAAGCCCGCTTCGCGTCTCCCTAGCTCTGAGAGCCTGGACATGTTACTGTGCTCCAACTCTACCTTCTGTCAAGAGAGGGGATCGGTTGTTCTCATTTGGGGGTGCGTCGACCCTGGGGACAAGCCCTTTGAAACATGCAGGGGAAATTTTTGGTTGTCACAGTGACTGGGGCACAAAATGCCAGTGGCGCCCCGAACGAGACACGCTCGTTCTTACCGCCCTTCGGGCCATCAGCATTTCTCTGTCATCTGCGTCTGTGATAGTCACTGCTGCCGGCCGGCCGGGAACCTGGGGGACCCTGTGTCAATGTGCACATCTCCCCCCAACCCCTTGGGACAGCTGGTTGCTGGCCCTAACTTTAGGATCTCGAGCGCCACAGATGCTCTGTTCTCACTTATTTCCTGCTTGGAAGCTGAATCATTCTTGAAGTAAGAAGATTTGGTTGAATTCGGTTGGAGAGGCCAATTACAGACACTACAGACCACTCTCGCTCCCTCGCTTGCTCATTCTGGCAGCCAGCGAGAGAAGAAAACTGGTTTGCTCCAGTTCTCACTGCGTTCTCGGAACAACTGTGCCTTCGGGCCTTTGTTGCCCGGTGCAAGGCTGAGCAGCGCCCTCCTTGGGACACACTGGGAAATGCACAGGAATGCCTGCTCTGGGAAAATGCCTTGCCTTGAGGACAAAACACCCCGCGGCTGTGACGAGCCAATCAGACCACAGGCAGCCCCTGGGGGAGGCAATCAGACCCCAGGCAGCCCCTGGGGGGAGCGAATCAGACCCCAGGCAGCCCCTGGGGGAGGCAATCAGACCACAGGCAGCCCCTGGGGGAGCGAATCAGACCACAGGCAGCCCCTGGGGGAGGCAATCAGACCACAGGCAGCCCCTGGGGGTGCCTTAGTTAACACAGAGGAGAAAGAGCCTGGTTTCAGTGTTCACCTGCTCCGTTGGCCAGTTGCTCTTGTGCAATACGTGAGATGTGCACTGTATTTAGTGGCCAGACCCTCTCATTCCCTGTCAGTCTGGTGACCCAGCCTTGGCTTCACTGAGGAGCCTCTCTCTGACTGCCTTGTGGTTGCCCGAACCTACCAGCACATACCTCCCAGACTCTAGCTCTAAGGAAATGGATCCAGGTGTCCAGCCCCCATGACCTGACCTTGCAGATTCCAATTTGCTTGTCCACTCACCACACCCGACTTTCTTCTATGCAGTCTACTTTAGTCCTTGCCTCCCAAATAATGCTTATGAAATTTCACCTTCACACTCTCACACCCGTTCTTTGTGCTTCCCTGTGATCCAGCTATTTGAAAGCTTGGCTCATTTTTGCTTCTCTGGGAAGCCTTCTGAGATGGCCCCAGCACAGGAATCACCGAAAATACTCCCTGTATCTCCTTTTGGGCACGGGCTATACAGCTCAGGCGTTGGTAGCCCTGCTGCCCAAGATTTATAAGTTCCTGGAAGGTAAGAACTGAATTTTATATCCTGTGACTTAGCTGAATTCCTGTATCAGTTCTAGCAATTTTTTGGTGGTTTCTTTAGGGCTTTCTACATAGACTATCAAGTCGTCTTCAAAGAGTGAAAGTTTGACTTCTTCTTTGCTGACTTGGATGCCTTTTATTTCTTTTTGTTGTCTGATTGCTGAGGTTAGGATTTCCAGTACCATGCTGAACAACAGTGGTGATAGTGGATGTCCCTGTTGTGTTCCTGACCTTAGGGGAAAAGAACTACCCTACGACCCAGCAATTGCACTACTAGGTATTTATCCAAAGGACACAAGAATAGTGATTAGAAGGGGAACACACACCCCAATGTTTCTGGCAGCAATGTCTGCAATTGACAAGCTACGGAAAGAGCCCAGATGTCCATTGGCAGCTGAATGGATAAAGAAGACGTGGTGTGTGCGTGTGTGTGCGTATGTGCACGTGTGTGTATAAAATGAAATATTACTCAGCCATCAAAAGGAATCAAATCTTGCCATTTGCAATGACGTAGATGGAACTAGAGGATATTATGCTAAGCAAAATAAGTCAGTCAGAAAAAGACAAATACCAAATGATTTCACTCATATGTAGAATTTAAGAAACAAAACAGATAAACAGGGGAAGGGAAGGAAAAATAAAATAAGATAAAAACAGAGAGGCAAACCATAAGAAGAGTCTTAACTATAGGGAATAAACTGAGGGTTGCTGGAGGGGAGGTAGGTGAGGGGATGGGGTAAGTGGGTGAAGGGCATTGAGGAGGGCACTTGATGGAATGAGTACTAGGTGTTGTATGCAACTGATGAATCACTAAATTCTACCTCTGAAACTAATAATACAATATATGTTAACTAACTTGAATTAAAAAAAAAAAGAACCAAATTGGGGGAGACTTGGCCCCCATGCTCACCTACTTAAGAAGCTCAATGAGCAGTTACCATAGTAACAAATAGCTTATCTTCCTGTTCTCTCTGATCAAAACAGACAGATAAACTGTTAAAGAGCAAGAAAGATGAGGATGCTCTCAGAAAAGACACTTGCTTAAAACACCAATGCTCCTCAAACTTATTTGACAGCCCAGTGATGACTCAACAATGTTAAACATTCGATGGAACTAGTGTCCTGTGGAATGCACCTTGGGGAAAACTGTATAGCCCCGTGGCATGCACAGATTCAGCTTACTTGGTTTAAATAGTTCCAGATGGAATGAGCCTATAGCATGGTAACTGGCAGCACAAATCTGAATCATGCTCGCTGCCTGGCTGGGGCTCTGGGCAAAGGTCTCAGTGCTGGGGGACAGGGACCCAGAGACCGCTCCCTCATATGGCTGGGCTGGTCTCTGCCCATGACTGACTGAGTCTATGGCAATGCTTATGAGGAAATAAAGACACTGAATCTCCGTGAATACTGGCCACCACATCAGAGGTAAGCCTTCATTCTGATTTAAATTGCTGGTTAACTTATTGTGAGAATATACACAGGGAACACTGCATTCTAGAAGGAACATGCCATCTGCAGAAACTCAGGAGCCAATATAGCATTTCTTATTTGTCACTGAGGGAATTTGAGATGGTCCAGAGCCATATATAGTCCGCAGGTGTCAAGAATCCGTGATGATGATGATGATGGTGATGATGATGGTGATGATGGTCATAGCCAACATTTACTGATAGTTCCTTACACGCCAAGCACTGTCCTAACTCATGTTTTCCTGACAGCAATGCTATGAGATGAGCAGTGTATTCATTTTACACATGAGGAAACGGAGCAACGGGGCTAGTTCCTCATTTCAATTCCTTTCATGTGAATTGTGACTTCTAAGATCTAGGTGCCAAGTGACTGGTGGAGACCAAACCAGCCAGACGATGAAGTGGTACCTGGGTCCCCCAATCCCTTCATCTAGCTCCCCAAGAGCTGAGAGCCTTACCCAGAGCCCCAGCCCAAGGCAGGTGCGATTCAAATTTGTGCCTCAGCAGAACTGCCAATTACCATGCTATGGGCTCATTCCTTCTGGAATAGTGTAAACCAAGAAAGTTGAATCTCCTTTGAGAAAAAGTCTCTCGTGTTCCAGTTTAGAGGTGCCATTTCAGATGGGAGGCAGCACTAAGTGGGCACGTGCAGACAGGAATGGCCTCAGTTGTGGGCCCAAGGTTGGGAGGGGATGCCTGGTTTGCCCGAGATTCTGCATTTCTTTCATGCTCCCAGGGGATGCTGATGTTCCTGCACTGTCCCGAAAGAGGGCATGGTGCTCGACTGCAGGTAGAAGTAACCTTGCACTTGCAAGGCCTGGGCTTTAGTCCCAGCACTGGCCCCCAGCTGCTGTGTAGCTTCTGCAAGCCTCTTCCGCTGGGCCACAGTCCCTTCTCTTTAATACTTGGAAAAACGCTATTCCCTGCCCTCCCCACCCCCATATAAGGCTGCTGAGAGCCTCTCCTTTAGTGTGGGGGACAGTGCTTGTCACCTCATGTTTGAACGCACTGCTTCTCAAGAAGTCCTTTCCAGCCCCCCCCACTCCCCCGCCCCAGGCTCGTGGCTGCCCCGCACTGGTGATCTCCATCACATGATAACCGGCCTAACCACCCCTCTCTCGGGGACACACAGATCTGTCGTCTCCAACAGAACCCCAGAGACAAACCTCAGACAAAACCCAGGGATACATTCTCTCTGCTTCTTGGGATGATACGTAGAGGTCCCTGGGTCCTAGAGGTGAGTCACTCAGTTTATCATGCTTCCCTCATCTGGGGACTTAGCATAGAGCGGTGGTAATGGAGTAATCCAGGCACAGCCTTGAGTGTTGAGTGTTGGCTGTGTAACCCCAGGCAAATGACCTAACCTCTCTGAGCTTCAGTGTACTCATCTGTACGTGTCATGAATGACAGTACCTATGCCATGGGGCTGCTGCAAGGGGCTGGCACATCATCAGTGCTTCATTTTTGCTATAACCACTGTTACTTGGACACTGGTTACAAGAGAGCACTCTGGGATATACTGTAACAGTAAACTCTTAAAAACTGCCTCTTAAAAATATGTTCTTCTCTCCTTATGAAATCAATATTTTGTCTGAGGTTGAGCACACGTGATGTTTAAAACTAACAAATAGATATCAAGGGCTTCTAAAAATTCTAAGACTCCCTCGCTCTTCGTGGGTCCTGCCGCTGTCCACCGCCCCCACCCCCCCACCCCCTGGCAGCAGCTGCTGGTGGTTTAGGGCAGTGCTCCCCCAGGTCAGGGGATGCCAGCTATCCCCGGTGCAGACCTGAAGTCCTCCTGCTGTATGCTGTCCCTTTGCCCCGGAGATCTAGCCCAGGCAGGGAAGAACTTTTGGTTTCATCATTAACTTCCAGATTGCCTCCTGCAGGAATCACAAGGACCTCAAGACAGGGGTCTGGAGCAGCCAGCCAGAGATTCAGCCCCTCCGGTGGCTTCCTTGACCTTCCCATCTGAGGGCCAGCGTCTGCAAGGAAGGAGGACAGGGAAAACAGCTGGAAGAGCCCTGCTGTGAGCTTGCACTTGCCAGGCATTCATCTCCCCACAACTACGTGGGGTGAGGGACTAGCTCGAGCGGCACAGTGGCAGAAACTGATGAGTGGCTGAGCCAAATGAGCAGAGCAGGTGTCTGCCATCTAATAATGCCCCTGTCCATCTAATATTGAGGGCAGGAAGGAGAGCATATCTACTAGAACATGAGAGTAAAGGGAATGTATGTTTAAGAACAGGCTCTGGAGCCAGACTGATTTAAACAAGGCTCAGTTACTTCCCAGCTGTGTGACCTCAGGTGAATCAGTCAACCTCTCTGTGCAGCAATTTCCTCATCTGTAAAATGGGAAATAATCATACCTAACTCATAGGATTGATTTGAGGATTGGGATGCCTGGGTGGCTCAGTCAGGTAAGCGTCTGCTTTCAGCTCCAGTCGTGATCCTAGGGTCCTGGGATCGAGTCCCGCATTGGTCTCCTTGCTCAGCGGGGAGCCTGCTTCTCCCTCTGCCTGCCACTCCCTCTGCTTGTGCTCTCTCTCTCTCTCTGACAAATAAATAAAATCTTTTAAAAAATGATTTAAGGGTAAAAATGAGTTGATAAATATCAAGCAATTAAAATACCGCCTGGCACCTACATAGCAAGGACTCTATAAATGTTAGATATTATCGTTCTTGTTATCAAATTAAATACTATGAAGGTAGGAATCTTTGCCTGTTTTGGTTACTGGTCTGTTTTAGAACAGTGTCTAGTACTTAATAGGTGCTCCATAAATATTTCTTGGGCAAATGAATATTGTTGCAAGCAGATAAACCGGTTTTTTGTAATGCAGACATTATTTATCTTGGCCAGCAGAGGGCAGCAAATAGCTATAACCGACGCTAATTCTGGGCAAGGGTGATTTAAATGTTAATTTCGAAGGCTAATAGGGCTGTCCTTCCTGAGCCGGCTGGTGGGTTAAAAGGTTGCCATTGCACCTGTATGAGTGGCCCCTACCCCCCCAATCACCTCTGTGTCAGTTGGAATGATTGGCAGAAATTTCAACTCACAACAAACCTTATTTCGATTTTTTTTCTCACCTGCCCAACTTCTTCTCAGTTTCCTCTCCACTCCCTCTCTCTTCTTTCCCTTCCTTGTCCTTGCTCTGAGTGTTTCTCACACACACCCTCCTCTGCATCAAGCTAGTATACAGTACACTCTCCCAAATCTTATCCGTACAACTGCTGCCTGTCTTCCAAACCATGACGTCTAGAGTGCATATCCTTATGCAGTATTCTTCCCAACTAATGAGGCGGAACGTGCATAATAAACACGAACATTTGATTTGATCAAAGTAGGCCCAGAGAGGTACTGTAACTTGGCCAAGGACACACAGCGATTAGTTGCAGAGTGGGAGCACTGGCCAGGGCCTTCTGCTCTGTCCACCCCATTCGGTCTCCACTTGCTTTTTTCACCCGCAGAGGAGGCCCAAGTGGTCCCTGTGTGCTGCGCTAATCACCGCAGCTGTCAGCTTCTGGCCCCGGATGCTGTCCCCCTGGGTGCTGGCACAGAGGAGCAGATTGCTTTCCAGGGCAGCTCACTCAGGGGCCCAGGGTCAGCGGACGGGAGGCCACCACCGCCTACTCACTCCTCAGTTCGCCCAGCCCCGGCCCACAGCTCTCACGTTTCCTCTGTGACCAGTGCAAGCCTGCCTTCCCCAGATGGTGCATTTCCTTGGCACTGACGGGGCCCACACCACCAAAATCAAAGGTGCGTTTCTTGGGAGCCTCTGGGGAGCCCTTGGGTGGCAGAACCCAGAATGCAGAGCCGTCAGCTGGAATACAGCTAGAATGGTTCCCCAGCTTCAGCTGGCAGCTCCCGACTCTCAGTTCCTGGGGTGGGCACCCCACTGCTATGGCCTCCCGAGTTTGCTTAAGATTCTGTCTTTCCCAATTATTATAAAAAAAATTATGCCGGGGGTGCCTGGGTGGCTCAGTCGTTAAGTGTCTGCCTTCGGCTCAGGTCATGATCCCAGGATCCTGGGATTGAGCCCGGCATTGGGCTCCCTGCTCCGTGGGGGGGGGGCCTGCTTCTCCCTCTCCCACTCCCCCTGCTTGTGTTCCCTCTCTCGCTGTGTCTGTCAAATAAATAAATAAAAACTTAAAAAAAAATTAAAACCTTTAAAAAAATTATGTCAGGGTAACTATTTGGAGAAAATATTTAATTGAGATTCCTACTGAAAAACAAATTCCAGATGAATTGACGAGTCGAAGAAAGAAAACTGAAAGAGGAAAATTTTTAAATTAGAAAAAACAGGGGTCATCCACTCCATTACCTTGCATTGTTGGTGCAGCATTTCCATTGGGTCAGCATGCGAGGGACGTCGTCCAGGCGTCTGCTGGGAAGATCTCCTGTGGTGGCTGCTCCTGTCTGTAGCTCAGTCTCTCAGGGTCCCTGAACTGGAGACATTCTGCTTAACTGGGAGTGAAGACCGTCCCCACCTGGGCTCACCCTGCTGGAAAGAGTTGCTGATATAGGAGCCACCTGAAGGAGCTCAGAAGAGCAACAAGAGGTGTGGGGCTGCAGAGCCAATAACTGATTGGGATCTATTATACTAGTGCCCCCCAGACGGTGATGCCCGGCAGATCTGGATCAGGCGCCCCTTATTACTACTATAGGACATCATTAGCACACAGCCTCCTTTATGATTCTTAGAATCAGGGCTGGTGAGGACTTGAGAGATTACCTAGTTCAAGGCGGGAAGTATGTGTGGCTCGGGTGCCCTGAGTGTCCCAGAGCAAAGTTACATGCAGAGCCAGGACCAGAATTCACTAAAAAGCGGTAATTGTCCTGGAGCACCTACACACTTCGCAGATTCCAAGGTCTGACTTTTGTCCCAAGATTTGCTCTGCGGTAGCTGTCATCCTCCGTTTGGCCAGAAGAGGGCAGACACTTGCCATCGATGGAGATGGAGAGCAGGAAGATCTTTTTTAGGCTAGAATAACATCTCCCTAATAAGGTCATTCTGCTCTAATGAGAGCTGCAGCTGAAAACACAATTCTTGATGTTTCTGCTACAAATATGCTACTCGAAAGACAGTGAGGTTCAGAGACTGAAAATCTCTTCTTCATTCCAATTTCAACATTTTACCTCTCCGAGATTCATTCTTTATTATGTGAAGTAGGATCTCCACTACGTGACCATCCAGAGGTGATATTAGGAGGAAAATAGGTAAATTAGAAAGTTCCTTATTACAAAACACACACAAAGAAAGGGAGGTCCACAGCAATGGAATGTGTGTGTGTGTGTGTGTGTGTGCGTGTGTGTGTGTGTGTGTGTGTGTGTGTGGAGAAGAGAGCTAACAAAGGAGAGATGGTCAAGCTGTGGGAGGGTTTTCTGGTCTTGGATGAATAGATTTGTAAATCCTCTGGCAATTGAAACCGACCCATTTGGCACTTGGAAAGGCCTTTACTACTTGCATTTATATTTCAAACTGTGCTTTACCTACTGAATCTGTGTGAGAATAGTGAACTATCACTGGGATACTTGCAAAGTCCTACAATTAAGTTGAAAAATATTGCTGAATATAAAAGAAGGCATTGGTGATATTCATTTTTAAAACTCTTAAGTGTTTGAGTGGTTACATGGTCACAAAAAGCAAAAAAGTAAGATGTGGGTATTTTTAAAAACCTGGTGCCATTTTCTGAGGATGTCGAGCCCCAGGAGAAGTATTCTTTTCACACTAATCTGTGCCAGCCAGAGCAACACTGCAGTCTGAGTATCCCATTTTGGAACAGCGAGGAACTAGAATGCAGTTAACAGGCAAGCAGTCACAAGGGAAGGGTCTGGAAACCAGGTCTGCCGGAGGGGTTTTGGAACTGAGACACGAACCTGGAGGAGAGCAGCCCTGAGTGGGAGAGGACCTACAGGAAGGAATTCAGTAACAAAGTCAAAACCAAAAAGGAAGGGCTGGTCTCGATACTGAAGGGCCTTCTCAACAGCCGAAGCCAAGGGCATTGCTCCCGAGAGGCAGCTCTGGACACTGGACGGTTCTAGGGGTGCCTAGAAGACCCTTCTGATGTCCAGAGAAAAGGCATCGCTGCATATAGTCTTGGCAACCAAGTTATCTCTACCCAGCCAAAGCAGTCATGCATCAAAACATGCTGGGTGAGAGCAAGCTTGCAGTAGTCAGAATGGTTCTCAGAGCACCACGGGATGAAGGCAGCTGGAAAGAGAGGGGACAAAGGTATAGTCGCGTGAATGTCAGACTGTACCAGCGAGTTCAGCCAAGTCAGGGGCACTAACATATCCCGAAAGGAGCAAGGTTGGCTTGAATGGAAAAAAAAAAAAAAAAAAAAGACAAGGGTCCTAAAGAATGTAGGTTTCCACTGCAGTCAGACTGAGATTAGGATTAGCCACGGCGTGTTCACTCACTCACCAACCCTCCCCGACTGAATTCCCACACTCTGCTAGGCACTTTGGAGGGAGCTGTGTGTATTTTCTTTGGAGGCTCCGGGATGATCCATCAGGCTTCACTGTGGTTGAGATGTTGTCTCTTTCTTCTGTGTCCTCCTTTAGCCTCCATGATTACCCGACATGGCAAAGGAGACCGTGCCTGGGATGATGGAGCCACAGGGAGTATGTGCACGCTGCACTGTAGGAGTTCATGGGCACTGCGGTCTATTGAGATTCCCCAATGTGACCAGCCAGCTCGCACAGCCCGATCGGTTTGAAAGAGCTGATAAAACATAGTTTCTATAACTGTCAAGGTGAGAATGAGACCCAAGACCAATCTCCGTTCTGATTTTCTTTCAACCTTCTCAAAAGTACCTGCCAGGGTGTGACTTAAGGGCTCCACCAGCTCTGAGAGATGTGCTGAGGGACTCGGGCATCAGAGCTGAGTCAGGGATCTACCTCCGTTCTGAGAAAGGTTAGAACGACCTGCAGGTCATGCGGGGAACCACTTACATCGTTATTACGGACATTTCCTTCCCGGAAGAGGAAGATGTAGGAACACCTAGTGAATACCCAATGTGACTGAATAACGTAAAACTGATTTTGTTTTCTCTTTGAAACAGCAACTGTTATTTTATTCGCTTGTTGAATATATTGGTGAATTTTCTTATTTTTTAAAAGCAGGTAATTGGGAAGCTTTATACTTCTTTTCTATCATATTCTTCAAAACAATCTGAACATTTTAGGACAGCTTGTAGAACTGGGGGTATACATGGCCAATATTTTTTTTCTCTAGATTGATGGTCCTTAATAAAGGCTTCTTCTCACCTTTTGGAGAGTCTCTTGAACTTTCCACAGATCGAAAATGGTTGTGTTCAACATGCACTCTTGAAACTGAGAACTTCTTTAGCAGAAGGCCAACACTCATTTCGTATTTGTGGAGACGACAGAACACCCCGAGGGACGGGCTGCAACCTCTCTCCTTTGGACTTCGTTTCTCCTCTAACATCCATCCGCTATTTCTCTCCCATTTCAGGATAAAAGTATCCTTTCACTCTTTCAAAACTAACCCTTCAACTTGTGTCCTTGATCCCAAATCTCTGAATTTCCGTGGGGCTTATGTTACCTCACCATCACCTTGACCTCATGGCTGGCTCTTACTCCTCAGGTTTACAAACTCAGTCTAGTTCTCTCCTCAGACGACAAAACACAAGCCCTCCCTTTACTCTGGTTCCTCCTGGAGCAACCACCCCACCTCTTCCCTTCCCAACATGACCACCCATTAATTCTGCTCCACGTCTGTCTAACTTCTGTCCTGCCACTTGAGAAGGTCACAGACTTCCAAACCACCAAATCTCACAAGCTTTATTCCTTAAATGCTGTCAAATCTCTCAGGATTTCTAACTTCTTTCCCCGTGAATCTGGCTCTTTCTTTGGCTTTCTTGACAACTTGCATTTTTCTGGGTAGTCTAGCCTCATGTTCTTTCTCTCACGAGGCTGTGCCCAGTTCACCACTCTTGCCAGTTACCTTCCCTGCTGCTTTGATGCTCTGCCCCAGCTGTACTTCTTCTTCTCAATGATAATGACTGCCAACCCTCCTGCCCCCAGTGGTCTGCTTTACCTCTCATTTCTAATTGTTAGCTTGTCAATTCTTGCAGAAGATGGCTTTTAAAACTCAGCCCAGGCAAATCCAGGTTCATCGTCTTGCCCATTGTGGCAGATCTTTCCTGAGTGTTTGCCCAGCTCAAAATGGATTCTTTAGAAACTGACCCCGATCCATAGGGTGAGCCACTAGCAGCAAGCTGACTCGGTTTCCTGAACACAGTTGACTGGCAAAGAGACAGGTGGCTGCCTGAGGCTGAGCTGCTCACATACTCCCTCCTAGTTCTGAAGTGAGACAGAGACTTGGACTGGGTGTAAATGGTAACAGCTTGAGGGGAAAGGTCCATGAATTCCTGGTGCTGGGGTCTCCTTAGAGTTGTCCCAGTTGCCAATCTTTCTGGTTAACTGCACTCTTCCACGGATCCATGAGATACTCTAGGAAAGCTCTAGTAAGTTCTTCTTTCGGCTAAGGTTGCTAGTTGGCTTCTACTACTTTACAGACCTTTAAGTAACAGACCCACTGACACATCTCTAGGAATCTCGAATTCTGTCAAGGACCTTACCATTCCCTCACCCAGCAAGGGCTTGCTTGCGATTTGACTCTGCTCTTCATTTTCATGAGGCTCACATTCAGAACGCTCAAACCATGTCGGCTTTATCTCCAAGTAACTTCCTCTCCACGTCCTCTACCGTCACCCTAGTTCTAGCCTTGGGAACCTCTTTGCTGAGCCCATCCAGCTTCTCCTTGAGCCACTCATCATTCTGATCATATCGCTTCCAGCCTAACACCTTCGGTTCGGTCCTACAGCTCTTACCATAGCATTCAAATCCCTGGTACATGGGGCTCATCTGCTGTTTCCACTCCTTCTATGTGCCAACCAGGCCTGAGGACCAGCCTCATCCAAACGTTCTCTGCTCTTCACTTCCTCTATGATTTTTGGACTGTGGTTGCCTCTGCCCTTTGGCCTTGGTAAAATCTTACTTCTTGAAAGCCTATTTCAGGCCTTTCCTACCTCCTTAGGAGAAACTCTCCCTCCAGCCTGCTGGACAGATCACTAGTCATGTTTTGCATTCGTCTTCCCTTCCCGACTGCAAGGCACAGGCTACACTGATTTCCTGGCACCGCAGTGGTTGATCAGAAGGTAGATGTTGAATGCGTTGGGTCACATACCATCACGTGTTTACTAGGACAGGAAAAGGCCTTGGAGAAGAGCCAAAGCCAAAGTGTGTCTTTCCATCATGGCTTGGCATGACTTTAGCCAAAATCAGGGACAAGAAAGGATGGGGGCTGCTGAGTGGGTAAATTCCATGGCATGTGCCCCAGACCCGCAGGCATGTGTGTGTGAAAAACACTTACAAAATGGTTTCTCGATCCAGGAAGAGCACATTTATACGGCATAGAGCTGAAGAAACACTTCCATATACTTTAACTCGTTTAATTGGCACGGCAACCCCGTGAAGCTGTTAGTTTAGGAATGCCAGTTTGTAGGCGAGGGAACAGTCAGGTCACGAGGCTTCAACAAGGTCACACTGTTAATGACGACAGCAAACTGTGCCTTCCAACACCCGATCCAGTATCCTTTCTCTCTGATGTGCCATGTGGCCTCTCCGATGGCAGAGTTAAAATACAATGAAACCAGCTACTTGGGAAGTGAGACTAAGGGGGTGGGGTGCTGATGTCTGCTTGTACATTCTCTAACTTTTCTTCCCCACGTGTGAGCACTCATTGCCAGCCTAGGGAGGTTAAGCACCTAGCACAGAAAATATTACCCTATTTCCAGAAATTGATACCACCCCCCGAAGCACTCTGATTTGGTGGCAAAATATTTTAATTTTTCATAAAGCTGTTTCCCCAGCCATTCCCCACCCTGCAGAGTCAGCAGGGAAAAGACTCTGTGGGCACGTGTACTGGTGGAGGAGGCGGACGACGTGTGCGTATACGTATGTGCATATACATACAGGTTTATTTAAACGATCAGATCTACACTTTTGGAGGCTGTTGGAAGCATCTTATCAAAAGAAAACACATTTTAAGCAAGAGGTTAAAAAAGCTTTTCAGACCCAAAGGCCATTTAATACAATAAATCCTACTCGGGTAGTTTAGCAAACATTTTTTTAAAACCCACATCCAACAGACTGGTTAGTATTGGATATACAGATTTGGTTTCAAAGCTGAAATGCCCCTGGCGTAATAGACCTTCTCACGAAGTTCAGTTATTTTATATTATGCCATAAAAAATAGGGACACATATCTATTGACAACTTAAATATTAACTCAATAGGCTACTTGGTGATATAAATAGGAAAAAAAAAACAAAAACAACAAGTGGTCACAGACTAGGTTTGAGAAGACTATAACACCAGCCTATCCTGGCCTGCAAAGATGTTAAAATCTACCCTAGAATCTAAAACAGGAAAAAGAGTCAAATATTCCACTCCATATAGACCCCGTCTGGCCCAAACCATCCCCCAAGGAGAACACCCCCAACACATGAGGTTTACTAACCACCTGCTACAGATGTTACTATGTCCCTAATTAACAATGATCACAGAAAATGTGTCATATCAGAGGTTTTGTTATCATACACAACGCATTAGTGGCCGCAGGAATCGTCCTCGGAGAGCACAGTCAGAAGGCGAACTAACAAACGTCTATGCTGCTGGCCCAGGAAACCACAGCGAGGAGTCTCGAGCATTCGTCTGCACGCTCCCCACTCTAGCTAGAGGGGCCGGGACGTGGGGACCGTCCCAGCCAGGTGCTGCAGCCTCTTACTCCTGGGCCTCCTTGCGGGTCAACTTGTAGATCTCGGTGGGTCCGTCCACATGGGTGATGGTGGTGGTGAGCTGGAGTTCCTCCCCACTGTGGACACCCAGATCACCTGAAACAGGGTTTTGGTGTTAGACGTGTGCAAGGAGGAAGCAGCAAGCTGGGATTCGCCTCGGTAACACTGGCCCAGCACCAGCCCTCTTCCACATCCCGAGCTTCTAGAGACCACCAGGGCACCACAACCTGGGCCAATGCGCACCCCTTTCAGACTCTGTAGTACTTTCAGAGCATTCCTGTCTCTCAGGGAAGAGATATTAATGACAGATGAGTCAATGATGCTTCTATCATGTGTAGTCATTATTAACATTTAATGAGAGCTTACTTTGGACCCGACGCTATTCTCCATGCTTTCTATGTAATCGGAGTTAATCCTTCCAAGAGCCACCCCAGGTGGGCGCAGTGATCGCAGCAGCAGCTTTAGAGATGAGGAAACAGGGAGGGAAGTAAGGACACTGCCCCAGGTGGAGGGGCAGACACACGACAGGGCCGGGAAGGAGGCCGGGGAAGGAAAGTCTGACTCCAAGGCCCCGTGGTGTGGACTAAGCCAGCACAACACGCCTCCCCAGCGATGGGGAGGGACACACGTACACACTTGCTGTGAGTAATTTACAAAGCAGCTACGCCATGCGAGGGCAAACAAGACCTGCCTATATTTACCAACAGGTAGGGCAGGGGAGTGCATGTAATACATTGAGAAACGTTTAGGGGTTTTCTTCTCCTGGGGGAAAAAAAAGAAAAATCCCAGAAATGGGCTCTGAACTTTCTGCTGCCCCCAGGATTCTGTACACAACACCGGTGTTTTGGACTCATCATCAGTGACAGACGTGTTCCCCTCTGCTAAAACGGAAAAATGCGGTTTTTTCTCCACTAGCAAGAAAAAAGTAAGTTTCTGTAAATTGAAGAATCCTACCTGCCATAAGGCAAACTAAATGAACATATAGCTGGCAAAAGGAAAATGGAAAACATTAGGACATAACTGCTGTCAGACTGTGTCTGTGTGGGGTGCACACGGACTTGCAGATTTGCAGAAAGAGGTGCTGGAGAATGAAAGCTCAGGGTTACGTCTGTGATTTTTTTTTTAAAGATTTTATTTATTTGACAGAGAGAGAGAGACAGCGAGAGAGGGAACACAAGCAGGGGGAGTGGGAGAGGGAGAAGCAGGCTTCCCACGGAGCAGGGAGCCCGATGCAGGGCTCGATCCCAGGACCCCGGGATCATGACCTGAGCCGAAGGCAGACACTTAATGACTGAGCCACCCAGGTGCCCCACATCTGTGATTTTTATATTTTATATGTCTATGTTTATTACATATTATATTTTATTATATTATTATATATCATATTTTTATATTTATACTGTATACACATACTTTCTGGGACTAAAATTTTTCCTAGTTCAAAGCACAGAATTAAATAAATAAGTGCTGTTTTCAACTGGGCTTGAAACTTAGAAGAAAGCTTTGGCCCTATGCTTACAACTAATGTCTTGTCACTAGTCTGAGAACTGTTGGGCATCAATGCATCTGCTGGCCTCAGAACCCCAGGAGCCACACCACATGCTGGTCCCACAGGCTGCGTGGCTGGTGCTCTTCACGTGTGCCACGTGGTATTCGTTCTTCCCCACAGACCCATTCTCAGCAGCCGTGCGGCTGAATCAGTCTTATTAAATGCTGGTCTGCGGCTCTCTGCCTGAGACTCGCTACTTTCAGTAGCTGGGTCATTAGCTGTTGAGGAGGACTGCTAACGGTATTTGGGGCTCTCTGCACAAGGGTCCGATCCACAGGACTGGGGGCAGAGCAAGTAATGAAGGGGGTGTATCAGCCCAGGCTCCAGCACGTCCAGCTCTACCCTCCCTTGGGCCAGCACACAGACCAACAGGGTGCAGAGGCTGTAGAAGACTTATGCAGGGCCCCCGGGGGCCACACGGAACCGTTATTTGTACAAGCAAGTTTTCCCAGGTCACCAGCTTGCTTTCTCACTGCTGCAACTTCTAGCCCACTCCTTAGTCTAGCACAATTGCCTAGGCCTCAAATTTCTCCGTCAAAGTTAGTTCTGGATTTGCATATCTGGGTGAGCCATCAAAACTTCAAAGCCACTGTCAGGATGTGGATGTCTGTGTGAGTCATTAAAATTTCAAAGAAAGTCCTGACCACCCCAGTAAACCCATTAGCACCTCCAAGTGTTTACCTAAAGAATCCCTTTCACTGAAGACTTAAAAATAGACACATTCTAGAATGTAATTCTACTCAGGTTTTGAACCCAAGGTGCTAATTCTTTAAGCTTAAAATGCGGTTCTCATTAGCATGTCCTAAAAAACGTGTATGATTCTACAGATTACTTGAGCCAAATTACTTTGGCTTCCTTATTTTAATAAGCACCCATATTGGTCTTTATCATGTGCTGACACCGTTTTGAACACTTTACAAATACAAATATATTTAATCTTCATACCAGTGCTTTGACAGAAATGCTGTCATCATTTCCATTCTATTGATGAGAAAACTGAGGCACAGAGAGGTTAAGTAACTTGCCCAAGGGCCAGGTTGGTAAACTGTGATGTGGGATCCAAACCAGAGCAATAAGGCTCCAGAATCCAGGCTGTCAAACCTTTAGGCTATGTTGACTCTTTGTAAACAATCTAGTTTCTAACAGCCAGAGAGACTGCCAGCAAAGGATGAGTCCACACGCAACGTGTTATGGTCATAAACATATACATGCAATAATCCGGATGAAATGTTCAGGATGTTAACTTTGCTTCTGTATTTGGTGAAAGAGAATTTATGGCACATAATTTATCAGTGCACAGGTAGTAAAGACAGCTGTTATTTTTTAGTATTTACCCTATGCACTATTAGGGGCTCAGCATGCCCTGTATTTCTTTATAAACAGGAAGACACTGAGGGTCGAATAGGCAATTAATTTTTCTAATGTGATTCAGTTTGCTCCCAGCAGAGCTGGGATGAGGACCCAGACCAATGGGACCCTGGCTGGCCAAATCTATGACTCATCGCGTGTGGTCTGATTGTACCTTGAAGGCCAACTCTCCCCCCACCCCTTAGGGGGTGAATGTGGGAATATGGCAGTAACATGGCAGGAGTGGGGATCCCTCCATTTCTTTCCAAATTCCATCAACCCCTACTTCTGCCAAGGTCTTGCTCCATCTGTTATTCTCCCTCTCTCTTGGCTTCTGCTACTTAGTGCACAAACATGCTCAGAGTCTTTTCTAAGACAAAAACAACAAAAACAAAAACACAAAACCCTTTCCGAAAATGTAGTATGTTTCTTGTTTAGGGAAGAGGAGAAGAATAAATGGGGAAAAAATTTAAAAAGGTAAAGAAAATAATTCTTCAGTTTGCATTAAGCCTCTTTCCCTGCTTATGGTGTCAGGTCCTCTCAGCTAATTAACAAGGAGATGAGAGCTTGTTTCTGTCTAACCGTTGTGAAATGAGACTAATCTCTGGCATTGGATTTAATCACCAAGGACTATCAACGGATCCATATTTATGATATGGCATCCACAGGTATGTAGCTGCTTGCTGCTTGATTCTCACTGACTGGAATGCATCCTGGAGACACAGAAAGCCATATAAACTACACTATAATGAGACACCAATAACCACAGCTCCCGAAGACTGGCATCATTTTAATGATGATTCCTTGTGTATCTGCGGCTATTGTAGTAAAAGGAAAGAAAACTCGCTAAGATAATTCCAAGACTGTTTCACAGAATCTGGGAGACCAGCAGTCTTCGAACATTATGGGGCTACCTAATTCTGTCCTCACAACCACTAAGGCAAATGAACACCCCACTGCCCAGATCTGGAAGCCAGAAAGCTCCCACACCATGAGTTCATATTTCTTTAGGTCATACTCAGTCCACATTGGAGCCAGGATTCCAAACCATCTATGTCTACCTCCAAAGCTTATGTTCTTTCTAGAACACTCGTGACTTCATGCTGAGCCATTCCCCACCTACCTTCAAAGTACCTCCAGATACCGAGTACCAGGCAATTCCAAGAGGGTGGACACAATAAAACCTAGACATTTTGAGTGAAAACTTAATGTTACGGGCTGAATCATATCCTCCCAAAATTTATTTGCTGAACTCCTAATTCCCAGTACCTCAGAATGTGACTATATGTGGAGATAGGGCCTCTAAAGAGGTAAGGAAGTTAACATGAGGTCACAGGGGTGGTCTCTAATCCAATACGACCTATGTCTTTATAAGAAAAGGAGATCAGGATACAGAGACACACAGACTGAAGACCATGTGAAGACACAGAGAGAAGACCATCTACAAGCCAAGGAAAGAAACCTCCAAAGAAATCAGTCCTGCTGAGACTCTGACCTCGGACTTCTTGCCTTCCGAGCTGTGAGAAAATACATCAGTTTCTGCTGTTTAAGCCTCTCAGTCTGTGGTATCTGCAACAACAGCCTTCCCAAACTGAAAAATTTAGGAGGCAGAAAGTCACTCCCAAGAAGGTGACTGAGAGTGGGGTGATAGTCATTCGAGGAGCCGGGCAAAGATGCTTTGCTTTGCCTGGGAAAGGAAAGATCAGGTCACTGGAAGGACAGCAGCCCCGGGAGAGGCGGGAGGCAGAAAGTGCCCAACTCCACCCAGCAGAGCAGGACGTGCTAGGCTGGTAGTGGCTTGTCGCCAGCTTCCCATCTTCATTAGGAAATGGGAGAAGGCCACGGAGACCCACTTCAGAGTCTGGGTCCAGTCCTGGTGGTAAGACCACTTCCATCACTGCTCACAGACATCAAGAAGCCAGGCTAGCCACGGGAGGGTCATCTCACACGCAACCAGGGGAAAGGCCTCAATAAAAGGCGGCCACTGTCGAAGCCTCATGACTCAAACCCAACATTTATTGCGGCAACAAAAGCCAAAGCCACCTTTCCTGTGAAACAAGCAGCAGGAGACCTTAGAAGCCTCTGGCAGTAAAACTGACACAGCGTGGTAGCAAGCTACCAAGACATGGGACCCGGGGTTGCTGCTGTGGCTTCCAGCAGAATGAGTGTGTCAGACAGAAGACATTTAGTGCGAATAGAAATAGAAAGGAACCAGTTGGCAATTAGAGTGTTCCTGTTCCCTTCGTCATAGTCATCCAGTCAGGAATTCCGTTTCTCAGTCTTTTTTTCTAAAACCTTCTGACAAGAATTCTATAGACGAAATAACACAAAAATGAAAGCTATTATTAAGAATTGTCTGACTTCATAAGCAGCTCCAACTTTTTTTTCCACATGAATTGGTGGCTGAGGGGGTTTGGACAGTTCGCTGAGCGTGCAGAGCATCAATGCTGAGCCCCTGGGAGATGCTGCCTTCGTTCCGCCCTAAGATTAACATCAGCCTGCTGCAATTCGTGTCTGCCTGGGAAGACATCCAGAATGATTCACAAATCGCTTATGGAAACAGGTAAAAAGAACAACTTTAATGAGAAGGCAGCAGGAGCTGGGCAGAAAATGTGAATGGTCCTTAAAAGAAAGAGGTCTAAAATATCTTTGCTAAATTAAAACAAATGATATGTCTGTTTGTATATATGTGTATACCAACATATACAACATGTATGTACACACACATATACACATAAAATGATTATATTTAAAGATAAACATATATGTATGTATATGAAATACTTGACGTGAGAACGTTTATATCACCAGCTATGGTAAATCAACCAACGAGATGGAACCCAGAGCTCCACACCTTTGCAGCACCAATCAGCTGCTAAAAACATGAAAGTGTTCTGGCCTGGAGCTGTTCCGCCACATCCCGAGTTTCTAGAGGCAGTCAAGGAAGCCTTGTCTCTCAGACCAGGCTGCTGGCTCCACGAGAGCAGGGACTGTGTCTTAGTCCCTCCTTTGGGCTTCATGTCACTCCATCTGATCAAACCTGACACAGTGCTAAGTACTGAGGTACTCAGCGGTTCATTTCGAAGGGTCACTTTCTGATCCACACAATAAAAGAGAAACAGATGTATAAGAAAAAAATGCTCTTTGGAAAGCCAGCCTTTCTAGAACCTGCCATCTGCTTTGTTTCTCTCAGTCCATTCCTTGACCAAAAGGGAGAAGCCAAAATCTATGCTCTCTGCTTTCATTTCCTTCCTACCCACTCCCTCCTGACAGTTCTTGGCATCTCTCTCCATGTCCAAACAAAACAACCCCTCTCAATATTCTTTCTCTTTCCTTAGCCCCTTTGGCTGCATCAGAAACCACCTGCCAAGTTCCTGGAAAGGAGCTTTTTCCAGATGTCCATCCAGGATCCATCTCACAAAGGCAAGAAGCACCACACACCTGGGATTCATTCTCCATAGCAAGAGATCTGAGTACTTGGCTCTGGACCTTAAAAGCAAGGGAGTGGGGGAGCCCAAGCCACCTTAAAAATAAAAACTTTCCATGAGAAAGGAAAAGGAGCACGGGAAGGCTGGGGGAGGAGAAGGGATGTCATCCAGAGACCCAGAGAATTTAAAAATACAGTGTATCCCCCTAGGAGTTCGTTTTCTAGGTTTCCATGTAATATTTCAAACTAGCTCTTTCCAAGGAGCTTCAAAATCTTGGCAAATGCTCCACAACTCCTGGGAGACACTGTGTGGTCTGGCCGGTAGACGAAGAGATGAAAAGTGAAGGAGGGCAGAGAAGGAACATGATCAGAGAACCCAGCGTGGAAAAGCCCCTTCCAAAGGCACGAGGTCACAGCATCATGTGGGACTGGAAGGACACACCAAGCTGCGGGGGGCTCACGGGCTGCTGTGAAGTCACGGCCGATCATGTTACCATCATAGAACTGCTAAGTTGTGTGACTCGTGTTTATGACTGGAACAGGGTCCCAAAAGAGTCTGCCCATTTAACTGCTTGAAGAATGTTTTTTCAGCAAGGGCCCTACTGGCATTTTAGGCTGGCTAATTCTCTACTACAGGAAACTGTTTTGCTCACTGCAGGACACCCAGCATCCTTAGAACGTGGCCTCTAGACACCAGTGGCACCTCCCAGTCATAGTGACAATCCCAAACAAACAAACATGAATACTTTTGGCAAGGGATTTGGGGGATATGACCTCCTGGTGAGAACCAGCTTTTGAGCTTTCTGTGAAATTACAGGTCAAGCTGCCTTCAACCGAAAAAAAAAAAAAAAAATCTGATGGGAACAGATCAAGTGCTATTCTCATCTGCAAGGTTTCAAGCCTCAGAGGGCGGCTGCTATGCAGAGTAAGAAGCCTTAATGGGAGCTGCCTGATACCTGGCTTGCAAATCAAGCATCTGGCCCAACAGGGTGGCAGGCAGTCAGCCTGTCTCTGCAGGGATGGCCACAGCTCTGGCTTCCCACGTGCCTAAAAGTGCTAGGATGGGCAAATTCTCACCAGTGTTGGGAAACCCCTCACCTGTGACAGATCACCCTCTGAGCTGCCCCTTTATGACAGAAACCGCTCTTCTTTGCCAACAGGAAGAAAGAGAACCCCACAGAATTTCATGGTTCCAAGACTTTAGGAGATCACACAACTGGGAGAAGTGGTGCACAGAGGTTAGGCAGTGTGCCAATAGTCACATAACAAAAACCACCGGAATAGTTTACATAAAGTGCCTTAGTATGTGGTCAGTATGCAGTAATGACGGCCCATTAGTAGTGTCATTCCAACTTCCCAGGAAGTCCAGTGACTGCTTTATAGGGCATTTCCCTGGAAGGCAGAAACTTCACCTACTGGGTTCCTGCTTAATACTCTCAAGTCAAGGACACATCCATGTGATTTCTGTCAAAGTCCAACAGGATGACCATGAAATGAAATCGAGATTCTTGTTCACAAGCCCAGAATCCCTTCCTGCTGGCGTTCTGGAGGTCCACTGTTTGAGAGGCTACGTGCCACCATTTCCCACGCTGAGTGAGACCAGCCAAGGAGCAGGAAGGAAGACAGGCCTGAAGGACACTCTTACACAGAAGAGGGAGGTATAGTATTGGAGGCAGATGGTGGCTGAGAATCATCTACGGCCCCAACCTTCAACAGAGATGCCCCTCACTTCTCACACCATCTCTCATGTCATCACCCTCCTCTCCTTCTAACCCTAACTCTCTAGATCATTGGCCCATCTGTGAAATATGAAAACTAATCTAGAACTCTCATTTCTAAAGCATTAATTCAACCAACATTTTCAAAACACCCTTAAGAACCTGTCCTTGCTCTTAAGGAGTCAGTATTCCAGAAGGAGAGAAAGAAGATACAGGCAAATTCATCTACTACCTTTATACAGCAAGTGTCATGTGAAAAGTATAATCGTGTTTCCCCAGGCCTATTCCTTAGAACACTACTTCCAGAAAAAAATGCACTGCTTGGAAAAAGGGGTCCAGGGCCAAATGATTTAATAATTTGGGGAAATGCTGTTACTCTCACCTATTTAAAAAGACCTATAGTAAAAATTAACGTATTAAAGGCATTAAGATGTCTTGCAGTAAAAACCTCATTAATGCTGATTAAAAACCCAATGGTTCTCAAATTTGTTTCACTACTAAAACCTATCAATATTCCGTGGCAACAATATTCTATTGAATGTAGTTTGCTGGACTCCAACTAGGGTGATCAGGAATAGGTTTCAAGAAAGAGGAAGCATTTTGAATGAGCCCAGGAGACGGGCAGGGTTTTATTAGGCCCAAAGGGACCCAGGGAATGAATCCATTCATTCAATACACACATGGTAAGCACTTCCCGTGAGCAAGGCCCACCCGCAGTGCCACGGCCGACATGCAGACTGTAAAGCCCTGGTCTCTCCTCCAAGGCAGTGAAGGGCACTGGCTCTGATTTGAGAAAGAGCATTCTAATACTTGGGGAAGAGCCAGAACATGGCGAGGGTAAAGCCAGTGTGAAAAAGACAAGGCAGAATAAGGGCGGAGACACACAGTGTAGGACTGAGTAGTCAAAGAAAAAGGAGCTATCAGATCTGTTGTTTACCAGGCCACCTATTCCAAGTTAAGAGCATGGCCTAGAGTTGTGACAGTCATTTCCCTCTGCTGTGGCTGGAACAGACACCCCAGGCAAGCGCTTCCCTTCTCTGGGCCTCAGTTTCATCATCTACAAAACAGCCAGACTGGCTAAGGTTCCTAAGGCTCCGTGTGGCAGCAATCGCACTTAGGGAGAAGAAGGCCATGGGGACAGAGGAACAGCTATTGGTCTGGATGCATGTTAGCAGCCTTCCACAAGAATGAGCAGGAGAAAAACAAAGCCAGCTCAATCTTCGACTCTCAGAACCCAGGCCCATTCCACCTGATAGCTTAAGATCATGCTTCTCAAATCAGAAGAATAAACCTAGCATAATCTCCAAGAGTCAATTTTGCTCAAAAAATTGAGGAAAGCAAATTTAAATTTTATACTAAAACTGGCACCTCAGACTAAAATGCAATCTTCTCAATGTTTGAAGATTTAAAAAAAGAGAGACAACGACTTAAAGAAGTATCTGCCTTGTGCTGGCTTTTTTTCTTATGGCTCCCCAGTCCCCAGGGGTGCTCACTGACATTTGCAGGGAAAGTCTGACTGGGGAACCCAGAGCCTTTCCTAAGTGGATCTTGTAGAGACTGAAGCTGAATTATCCTGAATAAAGCTCTGCTGAAGAGACTGAAACTCACCATTGGACTGGTCTTCCCCATAGTTCTTATGGGATGGCGCATACAAGAACATCAGAGCAAAGACATACAGGTTCCACATCCCATAAATGCCTGTGAAAAAGGCACTGTTCACCTGGACAGTGACGCCGCCCCACTTCCAATGGCCTTCTGTCACCTATGGGAAAAGGACAGTAACATTCAATTGGAACCAAGAAGAAATATAACACCGACACAGGAACCAACCAACACAAAAACCAAATGTCTTCTACATATGGGAAAAGTAAAGGGCCATGTAAGACTTCTTTTTTTCTTTTTAGATTTTTTATTTACTTATTTTAGAAAGAGAGAGAGAGAGAGCATGCGCTCGAGGGAGCACAAGTGGGGGAAGGGGCAGAGGGAGAAGAAGCAGATGCCCCGCTGGGCAGGGAGCCCGATGCATGTGGGCTCGATCCCAGAACCCTGGGATCATGACCTGAGCCAAAGGCAGACGCTTAACTGACTGAGCCATCCAGGCGCCCCTAGGACTCCTTTTTAAATCAAAATCATACTAGTATGAATTTAGGTTCACTGAGGGTTTACTGTGTGTCAGGTACAAAGTCAGTGGTTCTCATGTTGGCTGCACATCAGAATCACCCAGGGAGTATCTCTTTCTTAAATAACAGTACATAGTTACCCCTAACTTAAGGAAACTGTGTTTGAGTCTCACACTTATCCACAACTATAACCCCTCCTCTGTAGTCTATCTTCGCAGCTCGATGTAAACTCCCTGCAGGCAGAGACCACTTCTGACTTGTTCACTGCCATACCTTGGTGCCTGATGCCCCACAGTGGAGTGAAGACAGTGAAGTGAAGACAGGCTGATTAAATAATCAAATGAAGCCTTAACGGTGAGTAGCCTTCCTTAGTGGGGCAGCGTGGGGAAGCCGAAAAGACACAGGCTTGGAGTCAGAGACCAGGATTCAAATGCAGACTCCACCACTCACTCTCTGTTTAATGTAAGAGAAGAGTTAAGACTCTAAACCGCAGTTTCCTTAGGTACAAAATAGAGGGGATGCCTGGGTGACTCGGTCGGTTATGCATCTGCCTTCAGCTCAGGTCATGATTCCAGGGTCCTGGGATCGAGTTCCACGTCGGGCTCCCTGCTCAGTGGGGAGTCTGCTTCTCCCTCTCCTTCTGCCCCTGCTTGTGCTCTCTCTCTTGCTTGCTTGCTCTCTCTCGAGTAAATAAATAAAATCTTAAAAAAAAAAAAAAGTACAAAATAGAAACTTGCAGGGTTACTGAGGAGAATTAAGTAAAAATGTTTCAAGAAATTTCCTAAGACAATAAACAATAAATCTTATGTCTATATAATGTCACTCTATGTAAGTCACTCATGAAGGTAATTATGAAGCTTTCACACACCTTACAATTCTCCAGGAATGTTTTGAGGCAGCTTTTGTCTATGTTAATGACTTGGTAATTGTTTGGAGGGCTGTCTGATGACGTATGGATTACGCTAAGAACTGTCAACAGAACTATTGAGCCGAGTGACTAAAAATTTGTGCCAGTTCTGAGATCAATGAAATGATTCTGGGGGCGCCACTGGGTGGCTCAGTCGTTAAGCGTCTGCCTTCGGCTCAGGTCATGATCTCAGGGTCCTGGGATCGAGCCCTGCATCGGGCTCCCTGCTTGGCGGGGAGCCTGCTTCTCCCTCCCCCACTCCCCCTGCTTGTGTTCCCTCTCTCGCTGTGTCTCTCTCTGTCAAATAAATAAATAATAAATAAATAAATAAATAAATAAATAAATAAATAAAAAGAAATGATTCTGACCACTTCTGCTTGCTACAGGAAATTTTAAATGGGAGTAGAAGAATACTGGACAAATGTCCCTGTGAGAACTTACTGAGGCTGGGTTATGTAAACCATCTCTAGGAGCCCCTTCTTCTAGGAGCTAAAGTGTAAGATGGTAAGCTGTATCTAAATGTTAATGACTTTAACAAGCAGGTGGATTTCACCTCCTGTTCATGAGGCAATGGGTCTATATTCACCTGACACCTTCTTTATAGCGCATGACCCACTGGGGCCCCAGGCATAATAAAGCTGTAAGTATAGGTGTTTCCTTTTGAAAGACGTGGAGTATCAGTTAGTTAGGTTAACTAACTCTAGACTTACCAATTTTAGTTGGCCTTGGTGATACATAATTTTTCATTTTTGTGATGCATAAACCATTATCATGAACCCTAACTTATTTTTGGAAATAATTCACTTGATACAATGTGCTCGGGAATATTTTTGGCAAAGAATTTCATAACCATTACTGATTTTAGAACAATGTATGAGCATTTAAGCTACATAGAACTAACTTCTTAGAAATGTCTCCAAATGTCAGTCTTCTTAACAGAATACCCTAGCTTTATAAAAATTACAGTACCTAGGGCATACTTAAGATGATTTTAATGCATATAATGGAAGAGGAAAGGAAGTCTTAAGATAATTCCTGGAAATCTATGTACCTGCTGTCATAACAAAGGGAACTGTTCTGTATGCGAGGAAGGAGGGTAGGATGGGCTGGGTGAACTATAGATACGATGGAATAAGGCAGCTGTAATTTTCTTCTACTCTGTTAAGGCAGTAGACCCCTCAATAGGTCTCTCTCCTGCAAGAGACCCTACTTCCTAGGACATAAGCTGGGAAAACTCAGTACCTTTTTGCTGAAATTGATTCTTGTTAGGACTGGCATGACCGATCTAAGGAAACGCCCACCTGTATGCCTGGTTCACAATGGTATTCGACAGACAGATGTTTGTTGAATGAATATGGACAAAGGTACAGGCATGTGCAGGAATGCCAGTGCAAGTACATGGAAGTAGAAAGGGAGGATAGAAACAGTTGCTCGAAGGAAATATCTGATGCCAAAGTAAAGAGAAAATATTGCATTCTATAGTAAAGAATGATGATTGTACTTAAAAGTAAGTCAATGGGTAATAAGTATTATTTCACTTAAATATTGCTCTCTAACACAAATATTAGCAAAACTCAGACTTTTTAAAATAATAAGGGTAATGATAGTTAACATTTATTTATCCAATGCTAATATGTCAGGCACTACAGTAAGAATTTTAAATGGAAGATATTATTTAGTCTTAACTTTATGGGCGCCTGGGTGGCTCAGTCGGTTAAGTGTCTGCCTTGGGCTCAGGTCATGGTCCCAGGGTCCTGGGATCGAGTCCCGCATCGGGCTCCCTGCTCAGCGGGGAGTCTGCCTCTCCCTCTGCCTGCCGCTCTCCCCTGCTCATGCTCTCTCTCTCTCTCTCTCTCTCTCTCTCGCTCTCCCTCCCACTCTCCCTCTGTCAAATAAATAAATATTTTTTAAAAATAACAACTTTATGGGCGCCTGGGTGGCTCAGTTGGTTAAGTGACTGCCTTCGGCTCAGGTCATGATCCTGGAGTCCCTGGATCGAGTCCCGCATCGGGCTCCCTGCTCGGCAGGGAGTCTGCTTCTCCCTCTGACCCTCCCCCCTCTCATGTGCTCTCTCTCTCTCTCTCATTATCTCTCTCAAATAAATAAATTTAAAAAAAAATTAAAAAATAAAAATAACAACTTTATGAGGTTGGCAGGTAATATTTCCACTCAACACAGGGAAAAACTATGCCTCAGTGAGGTACATTATCTTGCCCAAGATTGCTCAGTCCGAAAGTCATGGCTCTGACTCCAAAAGAAGGTATTCTTAACCATTATGCAATATAAGAGTAGGAATATTATCCTAAACAGTGGTGAGTCTGTTAAGTTAGCAAATGGAGCAACTATTGTGGAAGATCAAATTTCCTTTGAAAATTCACTTAATTAACCATAATGCAAATTATTATACAGTGTATATATACACAGGTTTGCATATTCAAATCCATAGAGTAATATCGATGTACTATATATCCTAGACATAGTAATATAGGATATTCAAAACTGGATCTATATGCAAAATACAGCTTTACAGTAGAAGCACTGAAATGAGATGCTTATGCCATGAGGGGTACACAGGTGCTCAGACGGCCTGAGGAACTAGCAGATTCATGCCCCCATCTCAGGTCTGCTGTGAGACGCCTGCACCTTGTTTGGCATAAGGCTGCAGAATTACCCATACTATTTAATTTGTAATCCCTAAATGTATTATTTCCTGCTGAGGGCAGAGAGTTGCATTTGCATAGATGAGCTGTATACAGAGAGTCACTCGACTGTGCGTGCGTGCCTGTCTCCTCTCTCGGTTATTCCTGCCTGGGACCTCCAGAGTTCTGAGCACGTTCCCACCAGCATGAACCACAGTAAGCAGCCTCAACAGAGCGGCCCTTGTCAATCCGAAATCTTATTAATGCTAAAGCAGAGAGGTGACAGTCACCCCATTTTAACTTCCGGAGGAAAAAATCAGATAGCCCTAACCAAAAAAGAAAAAAGAAAAAAAAGAAAATCATCTTCCCTCTGCCTAAGTCTTATTTCTAAAAGTCCCTGTTTTTCCTGATTTAACATTTGAACAATTTACTTTTGTGTAAAACCACCCAATTATACCCCTGGAGCCAAGTGAAGGTCAAATCCCTTTACACCCAGTAGTCTTGACAACCAACATTCCACTTAACAACAAGATTTCCAAATCCCAGACACAGGCTCTCTTACTGGAAACATTTCCTCTGTGAGTAACAGAATGAAGTGATCACACACACAAAAAAGAGCTGGGGACAGGCTCTCTGGGAGTTTGCTGCATGTGGCTTGACCTGAATGTCAGGCACCTGGGGGTCCCCTTAGTGAAGGTTGGTGACCTTCTCCCCTGCATTGCACTTCTGTTCCCTACTGCCTGCCACCTCTAAACGGAACGCCTCTTTCTTTTCCAGAGGGAAGGGGCTAAAATACCAGACTGTGATGTACCATCTCTCGGTTGCTATGACTGAGGCCATTAAAATGGCAGGCATTAAAAGACTGCCCCTCAGGACCCAGCTACAAAGCCTCAAGGTCACTGCATTCCACAGCTTCCTGTGGGCCCTTCATTCCTGGCCTCAGAGCTTCAATATCCTGGCGAGATCCCCTCGCATTATATTTCATGGGGCTTAAATGCAAGCTCTCTCAGCAAGCCCGAGAGTATAATGGGAGTTTTAATACATTCCTTTTACCTAAGGCTGGGATCTATTTCAAAAAGTTACCCAATAGGTTTTCTTTTAGGTGAGCTCATTGCTGAGACATTCCAAAATGACATTAAAAAATAAATCCTCTGATGACTATATTAGTACAGTACCTGGGACATCGAGAGTTATGCCTGAAAACGTCTTAGATATCTATAAATAAACCTTAAAAAAATAACCCAGCAGGAGGAATGTGAGGAGCTAATGGAATCCAAAAGAACTCGCTGCTACCCCCTTGGAGTTGAAATCCACTCCGGGCTGACTGTCGCTGCGGCAGATATAAAAAGCCAGCCACAGTCTGGAGCCGTGTTAGAAAATACTGGGGCAAATGGAATATTAATCTTTTTCTCCAAAGAAAAGCCACAAACTCTGCTCCTTGGAAGAACTGGCCTCCCTTGCTTGAAAACGGTGCACTATGTAACATAGACAAGGCTAAATTCGGGCAACATGTGGCTGCCTTCAAGATCAGCAGCCGTCCCTTCTGGACTTCACCTGGAAGGGACTCTCTGCAGAGCCAGGTGCGTAAGTGGCATGGGGCTGTGGGAGCGTGGCGGCAGCTTTCTGAGGGGGCAGAGACACAAGTTAAGACCCAAAGTGCCCTTTGCCTCTGCCTTCCTGAGAACATATCTTGAGACTGCCTTTCATTTCTCAGCCCAGCTTACTTGACACTTCTGTTTCTCCAAGCAGTGTGCCCTGCTCTCTTGGACTCATCCAACTGGCCCTATTAAGTGTCCCAGTGCGTTACCGAGGCACTGGAGGACTGGACACTCGGGTCATATGAAGGAATCAGCCAAAGGATAAGTCAGCCCTCAGACACCCTTGTTTGAGCCTCAGCTGGGTGAATAAAAAACTCATTCAGAATTTGAAATATGTTACTGCATTTGGAGCGATGACTGAAGTTTCCTCGGTTTTATAAACAGTCTGATACAAACACAGCACTGGTGTAGGTCACAGCAGATGTGGTAAGCAGAACTTTTCGAAGACAGATATGTATTATTTGTTTTGTTTGTTTTCCACACTCATTTCAGCCTTCAACAGCAACACTCACACTGCCCAGTGGGCAGAGCCCACATGTCTCTAGAGGCCCCTAATGTGGGTCGGAGGCACCCTTGGGTGTCCCTGCAACAAGTTCAAGAGGTCCATGGACTGGAATGAGAAAAACTGTATCTTTATGATATGAAAGTTACCATTTCTTTCAATTATAAATGTAGAAAACAAAGTCCTGTTAATATTAGCACTAGCACAACCTGTAATTTTGTTACCCATAAAATCATGACATTTTCCTATCAATTACAATTATAGATACGTATCTGTAACATCTGTAACATGTATAATTGCAGATATCTTTGAAATCCAAAGTACTTTATTTTACTCATTTAAAAACATTCAACGAAGACACCCATAGCCTCCAGCAGGTTGCCCATGGGATCTATGCTGCAGAAAAAGCACAGGAGCCCCTCTACTAGAGGGAAACGAGCCAGCACAGTGAGACAAGTCCGGTCCTAAGGCTCCACCTGCACTAACATTCTCAGTTTTGGCCAAATACAGGGATGACAGAACAGTTGGCAAAAAAAAAAAAAAAAAAAAAAGTCAAAAGGACTGGGTTCTGGTCCCCAACTTACTGAATGTCCTTTGGCACAACATTCACCCCTTTTGTTATTCACAAGAGCACAGCTATTCCTGCCCACGATGTGCCAGGCACTCTGCAAATCACTCTGCAGGCATTACTTCCTGTGGTCCTTACAGCCCCCTTTTGTGGCGGTACTATTATTACATGCATTCTACAGATAGCAAAATTAAACCTTAGAACTGTTAAGTAATCATCCACTATCTCACCCAGCTGGAAAACAGCACAAATGGGAAATGTCTCTAAGGCCATTCGATTTCATATCCTAGCAACTGAGATAACAACCCCAACCACCCTACACCCACAGGATTTTTGTGGAGCTCAAATGAATGGCAGATAGGTCACCTGTCAGGTTTAAACAGTGCTTTCCACTTTCCAAAGCCAGTTACCAACATTTTAAAATTATTACCACTATTGAGGTTTTCAAGTATAGCAACATTTTGAGTTTTGGAAATAACCAGCAGAAAGGTAAGAGTCTATCAAGGGGACTTCTGAATTGTATTTCATGTTTAAGTGGCAATATAATTATTACAAAGAATGGCTGATGGACTGTAAAAGGATCTATGTTAATGCTTAGATAAAGATCAAGTCAAACGAATACTTGCTTGTTGGTGTTCTGCTATAGGGCTTAAAAAGTGTATTCTCTTAAGTAAATGAAATAAGTGCCCTTCAATCTGGCTGCAGGCTTTTAATTTATGTAGCAACTTTCTTCCTCCTACGAGGCTATACTGAAAGGGAAAATTCCATCCACCTCTGGCCAGGTGGTTCAGTCCCAGAGTAGAGCACCTTAAAAAACATGGCTTGAAGAGGTGCCCAGCATTACAGCCTCCCTGCTCCTTCCTCAGCAGCTCTCTAGAATTTTCTGTGCAGAGTGGAGGCACCCCTCCAGGGACATTCTCACCCTGACGCGGTTCAGGGTCCACTTACCTGGCTAACAATGAAGAAAATGACAGTCATAGCGGCGCAGGCCAAGGTGATCAGCATGAGGAACTTGAACCTGAAAATCAGCCCCTATTGGGAAGGAGAGAAAGAGTAGATTACCACTCTCCCAGCTAGCACCAATCCTTTTCTCAAGATATAACTCTGTAAAAAACCAATTAAAAAAAAATATCTATAAAACAAAATCCCTAAGAGGGACTAGTAAAATAATTTCATATAGTAACATTTCTCCTACACAGGTGAAGGTGACTGAAAAATTTATTGGGCCAAACATTTCTTATGTTCTTATCTCTCATGAAACAGTGATACCAGAGCCCGGGAAATTATATTCACGGCACGTTGTGAGGCTGCTAATTTCCCTGCTAAGCTGGTTATGCTTCTCTGCAAGGGTTCAAAGTCACCAAATCCAAGTTTTCTGTGGTTGTAATAAAATTCTGCTCCAGTGAACAAAAAGAAATGTGCATATTAATCAACATGAAGTGGATTTGGTTGAATTTTCTCATGTGTCACTCTAGCTCTAGAGACATGCAAAGCTTCAGAAAGTGCCCAGGGTTTCCTGAGAGCAGGATTTAAGGAAACCTGTGTTTCAGGGAAAGACACCTCTTACTTGGGGGCTCTTAGCTGCAGATCCACTGTATATAAAAACCCTGGGGTTCTGCAGTTTCTGTTTCTTTTCACAAGAGGAATTAGGCCCATGTCTCCAGGGACAGCCACTTAGGCATGAATCCAAGGGATCCTTGAAAAATTAAGAATGTGTTGCCTGCATTAAGAGATCGGAGGATGTTGAGCGTTTTCTCTTGAATGAAGCACATAATCTATAAACAGAGATTACTGAATTCTATTTGATCACCTGCTGGATATTTTAGGGGAAATGTGGCCTCTCCGAGTCTAAAAAATCAGATCACCTGGGCTGAAGCCCAGGCTCCAGGCTGATTCTCAGCAAGGGAACCTTACCTAAAGCCTCACCCCAGCCAAAGCCCTGATGCCACTCTAATCAAATCTCCCATCTAGTATCACCCACATTCCATCCCAAAGCTGAAGAACCTGCTGAACAAGTTCACCCCTTCTGAGGACAGAAAGACATATAGACCACAGAAAACTCCAAGATCGACACAAGCCAGCTAGATGCTTCTCAGAGTCAGAGTTAGCCTCTTATTTTGCCCAGACATCTTCCGTGACAGGAGAATCCCTCCATGTGTATCTGAAATAAAGGCTTCTCATCTCCAGGTGTAGGTGTGTGGTGTGTGTTTACACACCAAGCAGGAGCTCCTGAGTCACCAGGTCCCGCGTGAGCCGGGAGGTTTGCTCACCTCATAGTGCAGCCGCCGGACTTTGCTCATGGCCGGCAGGCTGGACTGCTTCCCACTGATGTTCCGAAACACCTGAAACACCATGAAGCACAGAAACAGGAAGTAGAGGCAGAGGCAGATACCAGCCACAATGATGAAGGCCATCTGATGGTTTCCAGTAAAGGAAAGGGCAGGCTTGCTGACACAAACACTTCTCCTCAGCTCTCTTGGCAAGGACACCCATGGTCTCCAAACAGGGGGATAAAATATTAAAACTTGGCATTCTAATGCCAGCGATAGAGATTTTCGGACACAAAAGTACAACAGAGTGGAGTGTTCCAAGTTGTTTTCTAAGGCAAGTGAGAGGAGGAATGGAGCCTCGCTTATTAGAAATGCAGACTCCAGGGCCCACCCGAGACCTACTGGATCAGAATCTGGCTCGTAACAAGATTCCCAGGAGATTGGTATGCACGATCCATTTGAAAAGCACTAAAATACTGGGTATTGGTTGCAAATGACTGGTCAGGTAAAACGCTGCATTAAAATCACCAGAAGAGTTACAATACAGCCCAGGTTCCACGGCAGATCTATGGAATCAGATTTTCCAAGAGCAAGGAAACCAAGTATAATCGTGGTTGAGAACCAGCGGGCTAGTCCTTGGATTTTTAGAAGGAGACGGAGACACCGTGGAATCAGGAGGTGATGACGTGGGGGTTGGGAGCAGCAGCTTCAAGGGATGCTGGGCATGGGACGGAAGGCCTTGAAGTAAAACCAGGGATGAAGTTCTGTTTGCAATTTTCTGTCACAAGAAAAATCTTGTCAAATGGAACAGAGAGCAGAAGGACAGATGGCCAAGGTGGGAGATGAGGGTGGGGGCAGTATATACTTTGAAACTGATCAGGGCAACTCTAAGACCCATCCTGAAAGCTCAACCTGAGAACTACCAAGGCTTGGGGAACACTGAGCTGGCCTGGGAGGCAGGTGACCTGAATCCAAGTCCTTTCTGCTATAACTCTACCCCAAGCTGCATATTTTAAAATATTTTAACAAGCGTGCACTCAGTGTGTATATTTCATTAAATAATATATTCAATGCAGTTTCTCCTTCTTTCCAAATGCCAACAGTACCCCAGAATGAAGGGAATATAGCTTTTTTTTTGCTACAGGCCCTGACATTTTATTTGCCTCCGTGGACCTTCATCATATATGGACCATGAAAGGGCTGAAGTAGACTTAACGTTGTAAGGACTCCCCGTGTTGTGCAGCTCACATTTTCGGGAGGAAGGATGGGAGTAGGGCAGAGCACAACTCTCTCATCTTTATTAAGGTAATGATACTACTGAATCAGTTTGCTCACCAAGTTCTTGTGATACTAAGAAGCCCAGACAAACATCATGACCAGACAAAGCATATTTACCAGCACATGACAAGATATTATCCATCAAGAAATAATACAACTCCAGCCTTTCTCCCCACTACAACAGAGGAGAGTCTTTTTCTCCTAAAGCACTTAACATATTATTCAGGAAGATAAAATATTTAAATCCAGCATCCTGAAGGGGATAAGAGAAGACTGTCACTTCTGTTTCATGAAGATGACTCAGAGTTTATGCCAACCAACCAGAAGCCTCGGCAACTCCTCTGGAACTAATCACCTTAGCCTTATCTCCATGCGGTCTCAGAAATGAATAGCAGCAGCGTGGTACGCTGGTACACCAAGGTCACTGTAAGAAGTCTCGCACATGGAGGACTTCAGAAACAGGCTCTCCCACAGGGGCCCAGAGGTGAACCTCCGTGGCTCCAGGGAAAAGCTAGTCATGCTTGAGTCTGCGGTAAACAAGTGTATCACAGGTCATTTGCACAGGCTGTGGTAAGACGAGCAACTCTGAGCCCTCTGCCACGGGGATATGCTGCACCTTCCTCATTTTGCCTGCTCTCACCGGGCTTAAAAGCAAGCATTAATTCTTCTGATTATTTGCATTAATTGTGCCATGATCATTGGTCTGAGGATCAAAGCTCTGGCTGAGCACACATGGAGAATATTAGCAGGACTTAGAAAATGATCTGGGGGGACCCGACGGCTGTGGGAAGAAATGAAACCCTGAAGTCATCAAGGAAGGATACAGCCAGCTCTGTCCCGACATCTGTAGTCCAGATGCTGTAGAAGGGATTTGTGAGTTGTACCCCTCTAGAAAGAAAAACAAGATGGAAAGACACAATTAATACAGAGGCAAAGGGGGACTTTCCTTTTTACACATCCTCTGCTTCTCAGCCAGAAGGGCGGGGGCTGTGTGTAGACTAAGAAAAGTTCACAGACTTAAAGAGAAACAGAGTTTGAAGGATAGGACCAGCACAAATATTTTCCATCTAGAAAGAGCTTTGCCTTTGATCTCAGCCCAATCCTTATCTGCGGACATAACCACGTCCAATGCTTCCATCCCACAGGCTCCCGACCACCCTTCCTCTTTTTGAATCCTCCTCCCGAGGAGCTGGGGTGGACATGGGGATGCACATTTCAGCCCAGGAACCCACAGGCACCTGCTCACCTCTCACACATGTCAAATATGAAGAGACAGAAAGAGCCAACAGCAATTGGTCCGACTTGCTTCCAGTACCCTGCTATGTGATTCCGCTCGTGCTGATCCTGAGGGAAATGGAAATGAGAAATGACATCGGGGAGAGCAAAGCAATTCTACAGGTAAGTCAGTCATTCTAACAATCCTGCTGACCACCTGTTGTATACCAGGCATCATGCTAGACTCTAGGCATATGAGAATGAGTAAAACCAAAATCTCTGTTCCAGAGGAGCTCATTTTTTATCAGTCCATCCATAGGGGCTCTCATAGCCATAAGAACAGGATGCTACGGGAACACAAAGAAAGGCCTTGTATCCTCAGCAGTGGAAGTTCTGTGGTTTGCAAAATAACTCATTCCGAATTAAATTAAGCGGTTTATCGCATGTGTTTGTCAGGCGGGTGGATTCCCAGAGGACAAAATAAACACTTTAAGGCATTAAAATATGTCAAGAGATATATCAATATCTCTCATGGTTAGGAAAATAGACGTATGTTCTCCCTACCTTCATTAAAAACAAGAGTGGTTCCTCTTGGTAGATATACAAAGACACTAAGAGACAGAAAATGAAGGAATGTAGAGCGAGAAAACGGAGAAAGGCAGAAGACAAATCTTAGCACCCAGGCTGAAGACCAGGTGCGACAGTCCACACAAATCCACTCTGGGCCTCCACCATGGCTCGCTGTGCTGCTGCTGGACCCGAGTCCTGCTGCCAAGGGCTCATTCTCAGAGCATCACCACTGGAGGACCCCTCCCGCCTACCCCAGGCACCCCAGCCATCAGCAAACACCTCTCTCTGCTCTCACTGCTCTCCTAGAAGGGCTGCAAGACTGCAGAAGCAAGGATCAAACCCTAGTGGAGTTTAAAAGCAGTCCACTACTATGCAGCTGGTTGCCTGCCAGGAGGACCAAGCTCCAGCTGGCATATCACCTGAGCCACAACGTGAGGACCGCACCATTCTTATTTTTAGCCGTGGTACCTTCAATCCCTCCTGAAATAGGATTTGATGTCTGTGCAAACTGAGACCAGGGAGGTCAGTATTTCAGGGTAACAGGGGTTACCAGGCCACCTGGACAAATTGCCAGCTGGAAAGAGCCAGACCCACATTCTCTGGGGGTTACCTTGGTCCTGGGGACAAGCAGAGCTGAAGCCAAAGCAGAAGAAACAGTAATAATCACTGACATTTGTGTGTTTACATTCTGTGAAATACTCACATTATCTCGCTTAAATCTCACGAAAACCCTATACACCAGGCCTTTAAAATCCATGTTACAGATGAGAAACCGGAGATTCTGGGCCAGACAGTCACTTGCCGGAGGCCACGTGGCTAGGTAACAAGTGGGGGAGTCAGAATTTGAACCGGCGTTCTGACTCCAGAGCTCAGTCTTGCAGCCACTAGTTGATCTTGTCTCACCCCCGTCCCTTCCTCCCTCAGGAGGCTCTTACCATCATGTGCTCGCCACAGAAGATGATCCAGAAGGAGAGGAGCATCGCGTAAAAGATGCCTTGCCGGATGTCGCCGAACAGTAGCATCCAGGTCCAATCAAATCCAATGGAAAACCATTCCACTGGGATATTGATAAAAGTCATGGAAATCCCAAGGGCAAAGATGACTCTGATCATGAGAAAATAGCAGGAAAACCACTTTATTCATCTGGGAGGCAGATTTTCCAAAAAAAACCCAAAACAAAACAAAACAAAAAAACAACCCAGTTTGGGGAATTGAGATGTTACCTATTGAGACTGAAGCCATATGATCAGTTTCTTAGCTCTCATAATGAGTTTCTACACCCAGACGCAAAATGCCTTGTGTTGTTGGCACCACTGCGGGATGAAGGAAGCCTACATTAACCTTTCTATATAATTGAAGCTAAGCTCCTTAGTGCCCTGCACTTTATTTTGGTACCACATCAGATTAAGAGCTTCCTACAATGTTTTTCCCTTCCTTTGCCTTCTTAAACAGACCTCACTGAACATAACTATCCTCTTTTACCTATTTAGGTAATCATTAACTTGATCATTAAGAACACTCATGATTATTATTGTGATGATGATATCCTCCTCGGCAACTATGAATTGGATAAGCATGTTTGTTTCAGTAAGAAATTATTCCAAACAACAAGAAATACAACTTCTTTTAGCTGCTTGTTTAGTTTTCATTTTGCTTTTTCCCTACTGCCCAATTAATTGCCACTGCTCTATCAAATATCATTCATTTTGTCACTGATTTATTCATACTTTCAATCATACCTATGAAATACAAGTGTTAATTAAGCACGGATCACACGCCAGACATTTTGTTAGGGCCATAGATGACCAAGCGAGGTGGTACTCTTCTACTCATGGAGGTAGATTTAGTGGCTGAGCCAAATAAAGTGTGACAAGAGATATGACAGAAGTGTGCACAGGCTGCCCCAGGGACTTCTAACCTTGACAGAGACAGAAATGGAGAGGAGTTGTGAGTCACAATTGGGGAGGTGGAAGGGCATTGCTAGCAGAGGGAAAAGCCTGAATGGAGGCACAGAAGCCTGGAACAGCCTGAATCATTTGGGGATCCGCACATGGAGGAAATGACAGGACATGAGGAAATGACAGGACATGACACCAGAGAAGTAAAAAAGGCTGAGCTCATGAAGAAACTCACCTACCCCATTAGAGAACTTATCTTGAAAAGACTGAGGCTCCAATAAGAAGTTTAAACAATGGAGTGACATCATTCATTCATTCAACAAATTCATATTTATTGAGCTCCTACTATGTGCCAGTCACTATTCTAGATGCTGGGATACAGTAGTAAACAAAGTAGGCAAGGATCCTGCTCTAATGATGCTTGCATTTAGAAGGGGTGAGAGGAGGGGTCTGTGAAGAAAGAAAACAAATAAATAGAGAATATATAAAGAAAAATAAAACAAGGTAAAAGAATGGAGAGAGAAGGGGTATTACTTTATATAAGGTGGGTAGGAAAAAGCCTCTAAGATAAGAGACATTATGCCTGGGCCTGAAGGAAATGAGGAATTGAGCCACAGAGATATCTAGGGAAGAGCATTTCAGATGAAGAGAACAGCAAGTGCAAAGGCCCTGAGGTGGGAGCCTACCAGGCATGTCTGAGCATCATCAAGGTGGTAGAGGGCAAGGAGATGAAATCAGAAGTGGCAAGGGTCCAGGTCATCAAAGGCTTTTTATAGGCCAGGGCAAAGGAAATGAAAAGCCAATAGAGAGCTTTGAGCAGAGGAGTGACAAGATCTGATTTACACTTGAAAGGGAACACTGGCTGCTCTGAGAATAGACCGTAGGAAGGAAAAGAGTGGAAGCAAGAAGAACAGTGGAGAGGCTATTTGCAATAATCCAGGTAAGAAATGAGAAATGATGGGGAGTTGGATTAGGGGGTAGGAATGGATATGGTGAGATTTCCTGGTGGATTGGATGAGGGGTGTGAAAAAAAGAGAGAAGTAAAGGATGACTCCTACTTCTCTAACCTGAGCAGCTGAAAGGATAGAGTTGCCGTTTCCTATGATGGGGATGCCTGGGAGAGTAGCAAGTTTGAAGAGGGAGGAAATAAAATGTTGTCCTTTGTATGCATTACATTTCTGTGCAAGTGAAGATGTTAAACAAACAGCTGGAATTCTTGGATTTAGGGCTGGGAGGGGCTGAGGTTGAGGATATGAATTAAGAGTCATCAAAGCCTGATGATTTTTAAGACCATGAGACTAGATGACATCACTTCAGGAATAAGCATAGCTAATGAAGAGAAGAAGTACACAGACTAAGCACTGGCTCCAAAGTTTAAGAGGTTGGAAAGATGGTTGGAAACAGCACTGGAAACAGAGTGATGGTCAGCAAAGGAGGAGAGTGGAAGAAGCTCTGTGAAGAACAAGGAAGTGACCATTTATGTCGAATGTTGGTGATGAGTCTAGAAAAGTGAGAACTGAGAAGTGACCATTGGATTTGGGGTGTGAAGGTCATTGGTGATCCTGTCAAGAGCAGGTTTTTTTTGGTTTTTTTTTTTAGAAGATTTTATTTACTTACTTGGCAGAGAGCGAGTGGGAACACAAGTAGGGGGAGTGGGAGAGGGAGAAGCAGGCTTCCTGCTGAGTAGGGAGCCCGATGCAGAGCTCGATCCCAGGGTCCTGGGATCATGACCTGAGCTGAAGGCAGATGCTTAATGACTGAGCCACCCAGGCGCTCCAAAAGCAGTTTTAATGAGGGGCGGAATGGGCTCAAGAAAGAACAGGTGGAGAAGATATATAGGTAAGGTTTTTGAAGAGGTTTGTTGTAAAGAGGAGTAGAAAAATGGTGGGGTGGTTTCAGGGGGAAGTAGGAAAAGTTAAGAGTTTTGTCCAAGAATGAGAAATGGTATAGTGTGTTTGTATATTAATGAGAATAATCCAGCAGAAAGGAAAAGTCAGTAATGTGGGACAGAAAGGGCATGTATCTACGAGAGTATTGTCCTTCTGGAGGTGAGAGGGTTGGGCTTAGGAGCAAGGCAATTTGTTCACTGTGACAGAAAGAAGTATTCGACCCAGACCATGGGAATGAAGAGCAAAGACAGAATAGAGAGCCAGAAATGTGAGAGAGGTTTAATCCCTAGGATTTAATAATAATTTGCATGTGAAAGCTGAAGGAGAAAAAAGAATCCAGGATGATTCATGGTCCAATCACCAGCCCAAGTAACACACTGACCACTTGAAATAGACCCCAGCAAAACCAGCACCATGGCAGGCAGATCTGGGATGCCAGTGTTCCTTAAGAGTGCTCTGAAATCAGCTCTTACTTTTCTAGAAGCACTGGGGGTCGGGACATCATAGTGATCCTCCTCCAATACCACACCATAATGATGAAGATGCTGGGTGTAAGGAAGGTCTTCATGGCAAACCACACCTTGGTGAAGCCTCCATTTTGATGGATTCCCTAGATAGAGACCAATCATAATTTTGAAGGTGAATATATCTTAGTGTTATTTTCTATCAGCAAATGCATTATGGGGAGAGGTGAAAGCAGATCATTTCTGCTGAACTTTCAAGATCAAGAGCTTTAACACTCATAGCATATACTCTCTTCATGTTCTCCCTAGCCCCTCCTCAGGCACTGTAGAAATCTAAATAAAAGGCAAAAAAAATGGACCCAATCTATAAACAGGAATCATTAAGAACATGATCTCTAAGGTTTTTTATTGAAAAATTGAGACATTTTAAGATGCTAAAGATGTTGGGACTGGTAAAATGTGTTAAGGTAAATCTATATAGTGGAATGCTAGCAGCACTGCAAAGTATATTTATATTATATTCACAATATACTATTAAATGAAAAAAAGGAAGAAGGCAGTTGAGTAGGATCTTTTTTTGTAAAGGATATATGTATCTATCTATATAGAAGAAAATCTATAAGGATTATAGGATATAAGGATATATCAAAACCTCAACAATGATTATTTCTCTAAATATTGCAGGTTATTTTTATGTTCTATATGTTTACTTGTGCTTCCTAATTTTCTACAATAAATATGCACTTCATATGTGACTTTTTAAAGATTAAAAAAAAAAACAAAACCAACCTCTTGCTCCATGTTCTATTTTTCGCCTGTTAAACAAATCAAATGGAAAGAACCTAAAACACCACTACTCCCTTTTAACATTTGTGCTTGCAAGGTGAGACATGTAAAAAAAAAAAAATTACTTTTATCTTGGTGTTATTATGCAATCATGACCATTATAATAAAATCTTAAATGGGCATAATAATTGTATTACTTTCCATTGAAGCTGTCAGCCATCATGGGCATGTTATTTCTATTTCTCAGGTGAAGTAACGGACACACAGAGACATCCAGAGTGAGCCGGGGTTCCCTGACAACACACATGCCCACAGACCAGTGTTCTGAGCCCGTGTTCTACTGTCCCATGCTGCCTGGATTCACTTACCACCAACTGAATATCCTTTATTTCCCCAATCCCAACGTTGATTTTCTTCTTCTCATTCACAGGCAGCCGGATGTTCAGAAGGTAGTACTTATGAGCTACAGACCCGATTTCCATGAAAGGAAGGACATCACATTCATAGTAACGGCCCTCATACTCTGGGGTCTGGAAGAAGAGCAGAGGTTTGAGGCAGAATCACTATTTCCAATAGACTATGTCTGAATTGTCTCACCCTTGCCTCATATCACCAGTGCTAAAAAGCTAACGCTTAAAGGGATACCTTAGGGCTACAGATAACAGGGTGCACTGGAGGCATGGCGTCCATTGGCTGCTCCTCACCGCCCCCCCCCCAAAAAGCCCAGCCACATGTGAGGTAGAACCAGAAATTTTATTTTTTTAAGATTTATTTATTTGACATAGAGAGAGAGCACAAGCAGGGGGAGCAGCAGGGGGAGCAACAGAGGGAGAAGCAGGTTCCCCGCTGAGCGGGGAGCCTGATGCGGGGCTTGATCCCAGGACCCTGGGACCATGACCTGAGCCGAAGGCAGACACTCAACCGGCTGAGCCACCCAGATGCCCCAGGAACCAGAAATTTTAGATTAAAAAAAAAAAGATAAAAAAAAAATTTTAGATTAAAAAAAAAAGAAATCTTATATATCCCTTAACACTTCCTCAGTTCTTCAGTCCTCATTAAACCTCACATGAGACTAAGCTGGTCTCCCAGGACTACAAGGGCTTTTTATTTGTAGCACATCACTGGACACCTCCAAGGCTGTATGGACCGGTCAACTTCTGAAATGTTCAGGAGGAAGCCCTTGCTGATGTTCATCACACTCTTAGATGATGGCTAGTTATTTTCACGGTTTTGGCCTGAAGGAAGCTACAAAAATGTGAAAATATCTTCTTTTTACTGATTTAATAGAAAAAGAAATCAAGGAGCACTTAGAATTTGGGGAAGATAGAAGGGATAAAAGGTAATGTGAGATTAGTTTATTAGAGATGCCCATTTGGGATTTTCTGCCTAACTGCCCAAGAGGTAAGATGGCAGAAGGGAGCAGAAATTTTAGTTAAACCAAACTTAGCCCAATTTCTAGAACACCTCTTAGACTTCCTGCCAAGGATTGAAGAGCTCCTGCCCTGAGCATGGTTGTGGGAGATTAAAGAGTAGGGGTACAGGTTGCTTTTAAAAACTAAATTCTGCTCTGCCTCACCAGGACTCCTGGCTATGTGTTCCTGCCAAGAGGTCAGGGTAGGGAAGTAAATATGGGCACGAACAGGCATGAGCTTTAGCAGCCAGGGACTTTTCCCTATAAAAGAGATGAGTGTCTGCCATCAATGTAGGGTTTATATGTCAGCTTCACTATTTGCTGGGTGTACACCTCTTGATCAAGTAAGGGAAGACCTAATTTGCTCTTCCTAAACCTATATTCTCAGGGCCAACATCAATTTTTTTATATCTTCAGAGTAAAAAGTCCAGTGGAGAAATCAGAAGGAAGATAACAAGGAGTCTGCACTTGTGTATGAAGAGTCTCTGACCCTTTTGTGATCTTGGGGAGTTCTTTATTGGACAGTCAGAACTTAGAGTGCAATACACAGAATTTTGTATAGAGACAAAGACAAAAGTAGAGGTAGAGCAGGCTAGTATCTGGATTTTACGCTTCCATTCTTCCCTTCCTCACTCACAGCAAACATTACTAATCAATCATGATAGTTTTTCATCTTCTACGGTTTGAGGGGCTCTTCCAGAACTATTAGTTGACTACACTTGGCTTAAGAGATTTTAAAAATTCTTGTGTAGAAAGCTTCCTACTTCTTTCCCAAACTTCAGCTGCGGACTGGATGAGTCTTCCTCTATAGATTCTTTCTCCTCTGCTCCTTTCTTTTACACTTAAAAATCAGGATGAGTACTGGGGCTCGAACTACTGACAATACAGTAGAGTCTCTAATTTGGCTTCAGATTAAGCTGCATTGAGGAAGCTGATTACCCTCTGTGGTAACAGCATGAAAAAGATTTTCTGATATGTTTCCATTGAGGGTCTTGTTTTATTTCTACAAATTGAGATTTTGAGAGGGAAGGGAATAAAACTTACTTAGTCTAATGCCACTGACTTGATTGTGTTTCTCACCCAAGGTCCCAAAGTAGTAGGAGTACTGGGTTGGGGACATGGGTCTTCCACATCCAGCCTCCAACTCTGATGGAGAAGAGGACCCTCGAGTACAGCAGGGAGAAAAGAGTGATGTTGCCTCAGACATGCCTAATTGCAGGCACGGTGCTGTGGTAAGGAAGGCACCGGACTCCATGCCAGGAGACTTAGAATCTAGCCCAGACCTGGCCCCCTGCTGGGGGAAACATCATCCACCTCATTCAGCCTCACTTGACTCCTAAGCAAAACAAGATCTCTGCGGTTCCTTCTAATTCCCCATCATGGTTCTCTGGGTGTCCTCTACTTCCCTGTCCTAACAGAGAGGGTAACACTACCACTCCATGAGACAAATTTACAAAGTTGAACAAATTAGACACATCAGATTCTGGGATCATGGCCTGGTCTACCTGTCTTGGAGACAAATTCACTGTATCCTGTTGGGGACTCTTCCTTATGCACGGAGGTTCTGCCAGTATTTAGGGCATTTAGGAAGAAAGACACTCGCCCCCCCTTCCTTTCCCCCATCCCCCTCAGCCCTCCCCCAACTCCAGCATGAGACTGGCTAATTAGGACAAATTACAGCAGGTGGCAACTTGACTCCCCCCGCCCCCGACTTCACAATCCACCAGGGACTAAAAAGCTTTAAAGCAATTTCTCATTTAATCTTCAGACTCAAGACTAAATTTCACTGCAATCAAAAAGCAGAGATTTGATGATTCATTTCCTTCACACTTTTCAAGGTTTAATATCTTTCTTGAAAGGGATCAACACATCCTAAAGATAATTAAGCAGCCATCATTAAGAAGCAGTTGCAGACTTCTTAATGACCTCCCCTTCACTCTGCTTCTCAACACCCTCCAAGTGCATAAGGAAGGTGAGAAATGACTTTTCCCTTTTCCGAGGATGAAATTCCATATCCCAAGGCTTTATATCCTTTAACTTAGATATCCAACCAGTCTCACTTCTCAAAGATGCATTCAACTTGCAGTGACAGTTAGAAAGGTTTTAATTAGGGGCGCCTGGGTGGCTCAGTCATTAAGCATCTGCCTTCGGCTCAGGTCATGGTCCCAGGGTCCTGGGATCGAGCCCCACATCGAGCTCCCTGCTCCGCAGGAAGCCTGCTTCTCCCTCTCCCACTCCCCCTGATTGTGTTCCCTCTCTCGCTGTGTCTCTCTGTCAATAAAGAAATAAAATCTTTAAAAAAAAAAAGAAAAGAAAAGAAAGGTTTTAATTAATTTCCTGCATTGCATGCAAAGATCTGAAAACATCAGATATTCCTCTTCTGTTACCTCCAGTTTCTCTCTACCATTCATTTTCCCCTGCAGATTACCCCCAAGCGCCTACCCCAAACAATTCCAGATGACTTTTTTGGGGGGTGGTGCTATAATTGGCAGCCAGCGGAGGATCTAAGGCAATGACTTTTAAATTTTATCGAACTTGGGGCACCTGGGTGGCTCAGTCAGTTGAATGTCTGACTCTTGATTTCAGCTCAGGTCATGATCTCAGGGTTGTGAGATGGAGCCTGCATCCGGCTCCATGCTCAGTAGGGAGTCGGCTTGAGATTCTCTCTCCCTCTGCCCCTCCCCCAGCTCGAGTGCACATGCTTGCACACACTCTCTCTCTCTAAAATAAATAAATAAATCTTTAAATTTTATTGAATGAAGGAGTTGAAATCCTATTAAAACACAGATTCCTTGGTCCTATGCCTTGAGATTTTGATTCAGAAGGTTTTGGGTGTGACCTGGGGATTTGCAGTTCCTACAAGCTCCCAGGTGATACCAGTGCTGTTGGTCCTCAGACCACACTTTCCCCTAGGAAACCTGGGCAAGGGAGAGTTAATAAACACCAGGTGCCCCAGCAGGTCCTATGTATAGAGGGTGTATGGCTTGCCCACAAGAGTCCTGGTGGCCCACCTGGTTAACATCCCCTTTCATTCTCAAACATATCCTGGAGTGGGTATTGAATAATAAAGTCACCCTGCTGATGTTCATCATCTCATCTAATCCTTATAAAGAATCCCAAGGCAGGTATTATTATTCCATTTTGCAGATACGCAAATGAAGCTGGGACAGATTAACTACATTTGCCAAAGGTCATATAATAAGTAAGTGATACAGCCTAGAACCGGAGCCAAGTGTGTGTTGCTCCAAATCCACACTTTTACCTAATGTTAACACTGTGAACCTGCCCCTCCCCATCTTACTCCTCTTGGGGGTAGAATGGACAGCTGGGGCACGGTACTCAGTAGCTTCAACGTGCCACTCCTACCATTCCACAGGAACCCCAACTTTGCAGTGAGAGGGAAAAGTGAGGCCAGGGAAGGCCAATGCTAGAAGAGGAACTAAACTGATCAATGCAGCAGGTACTACAAAGCTGTCCAAATCCTTTAAAAGGAACTGACCTGAAAATACCAAGTGACAAATGGCATAATCAAGAATGTGCTTCAGTGTACTTCACACACAAAAAATGAGACCATTTCTGTACCTGAAGGGACATCAGAGATCACCTCTCTGAGGGTGCTCCATGTCAACACCCTTGAGGAATGTGGGTAAGCATGAGTAACAGTAACTATGGCTCCATTTCATCTTCACAGAAACTTTCACAACTGGGGGCTAAGTAAGGTAGGGGAGTCAGCATCTCGGGAAGGCGTGTGTGCGAGGACAACACTTGCCTGAAAAGGGCCCCTGGCTAATTGTGACCTGGTCCTTATATCATCGAATCTTACTATCCTCTGAGGGCCACTGAGTCCATCTTTGCATTTTCATTTATGAGGAATCATAAAATTGCCAAAAAGAAAACATCTCCCTATTTTCAATGCAGGAGAGTAACCTCCCTCCCATGGGCAACTGAATGAGTCCTTCTGGAAGAACCAGAGAAGGGAGAGCCTTAAAAATGGGTTGGAAGACCCAGGTCTCAAATGAAATTAGATTTCCTCCCTCAGGGCCTCTTTTTGTGTGTGGTGTTCACTGGGATTTTTAGTCTTTGTACCTGCACATTAACTCTGGCAACAAAGAGATGCCTAAGAAACAGAGAAGCAGATACAAGCATTGATCCAGTATGAACAGATTCTCACACCTCAAAATAACTTAGCAACGTTGTTCAGACACTCTCAGCGCTTAAGCAGAGAACGAAGAGTTTATTTTTATGGAGGTATTTCTGAGAAACATCTACATCACTTCAAACAGACGTTCTTCCTTCCTGTGCAGGGACATAAAATCTCTGCATTGCCCTTTTCTCTATTAAGACAAAGGATGATGACTAACACTTGTGGGTCATGCATACTGAGAATAAGGAATGTATCTATGAACTGTAAAGTAAATCTCATGTACCCGGAACCCAAATAAAAACCCTATCAACTTAGACATCAAGGCATCCTACCTTGGGGGATGTAAAGGTACATTTGAGTTTCCGGGGCACTCGCTCATGGGCCATTTCAGTCCATTCAGCAAACATATCATCACGGTAAGCCAGGGAAACATCCATGGAAACTTCTGCATTTTCTCCTGCAAGAGAAAAGATGCACAATTCCAAAATGGCATCTGGGAATGTATTTTGATAACAGCTCAAAAATTCTCATAGGCTCTGCCATGGAAACCAACAAAAGAAACATATTAGTTCCTAACAAACTCCAAATCCAGGTCTCCAAATCTGAGAACTTAAAAGTCATAGGGTGAATGTCAAAGTTAGATGTTCAGTCCCTTCCATTACCACTCTGCAAGGAGTCAAAGAGCTTCCACTTAAACTCCTCCAGAGACAGGGGTCTCACTGTCTCTGAAGCAGCTCAGATGGTCAGACTGTGACTCATGGTCAGCACTTACCTTCCTGAGACTTGCAACACTGGTCCTAGGTCTGCCCTTAAGAGTCCCATGGAAGGTGAGATCCTTTTTCCACAAAAGTGCCTTACGTACTTGAAACCCATACTTCATCTGCCTGTGTCTTCTTTCCTCTCTGATAACAATTTTCCAACCACTCCTCAGAGACATGATTTAAGTACCTGTCTTCTGAACATACTCTAGTCTCAAGGCATCCTTCTTAAAATTACTCCCCAAGAAGCTCTCAAATATGGGATCTGTTACTTCTCAAAAACTCAAGACCCATCTGCAAATTCTGGGGAAAGTTAATGTAAAAGATGAAGGGTTTTTCCAAAGTTAAAGACTTATACGCAGGGGCGCCTGGGTGACTCAGTCATTAAGCATCTGCCTTCGGTGCAGGTCATGATCCCAGGGTCCTGGGATTGAGCCCTACACCGGGCTCCCTGCTCCGCGGGAAGCCTGCTTCTCCCTCTCCTACTCCCCCTGCTTGTGTTCCCTCTCTCGCTGTGTCTCTCTCTGTCAAATAAATAAATAAAATCTTTAAAAAAAAAAAAAAAAGGCATACACAGATAAGGATCTAATAATGAGCATGTAATTGTGCAAATGAATATTCACACGTACTTCCATATCAGTAAGGACCATAAGTGGGTTTAACTCACCACAGAACTCATTAAGAAGATTAGATTAATGAAAATCACATCTATCCATTTTGTCTGTTTTATACTGTGCCGAGCAAGTTCAAGAACAGAAGAGTCTTAATGGGGCAAAAAAAAAAAGTACAGATCACATTTCCAAAATGACTGGAGAACCAGCTCTCACTGGGGTTAGGAGATGGGGCTCAATTCTAAGCTCTGGAACCTGAGCACATAACAGGTCACATGGGGAACAGTTAATAACTGCTGTCTGGAGAAGTAGGGCTTTCTATCCACTGGCCCAGTGTGACTTGAAGCCAGTTTGACAATGTGAACCCCAAGTTGTCTGAAATCCAGAAAGAGAAAGAAAGAATGCAAGAAAGGAGGAACTTGAGGCCACTTGGATTTAGACGAAACCCTCAGTGAACATCGGTGCCCCGCTATTTATTGGTAATATTTAAATCCTCACACACAGTGAATTGGCCATTCCTCTTTTCCTCCTCTCCCTCCTGAAATACCACAGAAACAACAGTAAAGGAAAACCAAGGACATTAAATCACAAGGGGAAAAAATGGTAATGACATGAGCAGACCAGAGAATGCAACAATTTTTTTAAAAATGAAAAATAGATGAGGTAGGGCTTCCTGACAGCCACAGAAAGGGGCACAGCCTAAATTGCTACAGAAGAGATATTCTGGAAAAGTGAACCATTATGTCCAACAGACATCCAAGGCCTCAAAATCTGAAAACACCCATGTTGCAGAATGCAGAAAACACCAGTGAGGTAGGGGGCTCATAACAGGGTAACTGGGTTGAAGTCTGTACACAAAAGTCATTGGACCTCTAGCTCTTCTGTCTTTTCCCACCTCTGCAGACTTTGAGGGGAGACTCTGGACTTGAAGACACCAGGCAGTGCAGAGACTCAGGGCTGAAAACAAGGAAAATACGAGTCTACACATACGAAACTGTGGGACACTCAGCTCCACAGAAGAAAGGCTCCGAGTTTGTATGTCCTCTTGGTTGGGGCCCAAGCTGTCCAGAGATGCTCCTCACTTGACAGCCTCAGTGGTCAACAGAATGAACCAGCCGAAGCTCTAATATTAGGCACCAAGCTACATCCTTTTCATTTCTAACACTGGCATTAGAAATTGGGACTTTCAGCTATGTTGAAAGAACACTTCCAGAACCACAGGCCTCAAGAGTACAAATCTGAAAAGCTATAAAAGAAGTTATCAGTCCTTGGAGCCCCAGAATTCAGAGCACCACTGGCCTTGGACATCGGCAGGAAGGCCCTGAATCTGGGGTCCACATTTTAAAGGGCTCTGCTGTCTGGCCCTCTTCCAGCTACCTTCCTCACAGGAAGAGAAACCCTCAAGTGAAAGGGACATGCCCAACCAGAGCCTAACCCTTACCCCTACTTTTAGAATATGCTCCAAGAACTCAGACCTATTTTCCATGGCGTTGAAGGGCTGAGAGTCTTTCCCAGATCTGGCCTCCCAATGTCAACTACACAACCACTTAAGCACTCCTGGGCTCATAAGTGGTCAAAGGCTATTGTTAGTAGGATACAGCCAGATATTGAGCACAGAGGTTGGGGTGTCCACAACATAGCACTCAAAGCTCCTTTTTGTAGGGGATGGAGCCAGGGGGAGAGAGCAAAGGTGTTCAGGGGCCCACACTCCTTGGTCAGTTCCATTTTGGTTCAGAATTCCAAAGAGTCCAAGAATCCTAAATTCAAACATGGCTTTCCACTTCATTATGAAGGTAAATTTGTTACACTCAGATAATAGAACTAATTTGGCTTAACATTTTTGCTGGCCCGATTTATCACTTTTAAGTATTTAGACATATGACAGCTATGCTTTCGTAGGCACTCTTGCCCTGGGCCCCACAAACATTAGGGATGAGCCTCATTCAGAACAGGTGCCTCAGAGAGAGGGAAGGCCAGGCAGACTCACCTCCTGGCCTGCTCCCAGCTTTAAGAGTTATTCCCATCTGTTGGGAATCCCTAAAGGAAAAACTGTTTTAAAATATGCCATTAAAAGCAAATGAATTTTAAACACTGCTTTCATGTATGATTACTCTGTATTTAGCCCCTATGACTTCCGTGCTTTCATTTAAATTACCTCACTTAATGTTCCCAACAAACTCTATGAAGTGGGCACAGGTATTTCCTTTTGATTAGTGAGTGAGCTGAGGTCCTCAGATATTAAGTAATTCGCCTGAGGTCATATTGTTGTTGGTAACAGGAGGGAGACAACTATTTTGAAATTGCCTTAAAAGACAATCATCTTTTTTACATTGCTCAAAGAAGACTGGCTACCTTGTGATGAAAACAGTCCATCAAACTAATCACAAAAAATGAATATGTATGCTCTGTGCAGACACCCTCTGCTTCAGGCCTCACACCCATCCAGTGGGGAAGAGGTTAGTAAATGGCAGGGCTGGGACTTAAACCTGGGTCTGCATCACCCCAGAACCCCACTTCCCTCTACTACCTTTGTTGGTAGAAAACAGCAGACTTTCAAAAGAAACTTAACAGGGGGCGCCTGGCTGGCTCAGAAGGTAGAGCATGCAACTGTGTCGATCTCAGGCTCAGGCCCCACACTGAATCAAGCACCGTGTGCAACGGGCCACTCAACTCTAACCCAACACCCTTCGCAGCTTCCTGCAGGAGAGAAATATGTGGCGCTCCTCCCAGGCCATGCGCGTGGCTTGTAGTGTGTCTGGAGTTCTCTCCTAAGCTTTGAGGTGAAGAGCTGCTGAAATCTACACAGCGCCATTTCAGAAAACTGGAAAGTGTGACGTGGCACGACGTCACACCGCAGCCACCATAAGGCAGGACTGGGCAGTCTCACCAGACCTTCTGCTCTTGTCAAGAGAAGACAGAAATGCAAATTGTTTTAAACCTCTCTCAATTTCTAAATGTCAGTAATTAATTCACTAAAAACAAAAATAGGCTAAAACAAAATGAAACAAACTCTCTGTGCAGTTCATCTAATAAAGTATCAGGTGACCTGAGTCATACTGTGGAGGAGACACTTCATACAGCTTCCGCATCACCATTCTTTTCTTTCCATTTCACCATCAAGTAAAGTTCTTCCTAAAGCTTTCTATTATTGTTCATGAACTGTATCCCATGTTCTGCCTAATCCACACACATCCCTTACTTCCTGTGCAGTCTGGGGCAGGTGTCATCCTTCCTGAGGTAGAGAAGTCAAGACTCGGAAAGCCCCGCCTCTAGAAACATCAGAATCAAGCTTCTAGAGCTTCATGAACTGTAGTCCTATGCCTTTTTGCTGTCTTTCATGGTGTACTTAAAAAACAGAAACCACAAGGAGAATGGCAGGTTCAAGTGACCCTCTCTTGCCTTCCCTCACTGGACTTTGTGATATCACCGCCCCCTCCCCCAACCCCCTCGCTGGGATGGATGCTCAGGCTCCTTACCCTGTTGGAATAAGACTTGCCTCCTAGGATTCTGGGACCATTAAGTTAGTTACCACATGAAAAACTGCTTAGAACACTGCAGAAAGCATGAAGGACTAGCTACTGTTTTTATCATTTTATTAGGGAAGTGAAAGTCTTATGCCTACCTTTAATTCCAAATAAATACCAGGTTTCAAGAACATGGAACTTCCCACTATGAATCCCTATCCAGACCTGGAACACAAAACTCAGAAACAGGAAAGCACTGGCCAGAGGAACCCAGCAAAGCTGTGAAGTCAGCCACCTGAATCATTTTCCCTTCTGCTGCCAATGGACTCGGAAATAAAGTTCAGCTTTAATGACTATGTTGCATGTAATAAAACACTGGTTTCATGACTCCCGGGATACTGCGTGGGCAATATTGCCCTCCCCCCCACCACCACCCCCAGAGATAATGAAAGTGAAAAATCCAATTTGCACTCCCTGGGAGAATGGCAGGAAGGCCAAGTGTCCTTGTTTTACCAGTTCCATAGGGTAAAGCGGTAAGGTATCAATATAGGGCATTTATAGATTTGGAACAAACAGTTTTCTACACGTATCCCAAACCAGCAGCTTTGCTATCCTGTGGGCTGTCCAAGCTTCACATTTCTCAAATGGCTTTGGAGACACATTTTGGTTGGGTGGAAAATGCATTTAGAATCCTGGGAAAGGAGGTGTGGAAAGATACTGTGGTTCTTCACACTTACTATTTCCATCCTGTTACAGAGGTGGTGCTCTGACATGAGGAAATCTGCACTCCAGGGTTCTCTAGGTGCAGACTCAGACTGCTCTAGAGTATCATTACAGGTGGAAAGATCTGTGCCTTTCCGTATTGGGAAGCACCGACCAATCACATCCTTTGGAATCACGGAACCTTCTCAGTTGAACTGCCCTGCCCTGCATAAGAAAAGCATTTGCCAATCAAATCAGTTTCCAAAGACAAGTAGAAAGCCAGAGAGGAGAGCATAAGCCAGAAATGGTTGGGGAGACAAAAAGGAAGAATCTGAGCGCCCCAAGAAATCGAGGGCAGCTGCTTAATGTTAAGAATGGACGCCGGTGGGGTGAAGCAATGGAAGATGAGGCTTCACTGAGGAAGCGATCAGGATGCTTCTCACTTAAGACTTTTTGAAACTGGCATTTGCCAGCCAAGATAGTACAGAGTTTGCAAGCCAAAGAGATCTGTTTTGCAATTCTATCTTTACGACTTGCTGGATGAGTGACCTTGAATAAGTCTCAGTTTCCATGTATGCAAGATGGAAATAGTGGGACCTTCTTCCCAAGGCTGTTGACAAGACCATTTGGTACACAAGCACTTAAACATACTAGTTTCCCTTCCATCCTGGTTCAGGATGGTTGGGTTGACCAATAAACTGGAAACAAACGGGAGAAAAGGGAGGGCAAGCTGCATGAAGAGGAAATAAAGAATTATTTTATGGTTGTCTGAAGCTTTTAGGTTCCGTGAGAAACCTTGGTTTTCCTAGGCCCTTGCCCTGGGAAAAAACTAAAGAAATTTCAAAACGCTCACAGGCATTCCCACATTCCATCGGGGAGCTGCTAGTCACCAAGGATTGTTTGGGTAACCTCAGAAGGAGGCCGCACAGATGAGCCTCCTCCCAGCCTCCAGCAGACATATAATCTGGGGTTATTTATGCCAGCGTTCCTACCCCAATCAAAACCTCTCTGACCTGGCTTGTATTTTCTTGACGCTTTCAATTAAGGAAATAACAAAACCAACCCTGTCCTACATCCATGGTTAGGCCTGGCAAAAATGGACTCAGCTAATTATAAATTTGGCCCTGGCTGTTTTCTTAAGATGCCCTACAGGCCTGGGTGTGCACAGTTATAAAAATGAATGAGTACAATTATTTCGCAAACCAGCCTAACAGTTTAGTTCACATTATTGCTTTCGTTTGTCTCCATCACGTCAAGCGTTTGCGTTTGGGAGAAATATTTTCCACGTGTAAGAAGACATTTTTCTAAGATCGTCAAAATGATCCCTTGCTATATTGCGGAGCACCATCTCCTAGTTGAAGTAAGCAGTCTGAGATATGCAATGGGGAAAACGTTCCTCACACTGGGCCCTTTGCAAAGTGACATCTTCTTGGAAAACATCCGCTTATCCTTATGGTACCCTATTGTACTACTTTTAAAGGCTGTATATTTGGAAAAGTAGCTGGGGATATCAACTGTTTTGTAAACAAATGGATCTGAAGTACCACAGGCTATAGAAAAACTACATCCGTTGGTGTTCACGAGGTCGTAGAGTAGCTCCCTCCTCTTCTCACTCTCTACGCTTGCCCTGAGAGGTCTCATCTGCCGCTGGGATACCAGTCCCCTTCTCAAGTTCAGATTTTTCTCCTGGGTTTCAAATCTGCACACTCACTCCCCATGGGATGTCTCTACTTCCATGGTTCAGAAAGCCAAACCACCAAGGTTGGTAAACTCTCTGCTCATCAAGTCTTGCAGATGTATTGCCCTCTCTCCCCTCACTGTCGCTCCTCTTGCTCAAGGCCACCATCATCTCAGGCCTTAAATAACTCAATCAAATGCCCCATTCCTGTCTGTTCTTCACACTGTAGCCAGGGAAATGATTTCTAAAATACTTTCAATGCCTTTACAGGGTCCACCTTAAAAGGTTTAAAAGTTGAAACTCCTTAAATGGCAAAAAAGGCTAATATCTGGCCCCTGGTTGGCATCCTAGGTTCGTATCTTAGGAGTTCCGCCCCATTCCTGGCACCTGGGCGGCAGGTAACCTTGAGTGTAGCTCACCACTCCACCTCCAGCCTTGGAATATGGGTGAGAGCTCAGGCTGGAGAGAGACACAGCCTGGAATCGTAGCTCACCTTAGCCACTCGGTGCCTGCGCAGTGATGGGCAAGTCACTGAACTTTTCGATCTATAGATGAGGATGAGGCTAATGCCCATCCCCTATGGTTGCGAGGATCAAATGAGATCAAGTGGGAACTGCTCAGCACAGCCCTGGCATACAGTAAACACTCAGCAAATGCTGACTGCTATTTTAAGGCTGCTACTCAAGGTTACCTACCCTGGTTGCCCTCAAGGTGCCTGCTAGCACCCCAAATTTTAAAAAGGTGTCCCCTTTGAGAGGATGAATTACCAGAAGTTTCCTTTTCCTCTGGGCTGTAGACAGTACTCTGCAGCTCCACTCATACCAGACTCCTGTTCATCTTCTAGAATTCCACAGATTCACTCCCAACTTCCCTCATTCACTAGAACTTGATGAAGTGCCCCTTCTCTTACTTCCACACTACCCTGCGCATCCAACTCTGTAACACTTATCTTACGATGGTGCAACTACCTCACAATTTCTCTCCCTACCCACCTCCCACTTAGATTGAGAGGTTCCCGAAAGCCAGGAACTGCCTCTGTCTCGCTCACAACTATTATCACCCATGTCTTTACATGATGGATATTCATGAAGTATCTGCCAAATTAACATCATCCTTCTTTCTCCAAATACTTCTATGACCCCAAATTTCTTCTGTTACTCCATCGCTTCTATATCCTACATGTGTGGTCCATAGTTTGCTCTGTTCGGGTGGCATTCATTCTTTCCCCAATGCCTGCTGTCCTTCCCCTACCCCCACACACGTGCACATATACACACACACGCATCCCTCAGAAAGAAGACGTTCCTCAAATTTGGCCCAATGGTCCCATCAGGGAACAATGCGCCTGTTCCCCAGGATTGGATGGAAGGGGAACTTTTAAGGGAAGTGATCCTGAGGGAGGTCCTGTCCCCTTTCCCCCTCTCTATCTAAATTATAATATGGGGTTGCACTAATATTCTGCTTGAGAGGGCTCGTCAGGGCAAAGGAGGAAACAAGATGTAACCTCAGGGGCTAGAAATCAGAATTCTCAGTTTAAGGATTAAGCAAAGCAATAAAAAGGTTGGCCTTTGAGGTATATATCGTGCCTGTTCCAAGTCTGTAGGGATAAGAGAATGGATGAGACCACTTGCAAGAGAAGAAAAATTGTATAGCATTCATTGAAGTATAGCATGTCACATCTTTGGTAATCTACTCAAGCCTCCTTTGCCATGTTGGAAGGGAAGCCTATGAGGAACTAGGAACCCAGAACAGCTGGTGTTGCCAAGACAGAATCAATATACCTCTGAAACGTCTGATGCTTATGGCCCATCCAGTCCAAATCCTTCTTTCATCCACCAAATATTTTTAAGCACCTCCTCGTTTCCATCAATAGTGGGGGATAACAAAGACATACAAGGCAAAGTTTGCCCTTAATTGTTCATGTAAAGTAGGGAAGGCAGGCATAAACACAAATAAGTATAATCACATGTGGTTGGTACTACATTCGAGTACATATAAAGTATACAGTCAGCACAAAAATGCCAAGAGTGCCGGCTAGGGGGTCAAAGAATTTAGCACAGAATACATGATCTTTTGGATCACCTCATCCATAAGAGGTGATATTTAACTATGACTCACAGTTTGAATAAGAGTTCATTAGGTAATGAAGAGAAAGAACTGCAGGCAGAGGGAGCTGCATGTATACAAAGTCACAGAAGCATAAACAGTGTCCTGTAGTCAGGGAAATGGAGAAATCAACTAATTCAATATGGCTGAAAATGGGAAGAAGGCGTGGAGAACAGGAAAGGCTGGAGAGCAGAGGGTGTGATGACAAAGGGAACAAGCTTGCTCTGAACACTGTTAGCATTTTGTTTAGAGAGATGTTTAAGCACAGAGACCTGGCAGTTGTGTGAAAGGCAGACTGGAATTTGGTAGGGGAAGTAGGGTAGAGAGATCTAGAGATCACTGAGGCCCACTGCACTTCCACAGTTCTCAGCATGCTTCGGATTACTTACTCTCCTAGAAACTATCACCAGAAGGACCCTCCCTGTATTCCAAGTAATTTGAGACTCAACAATGAACTAATCTTTGCCTAACAAAGCTGGAGAAATCAGAACCATCCAAACTGGCAAGTGTTAAAACACAGGGAAGCAAATATGGCAACAGCTCTTTCCCATTTGACCATAAGCAACAGAAATGTGGAGAGAAAACAAACTTGACAGCCAAGGGAGGAAAACACACAGTGGGCTTCTTTGCTTTCTCCCCAGGACTCCATCAATGCACAGAGCATTTAGATTAGCGGATTTGATGGTTACAAAAATCTACCTGCCTCCTCTCTCTCCCTCTCCCTCCCCCTTCTCTCTGAAAGCAATTAGAGAAGAGAGCTTCATTCACACTGAATCTAAAAATAGATGATGGCAGAGTTCACAGACTGACAGCTGCATTCTCATACAGTAACCAGGAAAGGAAAGGGATGGCTAATTTAACTTAACAACTTCCAAAACAAACAGTGCAGAAGTAGTCCAGGATAAAGAGAAAACACAAAGGTCAGTTCTTCAAAGAACTGGAAGAGGAATGGGGTCACGCTGTGGCAGTTTATTAGTCCTCCCCAAATCCTGATGAAATCAGCTAAGTATTTTGCCCAGATCTGCCCAGAGTCCTTCAGACAAGAGCGCTGGCAGATGAAGCTGCTAAAGGAATCCAAGCAAGATCAGGCGGAAGGGCCGTGACTTGCCCTCTTAACTTCTTCATGCATCACCCAGACACCCACAAGCTAAGAAAGTCACTATATTTTCTAGATAAGATAAATGAGCGCATCTCCCCTGCCCCCCCCCCCCCCCCCACCCCACCACATCTAAATCACACTGCCTAGCCCGGGACAGGGAACAAGAAAAAGTTACCCAGCAAATAAACCAGGATCCTTAAGAGGGAGAAATCAGGTGTCTAAAAGGAGTGGCCATTTCTTTTCTTCTCCGGGGTCCTAAAGTGTTTTTGTTTCTGTCCTCATGCTGGCCTCCCCCGGGAGGGGATTATGGTTGGGCTTCAAAGAAACAAGGGCATGCTTGTGGGCGGGAAGCAGGGTCTCTGCGGCGCTGGCTCCCAGGGCTGGCTCTCTGTTGGAGCACTGCACCCCAGCATTCCCGCACCACACTGCCTCCATCGCCCTGGCGACTAAGCTGTTTCAACAGCTGGGTTATTGCTGGAGTCAGGCCAGTGTTCTCCACACAGAGGATTTGTTTCGCGAGGCTTCTGTGGGGAATTCAGGATTTGGGGCTCTCTTTGCAGCTCAGGTCCTACCCTTGATCAATTGGCAAGGGCCTTCCCTGGACTCCAGTCCCAGACAGCCATGGGACCACATTGGGCTGCCACCCAGCTTTCCAGGAGATGGACAGACTTGTAAAAGCATAAAGGTGGGGGGGGGGGGGAGGCAATGTGTCCAAGAGAGAGAGAAGCAAAATCAAAAACCACCCTTGGCTGAGCCCCAGAAGACCCCCACTGCCCCTCCCTCAATAAAAGGCACCCGTACTAACAGGCTGCTTTTCCTGCTATTCTCTCCTGCCATCTCCCTCAGCCTCTCCTTTGAAATAACTTCTCTTTCCTTTTAGGTGTTGTTGGCACCCCCTCCGCCTCCACAAACTTGCCCCTGAACACGAAGTCCAGGTAGCTCGGCCCTCAACCCCCGGCCTCCCCTTCTCTCATCACATCACGTACACTCATTTATGTTCCTGTCACCTCTGAGGTAAGCAGAGCCTGCTGACTTATCCCCTCACTACCCCGATCTCTAGGCTCTGTGCCCAGCACGGGAGGCACTCCTTTACTAACTGCTGAACAAACCACCCAACGCCTTTGCACTGCGGGGTGACTCTTATTTCCTGGGGGTGGGACCAATTTTCATTTCTAGTCCATTCTAGGCTGCACCTAAGAGCTGGATCACCTGCTCTTTCTCCTGAATTCGCACCAAAGGCAATCGGGCTATCTTTTCTGATATTGAAGAGATCCTAGAACTGTTGAGTTTTCTTATACAGAAGATATTGTATTTTTAAAAGAAATAAAAGGATGATTTCTAAAAGCTCCTATTTGTGAGTGCCTACATTTTCAGATGTGTAGACATTTTCAGATACATCCATGCCAGCCTGATACGGATGATCAGCTGCCGTCTCAACATGAGGAAACTGAGGCCCACGCTCCTACTGCTAGTGCCGGAAAAAGGCAAAATATGAACCCAGGGGTGCCTGACTCCGCAGCTCCGCAGCTCCACAGCTGTTTGCCATTATGTCACACATTCATGGAGTGAGGAGACCGGTTTCTTGTTCTAGGTAAAGCCACTCATTAGCTGTACAATTTGAGTAAGTCATTTATGTATTCTTTCATTAATGACTGAAGTTGGATCCACTAAGGTCCTTCTGGTTCCAACATTCCACGAATGTAGAAATCCTAACACACCACCGACTACCAAACTACCTTCTGCTCTTGAGGCATTGCGGCAAAAACAAAGAACAATAAAACAATCCCTGCCCTCAGGGCACTTGTAATGTCTTTAGTGACAAGGGATAAAAACTTCAGTCTGACTAATATACGAGTTAAACCACACCAAATACAAAAACACCAGAGTACAGAGCAGTACTTGAGAAAAACACTGTCCTAACTGGAAAAGGACAATAGTACATTTCAATAATGGTTCCTCTGCCCCCCCCCAACCCCCCCCTCAAAATATCTTTGTGCTGCCAGCAGGAAAAGCCAACTACCAGAAGGGATTCCATCTGTTTCACGGGAAAGCTTTGTTTCTGACAAGTTTCGTAAAGGAAAAAGTAGGCTAGAACAAGCTTTTTATTTCCAACCCACCTTTTCTTCATTCCCATGAATGAGGAGGGGATACAAATGAAGGCAGGCAGCCAGGGAGAAAAATAATATGGCTGGTGGTTCCTGACCTCTTGGATTCCTGCCGTCAGAGAAGCCCGAAAGGCAACATTTAATTGTGGAAAAACCAGCCTTGCTCTTCTCTTATCTTTTTCCTCTGTGACTTAAACCCACAATTACTGGCAACCCCTAGATTCCGAGTCACTCAGCTGGTGGCGGCAGCGATGGCTGTGTCTGTAGCTGAAAAGCAAAAGGGGAGTCAGATTTTACCTGCCTCGGAAGGCAGCCTTGCACGAACAGCCCTAACCCAGCTTTACGACTTCTCCCATTAAAAAGTTCACAGATGCCCTCCCGTCGGGAATACCACCATGCGAGAAGTCCAAATGGGAAAAAAAAAAAAAAAAAGAAATGCAGTTTCCAGCTGCTGTATAATACAAAGGACAAGCTATGAGTCTCGAATCCTGAATTCCACATTTTATTTCAGCACTAGAAACGCGATTTTTCAATTTCTTTTCTTAAGGATCCAACTCCAAATTTCTTTGCCTGGCCCTCACTGTAACTCACCAACAGCCCCCTTAGTCTTTCAGGAGCTTATCTTCTCTCTCCAATACGGAATTCTTCTGCAGCCTAACAAATGGGCTCACTGTCCTTCACATACCACGTGTTCTTTCACAGCATTTCACAGTGGGAAAATAAGGATCTTAGTCCTGACTTTCTCACCTGCAAACCAGGTGACACTGGAGAAGTCACTTCACTTCCATAATTTCAGTCTGCAGAGCTTCAAAAGGTTGTGTCCCAGATACTTCTACACTCATCTTAAATTATTATCCTATCCCAAAACATTTTAATTTACATGCTAACATGTTTATAGTCAAATGTCATTAAACCATGCCCTGTGGGCATATTCTCCCAAGGATGCTGAAAATTTTCCACATCTTCTATTTTAGGGTGTTCACCAATTGCTTAAGTGCTGAACAATATGTAACTTGAAGCTCATGGGGTCTATCTAGATCATGAAGTTGGAGCTCTTACCTTGAGATTCATAAACCTCTGAATCCCATAGATAACCTCTGGGGATTCAGTTGAAGAACTATGAATACAAAATGTGTGAATGGGATCCTATGCACATTTTTCTCCCAAGGTCAAGTTCTCTGATCCAAAGTTAAGAAACACTGTCCTGAAGTAATGAAAGGCCTATGGCCAGCAACCACCCAAGTCCTTGTTTTGCACACTCAGCCTTGCTGTGCTTCTTTCTGGTCTTCTATGTTCTCTCCAGAACTCACACTCCTCCTCTCTGCTCAAGTCCAAGAATAATAATAACTCACCTTTACTGAGCATTTACCACATACCAAGCACTTACTGTGAAAAAGCCGCAAGTATTATTCTAGTTTCATCCTTAAAACAATCCTATAAGGATGGCACTACAATTACCTCTATTTTATACATGAAGAAAATGAAGTACAGGAAGTTCATTAACTTAACCAAAGGGGTCACGAAATTTAGCCCAAAACTTTGGTTTCCCTGAACAAAATACAGCTTGGACTGTTCCTTTGCCATCATATATTAGATAGTCACAAATTTCAACATCTTCTGGAAGATTCCACCCTTCAAGACTCAATTAAAAAAATTACCTTTTCAGTAATCATTTCCCCTTCTTTGTTCATGGAATACTCTGGGCACTTAACACTGAACACATCGGGGTAATTTTTTATTTCTTTCTCTCTGAACACATTGGTGTAATTTTTTGTTTCTTTCTCTCTGGACTAGACTGTGAGCTCCTAATTAATTATTATGAGTACATCTTGAGTATTTATACAGCCTGGGGCTATGCTAAGTATGGAGATAAAAAGATGAACAAGATACAGTCCCTGCTCTCAAAATTCTGTCTTGCAGGATAGAGAGAAGTAAACAAAGAAGGGCCATGAGGTTTTTTGAAATTGTAGTATAAAGGATAAGGACTTAAAGTACGAAAAATGCCAGCACATAGTAGAAGCCCAATAAATGACCACTGAATGAATAAAGGAAGTTGGGAAGAGGACCTCAGAAGCTGGACTGTTGAATTAAAAGATCCACCTTCCCTTTACGAAAACTCTTTGAGGTTATTTATACACTGACTCACCTAAAAACTGCTTCCTGTGTTGGTGTCTATGATACATTTTTTAATGTCAGACTAAAAATACACTTCCAGTACACCAACCCTGTCTGCCTACCCAAGGACTAGAAATGAACACAAGGTAAACAAATAACAAAAGAAAATACTAGAAAACTCACTCATGTCAACACTAAGCTCACCCACTAACAATGGGGCATCTTCTAAAATGGTTCATACTTGAGGGTCTGTGAAGTCACCTATTTACAAAGCTGAAGGGATGGATACTCATAAGGTTTTTACAAAGCCAAAGAATCTGAAGTGAGTCATGGACTCTCAGCAAAAGATAGGACCTCAGGGGTCATCTGGTCTAATGTCCTACTCAGAATAGCTCCATAGCACTACAGATGGACTCAGGAGTACAGTGCCTTGGCCCCACCCCGAGATCACTTTTGCCTACAACCCCTCTATTTCTCAGCTGTGAGACTCTGGACAAGTCATTTAACCTCTCTGGTCATCCATTTCCTCTCTCTGCCAGAGGGACCTGTTGAGATGATCAGATGAAATAAAAGCAAAGTCTTAATCAGAGATGATTTGAATCCCAATTTTGCACAAGCGAGAATCTGATTGCTCTCCTTGGGTGAAGGGCCCATCCTAATCCAATCAGCTGTGGCTGGAGACCTGAGCTTGTGACCAGTGGCCCACTCAGCAGGCACAATGGAAGCTCACAGTCTGAGGGAGGGCAAATAGGCAAGTTCCACGGGAATATGGCATGAAGCCAAAGCAAATGGCTGGCAACAAAGACAATGGTCAGCATCTCTGGTACAAGAGTACTTTGTAAAGAAAAGGCCACCCAACATAAGCTATCACTGTGGTCATCATTACAATTCTCTCCACCCCAACCAGCTTTTGCTCGATAACTACCAGTGACAGGCTGCTCCATACTTGAAGAGACAACTCCAACTATGTGACAGCACCTTTTTTTTTAAGATGCTGAATTCAAATATTTTCAATCCTTACTTTTAAAGAAGATATAATCTTGCTTGTTAGGTTAGGCCTGGGCTTTCCTTATGGCCATAATATGAGTAACAGGTAAGGCAGGAAAGATACGTTCACTGGACAATTATTTTAGGAAATAACCAAGACCAGAACAATTTAAAAATTAGAACATCCTCTTGCTTTAAAGAATTACTACTACCTCTCCAACCAAATTAGCACTAACTTACCAAAGCAAAAGAGGAACTGGAACCATTTCTAGCATCAGTGTGCATACAATAGGTAGATATTAAGGGAAATTTTTTTTTTTCCCCAAACGAAGAGTCCCTGGCAGTTTTGCAAGTCGAATTTGGCTTTAACAGAGGGTTTTCCTTCTCCCATCTAACTTATTTTTGCTTTGAAAAGCATAATCCAGAAAACAGTTTTTCTTCACATTTTCTTACGTTAACCAAAATAAAGATAGGATTCTCAGTAAAATAACCTCACATTAGCTATGTGATGACTGACTGGCATTTAATCACTGACAGGAATACCCCAAGTTAGAAGAGGAGGTAAAAAAAAGAAAAAAAAACTAAAACCACCTTATATATAGTGGGGGTGCCATCAAGGAATCTGCCGCTGCTAGCTACTCTGCTATTCATATTCTTCATTGATGTCACCAGGATTTATTTTAGTAACCAGGATATACTTGTTATGGATGCAAAGAGAATCTCCTCGTTTATATTCTAAACTCAGAGCAGGAAATCAGACATGTGGGTGATCTGCAGCTGTGGCACTATAAACAGATTCTAGACTGCACTACATTCCCTGAACTACAGATTGGGAGATTTAAAAGAGAAAAATAGAAAATACACCATTTTAGAAAGACCAGTGACACTTCTGTCCAAAAAGGTTTGGGTGCTGGTTGGTAGAAGGCTCACTGGCCTTCATACGGTAGTGTTCTTGTTGCCACGTACCACCCCCCTACCTACGTGGTTAATGTACAACGAGGAGATCCTGCTTTGTCTAGGGCCAGCCGTGCTATAGGGGGCCAGTATCTCAGGGTATAAGGTTTCTTCATCCAGGAAATTAAAGCATTAGCCCCTTTAACATTTTGGGATCAAGTAGCCAATTTGAAAACTCGACAAAAGCCACAAACCCTCTTCCTCCAAAAATACATACAATAAATACGACTGAAATTTTATATAGAATACCAGGGGGATTGCTTGGCCCTTGAAATTGGAAAATCCACCCATAGGCCTCTCCTCGTTGAAGATTACTAGACTAGCAGCACTCTAAAGTTCCTTCCAGGGCTCAAAGTCTGCAATCACACAGTTGATGTTTAATAACAGTTACTGCAAATTATTTAAACCATAGATGAGTGGTTTGTTATGACTAGAGACTGACCTGTTATGATCTCCTTTCCATTGTTAAATTGACCCATAAGCCAATGGATGACTGGAAGGAAGTAGGGGGGACTGGATATACCAAACGATAAACATTAGTTTAAAAAATTGTAGGAAGGTTTTAGAGGAGCCCAACTCTTTCTAGGCTGCATTTCTTTATTTGGATATACATAACATAACACAAAACCTTTGTGCCAGATAATGGAGATCCAGAGAGTTTTATAGTGATGTTGTCCAAGCACTGAGCTTACCAATAATCACACCCAAATAAAGTGAAGCCAAAGGTTCCCATTTTCCTGCCAATATAAACTTGTTCACAATGGTTAATTCCAGAGTTGTGCCTGAAGAGTCCCTCAAAGGGAAAGATAATCCATAAACGAAAGCAAACAAACATGATGTCCCTAATCTCCACTATCCTGGGTTAATCAACAAAATACAGTCTTCTCCTGTGATTTTAGTTTCTTTCTAACCCAAGTCAGTAAGTAAGACTGATTTATATTAGAAAATTCTAGGTTCTCGCCTGGGTTTGAAGGGAGCATATGACTCCAAGAAAGCAGACTGGCCATATAAACCCATCTCAAATATTGACAACCTACCTTTTACCCACCTCTGCAAACCTTACCATATTTAAGTCTCCTGGATCTTTCTGGTGTATTTTGAGCTTTTTCAGTTTATCTTTTTTGGGGAGGCGAGGGGAGAGGGCAGAGGGAAAATGTGAGGTCATTTCTGCTCATATTGACTCCAATTAAGGTAGACAAAGAAATTGAAAAGATAACTTCCAAAATACTCATGACACCAGCCTGTAATAAAAACTATCCAATCAGGGGCAGGTGGTGCAGTTGGTTAAGCCTTGGACTCTGGGGCTTGGGTGGTGATCTCAGGGTCTTGAGATCAAGACCAGCGACGAGCTCCATATGGGGCTCCACGCTGGGCAATGAGTCTACTTAGGACTCTCTCTCCTCCCTCTGCCTCTCCTCCACTGCCCCCTCAAGTAAATAAAAAAATCTTAAAGAAAAAAAAAACTATCTGATCAGAAATGTTTCTTATAAACAGAGACTGTAACATGGTCATGACTCAAAGAAGGTCTCTTTTGAAAGGAATGGGAGAGTAGAATCAGATTTCTTCTTAGTAGTTGCTACAACATATTTTGTTAAAAAGGACTATCTGATAAAGCATGGAAATCTAGCTGCATGAATAGCATTGTACCAATTAGCTGGTGTAGTTTCATGGCATAAGGAGTCCTCTCCCCCATTAAGCTCTCTTTGTGGACTCTTCCCAAAGAGGCATCTGAAAACAGAATTAAGAACCACGACTCTTGCTAATGGCCAAGAATAAGTTCACCCCTAATCATTTTAGATAACATAAGTTTGTTTGTTTGTTTGTTTGTTTACAGTTAACAGACTGTTCTTTTATCCTAATTGTCTTCATGTGATATCCAAATGGAAGAGCACCATCACTCTGTAAAAAGGCAGGACTCTCAGCTATGTAACTTGAGAACAGGGTAATGTTATCATTCTAATTTTTTTTTTTTTACTAGAAATATGTTTTACAGGAATGTTTTCAGCTTGAAAGAAGAAAAATCACTTGTCAGTTATAGAAATAATTCCATCATTTCATGTAGTCATTCGCAGTAATGAAACAAGCAAGTAAGACTTAATACTCGATCCTAGCGTACAGCACAGGGCTCAAGGCAAAACATAATGACTTCATTACCTAAGAAAAGAATAGACAGGCTGGCTTTTCCTACCCCACAGCATTCTCCAATATTTTTTCAGCCTAAGGAATTTTTAAACCCCTTAAAATTCTAGATTTACTACTCAACACAGATCAATCCCTCTTCAGGCTTTCTGCCAATGACTCTCAGTGCTTCTATTTCAACAGCCTGTAGATCTGAAAGCTGGGTAGAGACATGTCAAAAAAAAAAAAAAAAAAAAAAACTTTCTTTGATCTCTGCACCCAGGTTCCTCAAAAGAAGCCCCATGGAGAGTCTGAGGTTATGCTAAGTATGTGACTTGCAGTTGTAATCAGTAGAGTGACATTCCTTTTTACAAGTAGGCACCATCTTAGCCAATCCAAACCTGTCTTTCACAAATACATACATAAATTGAGTGACTGATAATACACTTTAAAAAGAATGAGGTACACCCACTTTGGAGGATATTTTCAAATAACAGAATTTGGTGTCACAGAAAAATCAAAGCCATTTTTCCCAATGATTAACTATATATCCAGATGCCAGATGTTTCAGCTAACTCTTCTCTGACACCCTTTTCAGGGTACTCACACTCCCCTCCATTTCCTCTTTGTAGTAAAAACTGAAGTCCTATGTCCCTTACAACTCTACAGAAGCACCATGCTTGTGCCCTGACAAACAGGTTAATTTCAAGCCTTTGAAATATTCAGGAAAAAGTTAGCACTGACCCAATCACAGATTTTGACAGACAGGTCTGCTAGGAATTGGTCATTGCTATTCACCAAAAGGTCAATTACTCCTGATTCCAAGCATCTGTAAGTCTCCAGATTCCCTTCAATGGGCTTCCCCTCTCCAGCTCCAACAGCCTATATTGTTTTAAAACTGTCACCGCTTCAAAGTTCAACTGGCTACTTTTTATACTTATCACTGAAAGACAATTGTAGGTTTTTAAACATTTATGTTTAAGAGGTGAAAAGTAGGGGTTCTGTTTAAAACTGCTTTTTCAAACGAGGATTACCTTTTTTTTACATAACTCACATGGAATATCTTCTTTGTCAATAATTAGATATAATATACACAATCTCTAACCACTTTTATTACTATAAATTTCCCTCTAATGTCACCATTTCCCCCGTAAAGGTATCAATCTGATGAAATCTTGGAATGATTAAGTAATGACAAGCTTTTAAAGAGTCAGTCAATGATTTCTACTTTCTGAGGGTTTGTCAAGATCCCAAATTCTAGCTAAAACCTGTATCACCTTAAATGGAAAAGTTTAAAAAGAATATACATTTAACACCAAGTGACTAAAAGTCATTTAAAATACATAGTTCTTAGATTATTTTATCTACTCAAAGACCCTTCAAAGGTAGGTGAAAACTCTGGTCATATTTACATTTGTCTTGGAAATCCCAACATTAATTTCATAGTCCAAATTATAAAATCTCTTCTCATTATTTGAGATCTGGAACTCATTACACAGACTGCCTGAGAAAGTTTAAAGAAAAAATAGAATTGGTCCTGACTTTTCCTTACATTTGAGGTAATACTGTTACAGCTGAATCTTTGATAAACAGGAAGTCATCCACATATAATAGGATCTTGTTCACTACATTCCTGATCCCTTTTCTCCTGTCCTACTTATTGCTGCCAGAAAGGCATCCAAACTAATGGTAAAATATAAAAAGTAGACAGAAGTCTCATGCGTTCTTAACATAAGGATCAGAGGAAAACAGAGATCTACAGTATCTTATAAATATTATTATAATTAAAAATATCTCTATGAGCAAAGACATACCACGACATACCACCACTATTTAATTTAATGGATGCCTTCCTCAGTGTCCATTAACAAAGGTATAGAGAATAAATTTAAGAAAAAAAATATTCCCACAAACTTAACACGTAACCTTCTCATATTCAAGTTAACAGCTCCCACCCACGGCTACTGCCCCAAAAAAGTATTTTTTGACCTGGTTTTCTTGATGGCTCTATGATGTCAGTTATCTTCTACATTCATTGAAGGAACTGTTAGTTGTCTATCTTAATTTTTTAGTGTGCCCCTATTAGGTATGGGCTCTCACGTTACAAGAAATTTAACAGTTTTTTAAGATAAGACTCTTTAATACAATCTTTTTTTCTAGATGAAGATAAAATATATTTTGGAGGCAGAATACATACTTGAGAGAGAAAAAATGTAAGACACAGTCAAATTCATTTACATATAGAAATGTTTTAGTTATAGCCTCACCAATGAAGGCATTCTTAATGTTTAGAATTAATATTTGCTGGGAAGTAGGGGTGTCTGGTGGCTTAGTCATTTGGGCATCTGCCTTCGGCTCAGGTTGTGATCCTGGGGTCCTGGGATTGAGCCCCACGTTGGGCTCCGTGCTCGGTGGGAAGCCGGCTTCTCCCTCTCCCTCCCCACCCTTGTGTGCGCGCAGGCGCGCTCTCTCTCTAATAAATAAAATCTTTAAAAAATATATTTGCTGGGAAGTAATTCATGTAATAAGTTAAAATATGTAATAGGTTCTGACCACCAAATAAGATGTGTTGTGTGTGTGTCGGAGGTGGGGGTCCCCACATATCCAACAATTCTCAGACACCAGCAGAGTGTCCTACAACATAACTCAATTCTGACGCTATCTACCTGGGGATGGCGTCTAATCCCCCAGGTTAAGGTCTCCGTCCCACAGGGTGCCCTCCACTGCAGATGCCAATCTCAAGCCCAGGGTGTTACCTGTACTTCTGACCAACTGGCTAGCAAATGAGAGGTTCCCACAAGCCCCCACTTGGGTTTAATTTGCTAGAGCAGTTCAAAGAATTCAGAAAACCCATTTACTCACTAGATTACTGATTTTTGACAAATGATATGAACCAACAGCCAGATAAGAGATACATGAGACACAGTCCCTAGTGAAATTCCTTCTTACCTCAGAGTTTGGGGCCCGGCAGGGTGGCATAAGGAAGCATTCTGGTTTCCCAACCTGGTACCTCTCTGAACTCCATTCCTTTGGGGTTTTTATGGAGGTTACATTATATACACACAACTGATCAAATCATTGGCTATTGGTGACTGAGTCGACCTACAGCCCCTCTCCCCTCCCTGAAAATCAGGAGTGGAACTAAAAATGCCAGCCCTCTATTCATGATCGGCTCCCCTGGCAACCAGTCCCCACCCTTAGGCGCTTTCTAAAAGTCACCTCATTAACATAAGCCCAGTTGTGGTGGAAAGGGGCTTGTTATGAACAAGGCACCCATTTCACCTTTATGGCTTCTGATGCTTTCTCAGGAACTAAGGACAAGAGACCAAATATGATAACAAAAGATGCTCTCATTGTTCTTATCACTCAGGAAATTCCAGGGATTTGGGGAACTGTGAGCCAAAGACCAACTACATATGAGAAATATGTTTTGGTGATCTGGATGACCAAATATCTATTTCTTATACATCACAGTATCACAACATTGCCTATCCCCCTCATTGCAGCACATACTTTTCTTTCCTTTCTGTTTCCCAAACATTTTCTTTCCCAACTCCTTAAAAGGACATGTTTTGTTCAGTCTTGTATCCCCAGTACTTAATGTTTAACATACAACTGGGACATAATAAAGTTTGAATGAGTAAATGAATAAATGTGTTGCACAACCAACAAAGACGACAATAGGTAAGAGAATGTGGACATGAGAAATGCGAAATACCACTGGAGGCTTTGGGCTGTTGTGCAAATCTGGACCTTCCCATCAGCCATTCCTTCCATCTACAATGCTCTTCTATTTGTCCCCACCCTCAGCCCCAACTTCTTGTCAGGGTTTTCACTCTTTAACACTCACTTTACATATCTATTTGCTCAGCTCTACACACACACACACACACACACACCCCAAGGCAGTCTTCCCTTACCATGTTCTAAAACCTTTTCTTTGTATTTCCACAGCCTCCTGCGCGTACTTTGGTTGCAGCCCCTAGCACCTCACACCGACATGATCGTTTATTTGCCCATCATTGCACTTGACTGTAAGCCCCTTAAAGGACAGTGTCTTCACCTGTATCCATATGTCTAGCCATCAGCACGGTGCCTGGCAGTAGTAGGCCCTCCAAAATGGTTTAAAATAACGGGTAAGAGACTGAATGAATGGAGGGGGCTCTCCATTCTGGAAATTATCTCAGCATATCTATTTGTTCCCGGTAAGATGTCCACCAAGCACATACACTGGCAACTCCTAAACAAAACAAATTTAATGATTATATATGGAGATTATTGAGGATACAGGAAAATTAGAATTAGAAAAAGTGCTTTAATCCAAGGACTGGCCCCAGGGAAAGAGGTCTCCAACACACTTCTTTCTCTTTCCAACTCACCCCTGATACTGTGTCAGTAAAAAATGTTTTCTTCTCAACCTAAGGTTCCCTATACTGTTCTCAGATGCCACATATAATCTCCTCCTCATGAAATGTTTCTATGTCCCATGCCCTCAGAATCTTGAGACACAAGTGAGTAAGCTACAAAAAACAAAAACAAAACAAAACAAAAAAACCAACCCTGGTTTTATGGGAAAATGAGTGCTCATGGGTTGGCATTCCCATTTTGACAGGGATCTGTACTAAGACGATGGCTTTTCTCAAAGCCTAGTGGGAAAAGACATTTTGAAACATGGGTCCTTTCAGAAATCCTCAAATCACTTTGCTGAGATGAGCTCCATCCTAAAACTACAAAGGTGATGAAGCTTGGCGGTTAGGGCAAGGCTCTGAAGCCAGGCCGCCTGGGTTTGAATCCCAGCGCTTCCACTCTCTCACCTTTGACTGTGAACAACCTCATGGGGGCCCAAGGTTTCTATCCGGAGAATGAAATAGTAAGACCTACCTCACTAAATTGCTAGGAATAGGAAATGGGTTAGTACAAGTAGGATATTCAGAAAAGGGCTTAACAAGTAGTAAGTAGTCGGTAATTTTCTGTTCTTAATATTCTCATTTTACTATTACTAGAACTGGCTCTGAGAGAACCAGAAGAGAGAAAGTGTCCAAGGTAGGAAAGGAGTGAGAAGAAAGAACACTTACTGATTTGGTTGTTCAGCTTGAAAGCGATGTCCAGCTGCAGGATAAACAGCATGAATTGGAACCAAGGACTCATCTCCATGGAGGGAAGGGGGATGTGGACCGAAAACACAATGTCATTGGCTTCGATTTCCCTTGGGATTGCTTCCTCAATGTCTCGGATCTTGTCGCATTGGTTGGGTCCCCAGGGCATTAGCCATTTTGTCTTGTGATGGTTTTTACGGACATCCACACATTTCACCGACATGTAGGACACTGCCGTCGTGGGCCCCGGGGCTGAAAAGAAAAGGTTTTTCTGTTTTAGAAAAATCATCCACTGAAGTGCTCATTTTGGGGCTAACATTTGCCTCCAATGTTCATACTGCCTTCTCTAATTGGGATCAGTAATCCCTGGGGATCCCCTAAATCCGGGTAAGGATCCTTCAGTGACCTCCACAGGTGTCATAAAGCATCTCCAAGAGTCTTCCCATTAGGTTTTCAATCACTGTCATTTTCACTGAAAGAATACGTTTGTAACCACTTTGGTTCAGTGACTTCCTTACTCCAAACAAAGGTCACAAAAATCAACTGTGCTTCCGTTCCCACCTGCCTGAGGGCGTGGAGGGCTCCGGGACTTCACAGAGCACAGTGTCTGAAGTCAGATGACCTGCGTCTGAAGCCTGGTTGAACAACGGACTGCCAGTTCATCTTGGGTAAATTGGTGAAATCTCGTAGTTTCAGGACCCTCATCTGAGAAACAAGATGGTTAGTTTCTAAGACAGTTGGTTTCTAAGATTCTCCTTAGTTCTAACACTGCATTTGATGGAGAGAAAGAACGACGTTGACCTCAGGCCCTCACTTAGTGTGGTAACTGTCAGAGGTGCGGACAGAAGCAGACTATACCGCAGAGGTATCCAATCCATGCATTTGATCTGTGCACTTCAAAAGCGATCATCACATTTGAACTATACAACATTAAAAAAAAAAAACCACACCATTTTGTGATTATAAAACGGTTACAGGATTATAAAAGAAAATCTGCAAAATACAGAAATTTTAAAGTTCAAAACAACATAAACCCAAAATCCCACTAGAGGGAAGTAACCACAGTCAGAAAAACATCAAAATACTAGCTTTTCTATGAGCGTGTAATTAGATAAAAATTTATAAACAAATTACATTATAGAACTTTAAAACACACACTAATATTAACATATATTTCTATAAAATAGGATCACACCATGCGTAGTTTTAGGGCTTCTCTTTTTTATTCATGTAAAGAAGCAGAGTAGCCAGTGTGAGTCCCACCAACTCTGGAGCCGACCTGCTTCTGTCACCAATAACTCACACTAAGAAGGATGGGTGAATTTGGGTGAATGATTAAACCTATCAGTGTATTAATTTTATCATTTCTTAAATGGCAATAATAATAGTATGCACCTCTGTGAGTCAGTGTATACATTAACAAGTGAACATGAAAAGTACAAAACAGGGGCACCTGGGTGGCTCAGTAGGTTAAGCATCTGACTCTTGATTTCAGCTCAGGTTATGATTTCAGGGTCATGAGATCAAGCTCAGTATGGGGCTCTGCATTAGGCATGGAGCCTGCTTAAAATTCTCTCTCCTTCTTCCTCTGCCCCTCCCCCCTCCCACGCTCTCTCTAAAAAAAAGTGCAAAATATTAGCTATTATAAATATTTTCTATATAATTAAAATTTTTCAACTAGTGTTTGCAAAATAATCAGTCACAGGATATATCAAATTTAATCTACCTAACCTAATCCCTCCCCCCCAAGCTTGTAAAGGTTGTCTATAAATAAGAATAATTCTTTGCCTAATATTTTTTGCTAGTAATTTATCTTAACTTTTCCATCTGCTGTCTAAATTTGTTTACAGCATATTTAAATGTAGAGAAGTTCCAGATTTTATAGAATATCTCTTTACCTGGGGTGCCTGGGTGGCTCAGTCAGTTAAGTGTCTGACTCTGGCTCAGGTCATGATCTCAGAGTCCTGGGATCAGCCCTGCATATCTGGCTCCATGCTCAGCAGGGAGTCTGCTTCTCCCTCTGCCCCTCCCCCACCAACTCATGTGCGCGCGCTCTCTCTCTCTCAAATAAATAAAAATAAAATATTTAAAAAATAAATAATAGGGGCACCTGGGTGGCTCAGATGGTTAAGCATCTGCCTTCGGCTCAGGTCATGATCCCAGGGTCCTGGGATCGAGCCCCATGGGTTCCTGGCTCAGCAGGGAGTTTGCTTCTCCCTCTCCCTCTGCCTCTCCCCCTGTTCATGCTCTCTTTCTCTGTATCTCTCGGACTCAAATGAATAAATAAAGTCTTTAAAAAATTAAAAAAAAAAATAATAATAAAAAATAAATAAAATCTTTTAAAAAAAGAGTATCTCTTTAGCTTTATGTTTTCCCCATGCTTCTGTGCTTAGACCTTCTTTATCTCCAATTCAATAAACAGCCACCTTTATTAATTTCGTTATTTTTTTTTTACTATTTCACGTTTTAAAATATGTAAATAGTTGATACATCTGAAATTTGTTGTGATGTAAAAGATGAATTGAGGTCCCAAGTTTTATTTTTTCTAAATATTTAAATTATTCTTTACTGAACAGACTCTCTTTTCTTGTTGATTTATGACATCACCTTTATCTTATGTATACCTATAGATGGTTTTGGACAATCTGCTCTATTTCATGTATTGGACTGTCAGTTCATGGCTTAATACAACACTGTTTTGAATCCTATAAGTTGATGGTTTGTATCAATATCTGACAGAGTAAATCCCCTCCCCCAATCCATTTCAAATTTATCCTTTTTATCCTTTTGCTGGGATTTGATTGAAATTACATTAAATCTACAATGTGGACAGAATTGGCATCCTTTCCCAATAATTTAGTTTTCCTATCCAAGACCAGTGATTGCTTCTCCATTAACTGGAGTCCATTTTTCTATCTCTGAAAATTTTTGCAGCTTTCTTCATATGGGTCCTGCTAGTACTTTTAAAACTATTTTTTTATTTTTATATTTATATTTATAATATATATCTCTGAAAATGAGCAGGGAAAGGAAAACAGTATAGATTATGATAGTTTAAATATGTTTAATTCTGTGTATATGATAACTGGCATACTGTGATTTCACACCTTTTATGAGCAGAAATCATTTCTTATGTAATAGAGATCAGGTAACAACTAGAGAAATACATAAAGCAGAGAAAAGTCACTCAGGAAGCAAAAGTGTGAGGGTGCCTGGCTGGCTCAGTCAGTGGAGCGTGCAACTCTTGATCTCGGGGTTGTGGGTTCAAGCGCCATGGTGGGTATAGAGTTTACTTAAAAAAATAAAATCTTAAAAAAAGGGGGGGAGGCAAAAGTTTTTTTGCCCTGCTTCTAATGCTCAAATACATTTTTTTCCTATCCCTAAATATCTGTCCTAATGGTAAAGTTTTAGTAAAATGTTATGTTTGCAGTAAGTTGTGGCAATGTGTACTCAAACGTACCAGAAAACACAGCGCAACTAAACTCTAGCTTAAAGTCCTTCAGTGCACCACAGAATCACCACTAATCCATGCAAGGGAAGTTTTTCTTTAAAACTCAAAACTGTATCACAAAGACATCTTACACCTAATCCACCTAAAATCAGGCATCTAGGTTATTAGAAATACGAATCAATTAAACTTTGGTTATCCTGACTTAGCCAAATAGCCCCCCTGACACTAGAAAAACCAAATGGTACATTTAACTGAACCCTTTTTAATGTGGCTGAAGAAATAAACAGGGAGACAAAACTCATGAATTCTATTTTTGGCTAACATACTCAAACTGACTATTTGCTACAGAAAATAGTTACTACATTTTAAAACGATTCTTCTAAAATGAACCTAACCTTTTTTCATTTCTTTTCTTCCCCTCCCCACTTTTGAAAAACAAGTCTCTCCCTCCTTAGACCAAAATGAAAAATAACTAGCTGAGTTCCTCAGCTAAGCTCCAAAACCACATTCCAAACTTAATAACAGAGAAGCTGAACACTTTACGGGCACAAAGGCTGCATTTTTAATGGACACAGTGAACGCCTGCCTTTGTAGCAGCCTGAATTATTTTCATTCTTTCATTAGCCTAGTGTATCTTGCATAAAGAAAAAAATCCCAGGAATACTAATATTTTCATAAATCTCATGGCAGTGAACTTGGAGAAGCCTCAAGTGCATCTCAAGCTGTATTATGGGAATCACAAATATTTTTCTTCACTTGAATAAATTAGTCCTCTAGTCTCTAGTCTCAGAAATCTTTTACATAACTTAAAAACCTAAAGGTAATTCAACATTTTCAATTTTCCCAGTAGTGCTCAAAAGGCAAAACACGTTTTTTTTGAGAAAGTTAATCAACATTCTGATATTCAAATATGGACAGTTAATGTTCTCCCAATAATATATTTACAACTTAAGAGAACTTCCTACTAAAAGTAAATTCCCAGATGTTTCTTTAAGTAGAAAGCCTATCAAAGTAAACTAAAAACAAAGCTTATAGCTAGTAGAAAGGATTTTCACTAGGTATAGCCAAAATTGTGAGTACATGGATCACAAAACAGTGTCTAAAATTTAAAAAAAAGTTTGATTTCTATCTTTAAATTAAAAAAAAAAAAAGTCTGAGGGATTTTACTGTAAGAGGAAAGAATAAAATAGAAAATATCGAAATGTTTACCTGCAACCTTTGAAGACACCACAATCAACTAACTAACAGGTATATGTGCTGAAGGCCCTACTTGGTCACTAGCATGGTTCTAGGGATTAATAGAGTTTGTATATTTAAGAAGGGACTGGATGGATTCAGGTCAACAAACTGAGTCATGTTTGCTCAGGTGAAAGCTAAAAATAACCACTCCTCAGTATTCCTAGGATAGAAACGCAATATCACCCAGCTGCCTCAGCACACATTTTAAGTGTCCCCTCTACCTATCCATAGCATTTAATCGGGCGGAAAAAAAATGGGCCAAAAGCTACTTCAACATCAGTACAATTTAGTAGTCAGAGCAATCTGGCCAAAAATGAATGTGCCCAGGCACTGCGGATTGGTTAACTTATGGTAGATTAAGACAGCATTCAGACCATGCACAGAAGTCATAAAACCATGAGCTCTTCTTTGAAAGCTCTGACCTGTTTTGAGTTCAGTTCTCTTTACTATGTCAAACATAGGCCATTTTCCCCTTCCTTATCTGTACTTCAACTGCCAGTATTTTTGGCCTCTGCCTCTCCCACTGCAGCACAGGAATTGCAATATGTGATACTGTATGACATTTAATTTTAAAGGGTTATGAAATCAATAAGACTTCTAATTCAAAGTTGTGAAAAACTGCCCAAACACCTCTTGATGCCTCTTTGAAAACCCAGTGGCTCCTCAATGACATACATTACAAAGGTTCATACTACATTCACCAAATGTGTCTTGAGTACCTACTACGCGCTAGGCAATGTTAGGTGCTACAGTGAACCCAACAGACATCAGCCATCCAGCCAGGTGGAACGCACAAATAATGGGGGGAACCAGGCGATAAATCATAATTACAATAAAAAGTAATTATAATTGTGGATGCTACATTTACCCTGACATTACCTGCGAAAGGGCAACAGAAAGATACTTGGGAGGTAAGAGACATGAATTCACTAGAATGAGGTAAAAATTCCAGTCATCATTACAACATAACCTTGAGTAAAAATGCAAGTGAACAATGACTAAACCTATACTCCTTTTGGAACAATATTGACTCCAGTCAGCTTCCTGTTATAGCATCTCAAATGGTTGTCCAGTTTACAAATTACCAGCTAGCCAACCACTACCGCTATCATGCTCAAAGTTGAGTCAACATCAAATCATTAGCCCCTACTCTCTCCAGAACCTGTAATTAAAGAGTTGGAAAGAGATACAAGACTTAGTTGCCTCCTAGAAAAGTTAAAATAAAATTAAAACAACATGCTGACATGACACATGGTCTCCGTTTAAGCCAACGCAGACTATTTCTTTCTTCGCTTTATTACAAATAAAGAATCTTCCTTTAGCAATCATCTAGGAGTATCACTATTATGTGGGCATCGGGCTAACTAAAGATAGAGACAAATGACAGCCCCAGACCCCAAGTTGCTCACAGTCGAGTGTGGGCGGTGGAGAAGTTGGCAGAGAAGTACCTCCAGATTGAAACTTGCTCGGACAGAGGTTTGTGGGGGACGCACCAGCTGTAACAGAGGCCTGGGGGGGGTGTGGGGGGATGGGCACTGCTTCTGCAGGCCTGGACTTAGCCTCCAAAGACAGCAGGTGCTGGTTAGCCAGGGGAAAAGGGGGGATGCCGAGTGGGGAAGACGCTGAAGAAGAGCAGGTGCTAGACTGCAGGCTATCTAGAACATCATGAATTCTGCAGATGTCTGCACTTGAGTATTAAAATTTACAAAGAGCTCATTTGAGAGTTGAAAATGCACACACCCTAACTTTGTTTGCTTGCTCTAACCAGTGGCATCGCTCTACTAGGTGCCTTGACTTCTGCTCCCCACGGCCTCTGCTCCATTCTGCAAAGCAGTGGAAGGAAGAATAATAAAGAGATCCACCGATAACAAAGAAATTGTATTTAGGGGGAATCTTTCCTTCCAAGACTCCCATCTCTGTCCTGCAGGCAGCCACAAGGCCAGACATGAACTCTGCTGGAAGGAGGAGCAAGAGGGTGGTGGGGAGGAAATGGCAAAGTTCTGGCTCCTATTTTGGCAACTGGGCCTCCGAGGAGCCTTTGAAGTCTAGATCACCTAATCTGGAGGAGGAATGTCTTCCTGCAACAAAGACGGTATTTTTTTTTAAAGATTTTATTTATTTATTTGACACAGAGAGAGAGAGAGTACACGCAAGGGGGCCGGCAGGCAGAGGGAGAGGGAGAAGCAGGCTCCCTGCTGAGCAACGTGGGGTTGGGGGGGGCTCGATCCCAGGACCCTGAGATCATGATCTGAGCTGAAGGCAGACGCTTAACTAACCGAGCCGCCCAGCGCCCCAACAAAGATGATATTTCAAGATTAATCTGCTTTGGGCTACAAGGGAAAGGAATGTGCAGAACAGACCAGTTAAAAGGCTAAGTCATGCTTACAAACACGAAAAATCAGAAACCCTCAATTTGAAAAAGTCATGATTTTAAGTAAAAATGGTCAAACATTTCAGAAATCTTTAGAGAATTCTGCTTTCACCATAGCAGTTAGCTAACAGATATGAAAACAAAACTATTCGCCCCGACTTAACATACAGACAACTGCTAACAGATTCCTTCCTCTACTGACTCAAGGAGGAGGTTGCTCTCACTCCTGAAATCTAGCGTCAGTTAAAAATCAGCTGTCATGATTTCTGCACCTGTAAAAATACAAATGCTTGATTTATTTATTTTTTTAATAATGTCATTTATTTTCTACCTCATTCCTAAAAGATTTTGAGTTACTAGGAAGTAGACATTAGACTTTATTTAAAAAAAAAATAAAAGAATTGAGGCTGATTTACAAGGACAGGATTACTGTTGGGTGGGGGTGGGGGGCAGGCACTAAGAACGACTTGGCCGGGGTCCACATCTACAAAAGGAGAGAACAAAAAGCAGTAGCTGAATAATGTGAGCCCCCACAACAGTCACATGAGCTACTTTTCATTTTGTAACGTAGACAGACCGTAGACAAAACTTCCACTGCCTCACAATGAATGGGATTTATAATTCATTCAAGATTATATACTCAAATCGGTTCTAAGCTTTTCCTTCTGAACATCTATGTTTGTCTTAATGAGAACTTATAGGAAAGGTACTGGGCATTCAGGCCCTTGGAGAACTCCAGGCTTTGTTCACGATTTTTTGATGCTCCTCGGGGAGGGGAGGAGCCAAGGAGGGGAAAAGGAACATAGGTGGCAGAAACCAAGGAGACCAGATGAATTTCTGATATTTATACAACTACAGTTTTCATTCAAAGCCCCCCCTCCCCGAAAGCACTTATTTAACATAAAAGAAACTTCAGCTAAATTTAGAAATTAGCTTTTAAATGTGTTCAATTGAGTTCCCTCAAAGATTCTGCCTCCCTTTCTCAAGCTCAAAAAACTCCTGCTTTATTTCTCGTTAAAAGGAAATGTGTGGGATATACTGTACAAATGAAGTAACCAGATCATGTTCTCTGAGTCGTGAGGGAGGGGTTAGACCACTAGCAATTCCTTGAGCCAATTCTGTTTGTGGTTCCCTCCAGGTCAGTTCCTAAAAAGATTTCTTCGTGTCTGCTATCACAGGTATCCAAGCTGTAGAATGTCCCAGTAGAATGACCGCTTCAAAATTTTCAGCTAAAGAAAGTGTAAATACTTGTGTTAAACTGACTTAGTGCTTCGGAATTAGCCAACTCAGTCTGTTAATTCCTTTCCTGAAATTGCTCCGAAGTTATAACGGTCAGACATTCACTCTACTTATGCCACTGACTTTGAAGATGAAATTCTCCTATACTTCAATCATACCAATTAAATCTCACTAGATTACTAAGCGAAATATTATGTCACAATTCCATCTCAATTACTGGGGGACTGAGAGTGGGTCTGCAGGGCCACGACCTGGAGAAATGATTTTCTGAATTACCCTAGCTATGCCCTAGTGCATGTAAAGGGGTATGCTGAGTGAAATGTAATTCATTCTTGCCAGTAATTTTCAGTAAGTAGTTAATTATGCTAACATCTGTTCCAGGAAAGTTAAATTTTTAAACACAGCAGAACATTCCTCTACACTAAACTACCACCACCAAAACACACAAAAACACACATACACACACATGCACACCACACAGCAGCGTTGAATGCAAAGTAATTTGTATGGTACGCACAAAAGTCAAACACTTATTTAAAAATAGTTCCCTACAACACAAACTCATGGATAAATGACACAGACATTTTGACGACGGCAAAGTCTCAGAAACTGTAGCAAACACTTGCGTAATTCATTCTGATAAAAAATATTGAAAAATATTATATGTTTTCATCTTAGGCTGATGAGAATTTTAAATGCTTGGCCTGCAACCTCAATTGTTCTGGAGCCAAAGATGTAACAGCTTTGAAGAACAGAAGAATTACTCTATATTTGTCAGAATCTACGCGGCAAGCAAGCAGCACCACTTGGCTTCCATTACTTGCCTGGCTTGGATCCCGTGGAAATGAGGAGCGTTGGAACCAAGAGGAAAAAAATTAGAGTGCTTTGGGACACAGAGCCAAACTCTTACATAGTATCTGAAATGCTGTGGTAAACATGAAATTACTTTAGGCTCAAGATTGGTGCTATTTTGAGGTTTGTTTTTTTTTTAATCTCTTTGAAAAAATAATAAAATGCACATAAAGGGCCCTGCACAAAAGGGCACATGAAATCTACTGACCATTAGATGGGCTATTTGGGGGAGAAATCCCAAATCCTGAATTCAGATTAAAAAACTGACCCTCACTTTTAACATCCAGCAGCAAAGAGAGACTAAATCGGGAAGCTCAACATAAGTACGTTAAATTACTAATTCTAACCTCTACCTCTGAAAAATGCCTGCAATTAGTGTTTTTCCATCACTCTAGAAATATTCAAAACAGCAAAAATTAAATGCACATGAAGTAAACACAAAAGACCTCCACAGAAAAACCAAATGGCTCATCTGTTGACGCTATTGCTCATTGCTCGGCAAACCTAGTCATCTGGGCTGAAGTTTTGAATTTGTGCCAATGCTTCAAAATCAGCCACCTTTTAGCCAAAAGGCTGTGGAAGGTAGCCAAGACCACCTATGGAAAGTGAATTATAGCATCTTATAATTTACTACCTTGGCTATGATCTCATAAACCCAGCATGGAGGGTGAACCAGCTCTTGTGTGGGAAATCTCTCAGAGCTCGGGAGGGGGTAGGAGGGCTCCCAAGTAGGGGTGACAAAAAGGTGGGCAACTGGCCCTACTTCAAGAGCCAGTTCGCCACCAGCACACTTTTGTATTAAAATTTTAGGGTTAGGAAAGCCCCCCAATAAACACTGTAGGAGAAACAGCCGCTTTGTTCTGAAATACCTGTTACACTCTATAAAATTTCACACATTTGCTATCTATAATTTATAAATCACAAATATTCTACTTTTGTCAATATTGTCAGTGTTAATAACAAACACAAATACTAACTAATATGTGGACTGTGCATTACATTTTATAAAGCACTTTCACATGCTTGGATCGTCTAATCCTCACAGGAAACAGGTCAGTCATGATAACGACCCCCACTGCACATGAGAAGACTGGTGGGTTTCATCCCACCAGCAAGTGGCAGAGCTAGGACTAAAACCACCATCTGACTTCAAATCTAGTGCTCCTTCCAACATACCACACTGCCTCTCAACTGCTCGTTTATTATTAGCTCACCCTATTTATCAGTTCTCTCAAATTACCTGAGAGGTAATGTGCAGGGCAAAGAGATGGATGAGAAAGACTGAATGGGGCCATCGGGCACTTGCTGAAGCTCCACAGACAAGACACGACCCAGTGCTGGACTGGGCACCATACAAAGGGAACCATTGGGATAGCTTATCTGGGCAACTCAGTTGGCCACAGAGTATCTCCACAGAGTTCCTTAAAGGGATGGTGGGATAACATGCTGCCAAAAATACCACTCAACTCACTTGAAACTAATGGCTACACTCCCATAATTCACTGGGGTTCAAATTCTGGGCTGGAATGTCAGCCTAGGAAAAATCCAACTCAGAAACACAAGATAGAACTGCCATGGATGAGTCTATGACACATCTCATAGGCAGAATAAGGGCCAAGGATACAAGTTAGACGCTGGCTAACTTCAGAGAAACCTAACACAGAATTTGCTGGCAATTCGGGTAAAGCCAACAATGGCACAATCTGACTCAGGGAAGGGTGAGTCCCCCATCCATGGAAACATTCAGGAAGTAACCAAATAGATAAAAGCCTGAAGTAAGTAAGGTTTTCTCAGTGACACCAGAATGATAACGTCTCCTATACACACATGTGAAATATTAGGGAATGGAGACTGTAAGACCCAATAAAAAGCTTCATGCAATTTACTGATTTATTTTTCTCTATATTCTTACCCATTTCAGAAAAATAGACAAATCAATTAAAGGAACAGAATATGGGGCATTCCAAAGGGTCATAGTACAAGCTGAGGCTAAGGTCAAGCAAGACTTGTTAACAGCTTTATCTGGAATTTCACAAACGCCAGGAATAATCACATCCCCGTCCCTGAATACTCAAATAAAAGGTAAGACCTTAGAACTTCTGAATTCCCTAAAATTGGAGGCAAAGAGGTAAATTTTAAGGGAGACCTGAAATTTTAACAGTCACACTCTTAGGAATTGTTGGTTTTCTTTAAAACACACTAAAATAACAAAATTAAGTAAAATCACTACATAACTGTTAAATATTTTAATATTTTCATCAGTTCTAGGTTCTGGCTCAAGTGCCACCTCCTTTGTTTAATTTGTTAAATGCTTAGAATGTGCCAACATCTGAGGCCTTCACCAATTTCCCTTCAGTAACAAATGATCCTTACTTCCTCAGATGTCAAGATCACCTGGCCTATGTCTTTACTATAGCATTCCACTTTATTTGCAAACATAACTCCTGAGAGGAAAGACCACATCTTATTCTTCCTTACGGCACCAAGCATAGAGATTTAAACACGCACATCCTCCAAACCTGAATTAAAGAGACTTTATGTCCTAATAAACACATTAACATTATATTATGCTAATTTAGGGGTGCCTGGCTGGCTCAGTCAGTAGAGCCTGAAACTCTTGATCTCTGGGTTGTGAGTTCAAGCCCCACATTGGGTTGTAGAGATTATTTAAAAACAAAATCTTTAAAAAATAAATAAACAAATAATAAATTACGTTGATTTACCTAACAAGCTTTTATCAAACACCTAAGAGGCATCATTTAAAAAATGCCATAGGGAATTAGATCCACGGCCTGCCTATATGAAAGTACAATTAAGACTGGCATTCTGAGAGTTTGGGAAGCAGCCATGGCTGTCTTCCATGATGCCAACCTCCCAATGCTACTCCTGTTCCCCTGTTAATGTCCACTTAGGATGGTTCCTCCAGATCTGTGTCAACCTGTATATAAAATAAATACTGAATTTTGAAGACCAAAATGAACTTTTCCTGGAGCACCTGGCTGGCTCAGTCAGAAGAGCGTGCAACTCTTGATCTCAGGGTCATGTTGGATGTGAACATTACTTAGAAAAATAAACTTTAAACAAACAAACAACAACAAAAACAAAATGAACTTTTCCTAAACTGAAATACTATCATCCCAATCCACAGGAAAGAAAGTAAATTTACACATCAAAAGAATGTATAGGAGACACACAACAGGCAAGCAAAAACATGGTAATTTCTGAAAAATGCCTCCCAAAGGGATTGTAGCCAATATTAAAATTGTGGGAGCATGTTTAGGAAACTTTTTTGGAAACTGAGCATATTTTCTGGAAATTGAGGTTCTCAAAAGTAGGACTTATAGTTATTCATCCCATTCGAGCACTGCCCTAAGGAGATCAAGGCCTGCATGCTAGAAAGAAAACAGGAGACAAAATGAAATAAAATATTCACACCTTAGCCTTAAATGCATATAATTCACAGCTGCCTATTTGAAGATTTTATAGCAAAATCTATATTGTTAATAACACACAGTGGGAAATTTCAGGCCATTTCATTAATATCCTCCAATCAAGTCCTACCAGAAAGAAAAACAAACACCCCCTTCTAAAGACATCAAATCCTACTTTTGAGGTCAAATCTACAAAACAGGCTCAGACAGAAATTTGGGCAAAGGAACCTTCAGATGGACATATGGTCTATTTACCCAGGTGCTCTCAAGGCGTTTTTCTCTCTGGTCCAATGAATTACGTATGAAAGTTCCCAAAGAACTAGCAGTGAAAGGCAGTGGAAGACCTGGCATGAAGGAACTGTGGAGCGCCAGATGGGCACCAGAAGTCTTGAGATGACACACGGAACTTCTGAATGGGGACAGGTAGATGCAACTGTGACAGGAAGGAAGCGCTATTTAGGAGGAAGAATTTGCAGACCCTCTCAATTCGATTCGTGTGGGATGCGAGTGAGAAAGAGAAGTCAAGGATGTTCCCAAGTTTCTTGCATGGGTAGCAAAGGGATGGCAGCATCATTTGCTAGGGAGGGGAGTCAAAGGAAAGTAAGTCATATCACAGGTCGGATATGCAGAAGCTGCGCTGCTTGTTAAAGAAAGGAGCTCAGTTTGGAGGGGGGCCAAAGGGGAGAGGTTAGAGATAAAAGGTCAAATACGTGAATGATGAAGATTTGGAAGAGGAATTAGATTTATTCTAGGTAGTCCCAACGTTGCAAGTTCTAAGGAAGGAAATCTGAGATCAGTAAAATCTGATGATCCCAAGTTAACCTGACCAGTTGAAGACAATGAACTGCCCATATTTGTGTGAAGAGAGGTGCTCCCGCTGGTACCACTTGGAGAGTGCGAAGCTGGAACAGGACATCTGAGCACTGGATAGGGATGGAAAGAGCCTCTAGGGCTTTCTTCATCATTAACATTCTATGACCCTTCTTCACACATTTAGAGTTCCAATTCTGGGCCACAAATCTGTCTTCTGTTCCGGAACTACTGCAGATTTGAGAAGAATCTTGGCAGAATGAATTATCCCACAAAACAGGATTGCTGAGTTCTAGTGCTGGATATACTACTAACCAGGCAATCGATCAACAGTGGGCCCCAATTCTCTCAATTGTGAAAGGCAGTTTTTTTTAACTATTAGTCACTTCTAACTTAGAAATTCTGTGACTCTTGGGCGCCTGGGTGGCTCAGTCAGTTAAGTGTCTGCCTTTAGCTCAGGTCATGATCCCAGGATTCTGGGATCAAGCCTGAGCTGGGCTCCCCGCTCAGCAGGGAGTCTGCTTCTCTTTCTGCCTCTGCCCCTCCCACCATGCTCTTGCTCTCTCTCTCTAATAAATGAATAAAATCTTTAAAAAAAAAAAAAAAAAAGAAATCCCGTTACTCTTAAGGAAATTTATATCCTCTATGTTATGGTAAAAATCTTTCTTTTAAGGTTAAAAATATCCTTTTAAATTAGGGTCAATTTATATGTCAAGAATGGAGGCCACCAAGCCTTGTCCATCTAGGCCCCTTCTCCCCTCATTTTCCTTGTATTTTCACATCTGTTAGAGGAAAAGACCTTAATCCTCCTCCTCTGTTCTGTTGCTCTTAGGAGTCAGAAGGGGCTCTGGGTGTTTTCTATCTTCCAACAACTGGTGAGACCAACGAACTCTTCTAGAGAGCAAGGGCAAACTAGAGCCAACTGTAAACCTTCATACTGATGTATTCAGCATGACAAAATGTATCCCTATAATATAAACTACGGGAAGGTGGGTCCAATCCAATCATAATGAAATCATTTAAGGCATAAAAAAGCAAAACTCCATTCCAGCTTCCAGCCAATGGCCCATATACTCACAGTATAATACAAAGACATTCCAATACAATGAAATAATTTGGAGCATGTCCAACCTCTATTTTTCAGGATGACAGAAATAAGCTCACCAGAGCTGAGTCTATTATTCAGAAGGAATGGAAGTCATGGCACACACTGCCCCAAACCAAAAGATCATTGACAAAATTTGCTAATGAGACATCAATTCATAACATTCAAATTTTCATTTAAACTGTTGTGTTCTTAATATATTTCAAAATTTACCCAGATTACCCTTTACATATTCCATAGGAGAAAAATGATGATTACAGTGCAGTAAGGGAATTGCTTTTACAGGAAGGGTTCTTTGTGTTGCTGAAAAAAACAAAATATTCTATAAAATCAGAATGAGAAAAAATTAAAAGCAAAAGCTGTAGAGGCAAAAAACCTTGGAATTCAAATCCCAGTTCTGTTACTTACTAGCAATTCAGTCAGGGAACTTACATAGCTTTACAGGATGCCAGTTTCCCTTTGTAAAATTCCACTAAGAGTTCCCCACCTCATAGGTTTCTTGTGAAAATAAAATAATTAATAGAAAGAGCCTCTTACAGCACCTTGCACATAGTGAGGCCTTAAATGTTAACTTGATAATAACATGCTGCCAACAGATGGAGAAGAATAATCTGGCAAGATGGCAACATACTCCTTGTTCTCTATCCTGTCGTCTTCCCCTGAGGGATGTGTTAACCAACATTTAGGGAACGAGAAGGTCTGGATCTTGGGACCTTAGGTCATTAAAGACAGAGGTTCTCCTTGTTTCTCAGTGAATAGCCCCAACAATCAGAGATGATTCTAGAAGAACTTTAACTGGAATGTTTAAGATGTCATTCCCTGAGAAATATCCCAGGGATATCCTAAGCAGCCTGTTGTTTGAGGGATACAGAATTAGCCTTTAGGTTTCTCTTCAGTGAAATGGGACTAAAACATCTTTTCTCCACAATTATTTTCACAAATTATAAAATAATTATAGCCAAAAGTATTAGCATGGGTCTTCTCTACTCCTTCCCCTCCTCCCAACAGACACAGAGAATACCTCTTGCCTGTTCTGTTGCATGCCCTCACCTGCCCTCCCTCCCACCCACCCCCATGGAAGTTCAACTGTTGCTAGATGGGCTCTCTGGGTTTTCATGATACACAATCAAGAGAAAGGGGCCAGTAGAGAAGACAGGCTTAGGTTGGGGGAGCAGTTTTATCAGAGGAGGTCTGTGAGAGATTTTGGAAGAGGCTAGAAGCATCAAATGGAAGGTAAAAGAAAGGGAGATTTCTAGAAATACTGCTACAGATTATATGTCTTCTTCACCATATTCTGGCAGTATATATAAAGAATTGAAGTTATTAAATTATTTTAAATTCATTTTTGGTTGATTGCCCATTTCTGTGACAGAATCACTACTTCAAGACTGGACCAATTAGGTCAGTCAGGTCTTTAGTAGGGACTAAATAAAAAAAATAATAGGCACAAAAACCTCATATAAACCTTTGGCAGGATTTATTTAGTTAGCATATGACATTGGGAAGGTGGAAAGGATTGACCTCTTAGAAAGGCACATTAGGATTATGAAGCTAGACTATATGAGGTTAGAGCTACAGCTACCACCAGGTCATCAACTTATTTCAATATTTTGTCCAAAGTCTGGGCTCCTCACCATCGGAGGGCTACACCTACCAATTCCTTCTTAGTATTCCTGGATGGCCTGCCCCAGTCCTTCTATCCCAGGGTTTCTCAACCTGTGTACTACTGACATTTGGAGCTGCATAACTGTTTGTGGGCCATCGTGTACATTGTAGGATGCTAAGTTGCTAGTCCCACCAGTTGCTAATAGCATCTTCGCTCATCCCCTAGCTAGTCGTGAAAATCAAAAATGTCTCCAGATATTGCCAAATATCCCCTTGTGGGCAAAACTGCTCCTGGTTAAGAGCCCCTGTTTTATCCCAACCACCCAGGCTTAGAAGAAATGCTTCTACCCAAGCCATTCTGTGACACTCCCCTTTCAGAGTGTACCACTATAGGGATTCCAAGTTCTCAGCAATCCATGACCATTACAGTTGCCTACATATGCTGGGCTGCCTGCATCAGGCTGTCACCTACAAATTATAAATGCTTATACCAGCTACCACTTGTTGGAAATTTCTTATGTGCCAGGCATGGGGCTAGGGGATTTAACTTGATTTTCATTCTTATACTGAAGTGGTAGATATTGTCTCCACTTAGAGAGAAGTAAAATGAGGCTCTGAAATGTAAATAACTCATCCAACGTCATAGCCAGTAAGTGGTTGAACTGGGGTTTGAACCTAAATTCATCTGAGCCTACCATCTCTCTTTGACTCATGCCACACTATGACTCCTCATGAGAAAAACCAGTGCAGAGAGAGATTTGGAAAATGCATTTGGTATAAGTTATAGGAGCTAAAATGGTGAGGCCAGAGCATAGACTGCTGCAGAACTCACAGTTCTCTGCAATAAACTGACCACCAGCAATATAAATGCTTTTGTTCTAAGGACGTTACCATGTTGATTTTTAAATTATGGATTTTCTACTGCAAACAGGAAAATGGTGGTTTCCTCTCAGTTGAAACAACAAGCAGTAGCTAGTTGCCATAGTAGCCAAGATAAACTTAATCTTGACTGGGAATACAATCACCAGAGAGGGATAGCAGGTATGGTAAGGAGTCAAAACCAGACAAGGAGTGTTTTTCCCCTGGAAAATAGAAAGTCAACGGACAGAAATGGTAATTGTTTTCAATTATTTGAAAGGCCACCATCTAACAGAAGGGAAGCACATGTTCTAGATTATTTCAAAAGGAAAAGCCAGGATTTGTAAGTGGAAATTACGATGTGATAATGGAGGCCAGTTTTCCACTAAATGATAAGAAAGAACCTTTAACCATCATAGTGTTTCAATTGGACTGAAAAATTAAACAAGCTGTCTAGAGAACAACTAACTCATCACTGGAATGGGAAGGTGATGGCAGGGAGGTCGTCCCTGTTGGGAGACCCCAGGGTGGGTGAGACTGGACTAGGTAAATTCTCAGGTGCCTTACAAAACAAGAATCTGCTTCTCTGAACAACTGGGAAATAGTAAATTTCTGTTGCAAACAGACAAATGCAGGTAGGGGCAGTGGGAGTTTCCATTGGGCAGAAAGCACCAGCAGTAGCTTCATCACCATAACAGGAGAGGTAAACGCCAGTCATGCCTGGGAAGAAAATATTTAGGTGAGACAAGATACAAGAGGGGAAGGAAGACTCTGGGGGGGGGAGGGGGAATTTTTTCGTTCTGCTCTAAACAGATGACCAAGAGATAGGGCACTAGGGTTAAAAAAGAAAGAAAGACCAAGAATCAGACAGCTCTTTCTTCTGTCTGCCAACCCTAAAACACTGTGATGCCTCTTTCTTGGAATTTACAGCCACCTCTCACAATTTTGGCTTCAAAAGTCCATTAAAAGAAAATAGGCAAACACACAGCTAGAGGATAGCTAAAGTAATAGTTGATTAGCTCTCTTGTAAACACTAATATTGCCTTTGGTTTCACGACCCTTGATTCACCTTCAACCAAGAATTTGTTATAAAACATCTCACCACTAGAGTCGGGGAATGGAGAGGACAGGGCTAACCTCAAACTTCCCTCTTAGAAAACCAACCACATTGTAAATTTGCAGGACATGTCTTGGAAAATTAAATTATTACAAAGTCAACCTCTGCTAAGGCACACAACTTCCCTTATAAAAGGGAGGTGCTGAAAGCATAACAGGTTTTCAAAAAAAAAAAAACAAAACTATACTGATTCATCTTTGCATATTAAATATGAATAATACGTAAGAGGATTTTCCCTATCTCTTCATCTCCAGGGCACTCAAAGCATTTACAGTCTCATTATTCTACACAGTGCTGGTTAAGTGGGTACCAAAGATTACTATCCTCCTTTGATTTCTAAGAAAGCAACTACAGAAAGATTAAACAAGTGAGTTGTCCAAGGTTGCTCGGTAATTGAGATGCTTGGAGTTTTCCATTCAGTGCTTGTTTTAGGAACTTAGTACTGAAAAGTGATTGAATCTTGTAAACTCACCTGAACCCCCAAGTCTTACCCATCTCTCCCCCACTTCCCACACACAACTGAAATTTTCATCATCTAAACACAAAGCTGCCACCATGTAGATCTTGGACAAGGGTATCCTACCAGACCAGTGCCACCACCACAGAAACACCTGACTTGGTTTTCCAATCAGAACCGACCCACTTCTTTAACAAGTGAAGTTGATTCTGCCTGGCTGTGTCTGGGAAATATTTAACCCCTCAGTTAGCTATTAACAATTGGTTTGACTCAGACGAGACAGAGGACAAAATAATAGTGGCTGAAAAAAATGCCTCCACCATTCTGATTACAAAGGAGGCATGATTAACGAAGTTTCCTTTGTGTCTAAGCTCCATTCTGAAAGCCAGAGAAAGAGCTTTCCACTCGCTTTGTTGACTGCTGAGTCTTTTCCTACTTGTCTCATCACCCACACAATCTGTTCATAGCCCAGAGAGACAATCCAGCCAGTCTGTGGAGAGTTCCTAAAACATTCATGTCGTGAAAGCAGACAGGATGAACAGGACCTCATCTCAACAAAGGATGATGGGACATTCAGCAAAAGAATTCACAAAGGAAAATACTGACCGAAGGCCCTGGGCTGAATGGATTTTCCCACAATGTCTAACATAATGCCTGTCCTTATGGGTATTTGTAAACCTTCTGGTCAATTTACAACCACCTCCAGGTTTTGTCCCCCAAACTCCATTTCTTTTAGAATAAAGGTTTTTTTTTTTTAAAAAAAAATACAATTAACAAGTTAAGGAAGTCCAAATCACTGCTTTAAGGATCCTCCTGTCTCTAAGACCTTTAAACATGAAAACAAAAGTGAGACAAAGATTCTCATTCCCAACTCAACCACCTCAGCAGCTGAGATAATGCATATAAAACACTTAGCATATTGCCAGGCACACAGTAAATGTTCAGTTAATATTACCTAACATTTTATAATACGCTGCTTTGTTTTCTTAATAATATTCTTGCATATGTCCTGCCTATCTACTCAGCTAAAACAGTGCCACTTTGTCTTTGGTGTATTACAAAAGATAAGCACCATCTTTGTCATCATCTCCATCTTCTTATACATCATTATCATAGATCCTACTGATCTATGGTAGGTTATGGATGGGATACTAAAAGCAAACCTAGTCTCATAGCTGGCAAGTGGTCAATTCCCAAATTTGTTCATTTCATATCCAGTGCTTTCTTTCCATATAACACCATAGATGAGCAGATGAGCAGGTCTTGTACCTCTTTATATTCCTCAGAATTCAGCAAAGTACTAAAATATACCTTAATCACCATCTAAACAAATTTCTAATCTGTAGGTAACCTAAAGGCTTTGAGGCTTTACTGAGGGTTTTCTAATAGAAAGAAAAGAAATGGGTGGAAAGGCCAACATATTTGGCTTTGAGAAAGACATGCCTCTGTTTTTATTTGCCAAGGAAAAGCGTTCCCAGGTCCACTTAGCAAATAATAAAAGAAAGAAGAAGCATGGGGATTGAAAGATACATCTAGGGAGGCAAATGGGGCTAGAGTCAGATCTCTTGATACTCTGCTCATGGCTTTTTCTATTAAGCTCATTTTTAATTCAGTGCCTTAAATGAGGTGAGTCTTGTCGTGGATTATGCACATCAAGTTGTGCTTCACATGATCACCCCATACTTTAAAGGCCCAGGTAAAACTCTTTAGTTCGTCAAAAAAAAAAAACAAAAAACACCTTTTTATCTGATCTGAAAAATGCTTAGAACACACTCTATTTCACCCAACATTGATCTTAATGACAAACTGTCTAATGTTATTGATCCTGTCTCTCCAATCAAATTTAAGTTGGTCGAAGGCACCACGTGTGCACTTCCATCTGTAGCCCATCACTAACCCAGTTCAGGAACTATCGTAACATGTGCTGCCCCATTTTTTGTTCTGCTTCACAGACTCTTGGGTGTCCTAAAGAAACCTCAAGCCATTGTAACATCTACTCAAATTTCCCAACCATCCCCAGAAATACTGCTCTGCTTGGGCAGTCATTAAAGCTTCTCCTATGCCTTCAAGAACCTCATTTTAGCTGCTGGGACATCCTGTTGCCATCCATTTCACACAGACATCCAGCTCAGCAGGAGTATGCGTTGCAATGAGCTTCACTTCAAAGCCAGCAGCCTGGCCAAGCTCCAGGAATTGTCACTAATGATCTTCACCAGCCACTTGATGCTCCAACAGTGGTACAACATACACACACAAACACACACACACACAAACATCATTTCAACCACTACTCTGGTTGGACGAGCTATGCCTCCAGAGGTTGGTTCCATACCTGATTTTATCTTTTATTGTTACAGAAGACTTATTCCATGAAACCTGAGCAAACTCTCCAGATACACCTTCTGCAATATAGCAATGGTCTCCATCAACCTATCCTTAAACCAAGATGCAGTAAGTGCATCAGTCTGGGGTCTTTTGGTTGCAAGAGAAATGGAAATCTTGCTCAAGGTTGCTTTAGCAAAAATCAAATGATCAATCAATTAACAAGGTGAAGCTAAAAAATGTCCAGAGACAAAGCAGTCTTTAGATAGAGGTTGTTTTGAGAAATCACATTATGTGAACAGATCTCACTTCTCTACAGTCACTGAATTCTACCCTATATTTTATTAGTTTCATTCTCAGGTTTCATTAGAGGGACTCCAACAGTTCTAGGCTCATATTACCTGAGTTCAAGTTCAGCAAGAAAAAGAAAAGACATCTCTTTCTGGTGGCCTCCAACAAGCCTCAGAACTCACTCTGAGTAGACTAACCTGAGCCATGTGTTCACTGTGGCTTGGTTACGTGTCCATCACTGGAGACAGAGGTGAAGATTCTCTTCAACCACACAGATGGGGAGTGGAGAGGGGCAAGTGCAACAGGGAAACTAGGGTCCTGCTATCAATAGAACTGGGCTGAACCACCCTCCCCAATAAGTCTTCTCTCTTTCCCTAATCTCTAAGAAGTTGTATTACAGGGATGGAAATAAAGGAAGAAAATAACCAAGCAAGTCACAAAAGAAATAAACAGCCAAAAGCATAGGAAAATAGATTCATCCTCACTAGTAATCAAAGACATGTAAATTAACAGAAGATATTCTTGGCAGATTAGAAAATTTTTAAAAATAAAAACAATGCCCAGGACTGGCCAAGATGCAGGGAGATGGACACTTCCAGACTTGACCAATGGGTTCTATGGTGGTTATTAATAATCTGAAAGGCAAGTTGGCAGTCTCAATCAAAATCTTTAAAAATGAGCATGCCTTTTTTTTCTTACTTTTATTTATTTATTTTAGAGAGAGCGAGTACAAGTACGTGAGAGCAAGGGGAGGAGATGAGGGAGAGGGAAAGAGAGAGAGAAGCAGACTCCCTGCTGAGCACGGAGCCAACCACACAGGGCTCCATCTCATAACGCTGAGATCATGACTGGGCTGAAATCAAGAGTTGGACCCTTAGTCAGCTGAGCATGCCTTTTGACCTAAGAAAAATTCACAGAATGAAGTTTCCAAGGAAATAATTAAGGGTATGAACAAGAATTTAACTACAAGGAAGGTTTCCCCAGTATTGCTAATATACAAGCCCCAAAATGGAAATATCAATGTCCAGCTACAGGAAATTAGGTAACTTAATTATGGTACATCCATTCTATGGGATATCATACCAACATCAAAAAGGACCTTTCAATGCATCTATATTGGCATGACATAAATAATGGAGGACGGCACACAGAAGTGTTAATGCAGTGAGTGACCACACCACAACCCCATTCACTTGCTAAATGTAGTAAATTAGTTTCATTCTCATCTAGGCACTCCCTAGCTCCTTCTTAAGATTTACGACAGGGTTCTAAAGACCAGATTCTGCTGAAGAAAAGATCAAAACATCTGGATATTCTTAGGAGGCTGAAATTTTGTTGATCTTTCAAAGAGATATTCCTGATATACTCAACAATTTTTTATGGGAACATCTGAGTGTTACACCAGGTTAAGGTGAAGAAAATGGACCACTGATGGCACTGACTTTTCCTGGAGACAGTTCAAAAAGTAATGCTTGGCTAACATAGAGTGACTTCTATGACAAATCATTCTCCGTATCAAAAAACCCAGCTTTTTTCCCCCAGTCTTCACTGTATCATCATATAGCAATTAAACTTCAAATCCCCAGAGTAATTCCGCCACAAACAAATCTCACCAAATCAAACTTCCATAAACAAAACTCACCACGGACACAGCTATTTTCCCTCTCAGTTTCCATAACTTTAAAATGTGAATATCCTTGGTGAACCCACCTATCTTAGAGTGCTCTTGATAAGGCCAAATGAGAGGATTTCTAGAAAGTGCTTTGAAGAAGGATAAAAGCACTATACAAATGTGAGGTAGTGAGATTATGAATTCATCACCTAAATTTAACATACACTCCACAAAGCACCTGGGAGTCCACGTCAAGCCTCTGGCTCTACCAGAGCTCTACGTTCCTTCCCTGTAGTCATTTCTGAAAGCCAGATGTTGGCCTGCAAAACCTCCCTGCAACAAAAGGACAAGGCCTTCTTTACTTTCAGATTGGCCAGGGTGATCATAAAAATATGGTGTTTCTAGCTGTTGAAACTGAGGTAATAAAATAATGGAGGGAAATGTCAAAGATAATCCAAAAAACAGTCATGCCTGGTATAGACAGGAGCCTGAAATGGAAATGGACAGCAGTATGAACAAGTAGACGGGTTAATGGTTTTCATATTATCTCATTCAAGCCATGGCAATTAAAAATCCCAGAAGACAGAAGCTTCTGAGAGTGAGAATTCTTTTAGAATTAGCACCCAGTACTAGTACGAGCAATATTTTATAGCACTCCAAATATCTTCCCAAAGGAAATCACTGCTTAAAAAAAAAAAAGTTCTTTCTTGGTAGTGCTGTTTCTCTATACTACAGACTTATATAGTGTTTCTTCTACAGTCTCTTTCCCATTTTGAAGAATGGTAAAAGTTTAAATAAAGCATGGATGGGTCAATAGTAAGTACACTGAAGTTCTTAAATGCCCTTCTTTTTAAACCTCTACCCCAATTACATCCCTCCCTTGAGGATATTTACAATCCTCTATGACACATGCTCTGTACCTTCTTGGTTCAAGGAAAACACACCTACAGCATTTCAAATTAACTACTGACCCTTACTCTCACACTATAAACAAACCCTTTTCAAAATCTCAATTGCATTGTGTCCACATTGATTAAAGCTTGAAGCCTGGTGACCTCATGTGGTGTTAACTTCTCTCATGCACCAACAGCATTCTGCCTTTCTACTCAATTACCCCCTTTGGTGCCAGAGGATCGCTACCCAATGAACATACACAATGGACTTCTGCTTCATTACACTAATCAACAGCAGGATAGAAATAAGCAGAAGAGGAATAAACAAGCTAATTTATCATGAGGACAGAGCAAGCTTTCACCAGTCTCACCATGGAAAACTTCTGTGGTTAACGGGAATATCAATGGTCTGGGGGTGATGTTTATGATCTTACAGATTATAGACAGAGCCACCACAGAACCTCCGTGATTAAAGAATTTTGCAGAATAGCAGGTGTGAACAACACGCACACAAAACCCAGCCATGCCTTTAAAAACCCTAGGGTCCTACGTAAAATCTACTTCATAATTATTTTGAGAAGTACAACCCAGGGCTTTGGATAACGTGGACCGACACCCTGGTAATTTGCCCCAAGTGTTCGACTTAACTGTGGGGCCTCTCTTATTCATCTTTGACGAGGTGGTCAGGAGGGACCCAGCCTCTTTGTGAGAAGGATCTGGATGCCCCCCCTCCTTCATTAGGCATGGCAAGGGCACAGCGGCTGATTGAATTAACAACTTCGGAGGGCTTCAGTCCCAGTTCCCAGACATTAGCACCATCATCCAGAACAAATTAAAAGTCTCACAGCAATTAAGCAGATTTTGAAAATGAATTTCCCATGGTTCAATGGTTCAACAAGCAATCTTGAGTTAAGTATTAAAGGAAAGTTTAGGAGGAGGAGAGGAGGAGTTGATTGCTGAATCTTCAGAGTAAACATTCAATTGGTGAAGGCATCAACAATAAACTTTTCAGCCTCTGCTAACTAGGCTTTTCTACTTTTTTATATGAAATTGGAAATATTCAGTCAGAGAAAGAGAAAGAATAAAAAATTAACGTGGATTTGTATTAAAATGGTGAATTAAAATGGAGGATTTTTTTTCTTTGTTTTTAATGCCTTTAACATCATTGTATTCTTGTTCAAAAACATAAACAAAAATTAGGAAGGAATGAAAATGTATGATCCTAATCTCTAGATTTTATATGTATACAAGGGAACCTAGACCTGACTCTAGAAGCATCTACATCTCTCTGAACCAGTATGGCCAGGTTCAGAGTAGGCAGAAAACCTACGTCAGTGTCCCAAAGGACTCCAGTGAATCAACTCCGGGAACTCACTCCAGGATTAAAAGAATAACACTAACAATAAAACAGCACCTAGCATATTCTAAGTGTTTACTATTTATTTGCCAGGCACTGTACACATTCGTATCTCATTTGATCTTTTCACCTATTATGTCATTGAATCCTCATAGAAATGTCATGAGATGAACATTACTGCTCCCATTTTACCCATTTGAGAGAAAAGGAAACTCAGGCTCTCAGTGAGGTCATTTGCTCGGAGCCACATGAGATGAACATTACTGCTCCCATTTTACCCATTTGAGAGAAAAGGAAACTCAGGCTCTCAGTGAGGTCATTTGCTCGGAGCCACATAGCCAGCAAGTGGTGCGGCCAGGATGTGCATCCCGTTCTTCCAACCCCACAGTTCTTGCTTACATTTATAATAGCAAACTCCCATTGCCAGTGTGGTTTTACCCAGTCTTTGGAGTCCCGGATGGGGCCATAGCAAAAAAGAAGTGTCATTACTCTAGAGGGAGAGAGTACAGGATGACATGATGGAGCCTTTCTTTTAAGCCCCTACATTCTCCCAACACCAGAGCCTCCCTGTCCCCTTACTTCATGCCAGCTCTGTGTCCCTTCCCCCGCAATACTCCTCCTCTAGCTAAGAGATGTCCAAGTCCAGCTTCTGTGGAGCTTTCTCCTTGGCTTTTGCTTTCTTCCCTCCCAGTTTACATCTGCTTCCTAAATCTCTCCTCCCATCTGCACCTGCTCCACTAGAAAGTCAACAGGCCCAAGTTCCTCTCTGCCTGCAGGCATGCACTGAGCACAGCACGCATGTTTCCATACCCTTCAGGAACCTGGAAGACTATGTGGAGGAATTCATTGTGTCCACAAGCTGAACACAGTGGAATGCAGAGGTGGTTATTTGGATGTATTAGGCTTTCTTGTCAAGGGCAGTTACGAAAGCTGACATCATAAATATATTATTACCCATCTCTATGAAGAACTGCAGATGCATCTGCAACGTTCTTAGGAGGGAAACTCTGAAAGATGTATTTCCCATCTTTAAAAGTTTATAGAAAATTAAACTATGTGCTCTTCTTAAAGAAGCCCCTAAAACCAGCCCTCATGGAGCAGAAGAAACACATTTACTTCTTAAAGACAATAAAACACAAAATTGTTATTATCATTCAATGTTCTCATTTGAATATTCGAAGTTTGAAAAGTACAGATGGTAGTGTGTTCCTTCCTCCCAGCAAACCTTATCAACAAAGCAGTCAGTCAGTTCTTTGCCCTATGGCCAAGTGAAGACCAATAGGTAGACTAGACAGAATAGTAATCAGCATAACCATCGGCATGGGTAATGAAACACTCCACTAGTGGTCAGGACACTTCCTTCCAATCTTACTGTCTCGCTGTGATTCCTCTAGGCCTTAGTCTCCACAATATAATAGGATAAGGTCCCTTTCCAAAACTCCAAAATTGCACACGTTTATATATCAAAGCATACAAACCATGAAGGTGGCACAATCTTTTAAGTTCAAGCAAATAATAAGAAACCTTTCCTCATTTAACTATAAAAGAATAGCTTGGAATACAATGTTACAAGTCTTAGGGCAGATCTTAAAGTTGAAGCATTTTAGCTCTCTCTGCAGTAAGTACAAATGCAAACAAAGCCTTCCTTCCTCCCTCCATCTCTTCCTTCCTTTCTTCCTTCCTCTCTCTTTCTTCTGTAAGTATTTCTGGGCACCTCTGCCACACTACACTGTGGTAACCACTCAAGATGATAAGCAAATTAGACCCTTCTTTGCTCTCATGTAGCTTACAGTCTTATGAAGGTTGTATTTTCATCTTTATTTTTTCTTTATAATTTCTTATAACATTAAATTCTAGCTAATGTCTCAGAAGTAGTTAGTTAATATTTTATAAGAAAAAGATCATTTTTTTCCCTACAAGTTTGACTTTCAAAGGTCTTTGTCATTTATGTTATATCCGGAAGCAAAAAAATTTCCCAATGGATGATAACTTCAATTTTATAATTTAAAACAGAACAACTGGGATTCATTTTGCAGCAAGCATGGATGGAATATACCTCTTCCATGTATTAATCGGTATCTATTTAAAAGTCTTGCTACCTGGGCTTACTATAGAGAGCCGTGAAAACTGGTCCAGCATTTTAAAAGACAAAATCTAGGATTCAAATGAAACCTTGGTGAAAACTATCACTAACTGGCTCAAAAAGTGAATCGCTCTAATTCACCAAATGGGTAAATGACATGCTTCTTAAATTGTTGGCTAGCATGGACTGTACCTAATAGAAGGCTATCAAGCAGGGTTGCTGGGTTTCTAATTTTATATACTCCACTAAGAAGCAGAAATACCCTGCCATGAGCCTAACCAGACAGAGGATGACTCAAAAGAGAGAAAGAGAGAGAAAAGAGAGAGAGAGAGATGGAAAGGACGAACCTTGAGAAGTTAATTAGTTACAACCTATAAATCAGGGAAATAGCTAACATATATGGATTGATCTAACACGTAGGTGTAGGTAACTTAAGTTCATTAAACCCTACAACCTCCCTATGAAGGGGAATTTTTATTTTATTTTATTTTAAGTAAGCTCTACACCCAATGTGGGGCTTGAACTCACAATCTTGAGATCAAGAGTTGCACGCTCTACTGACAGAGCCAGCCAGGTGCCCCAGGAGAAATTTTTAGATGCGGAAACTGAGGCTCACAGCATATAAATGGTTTGTCTAAGTTACAAAGCAAGTCTGCTAACAAACCAGATCATACCCATTGATCAACCGTAAAACCACATGCCACCAGTTAGAAATCTGATCACTCTGAATGGAAGGATCTGTACGTTTATCAAAATCAGAAACATCATAAGGAAGACCTTGAACCAACACCTTGCTTATAGAGTGACTGTTTCCTAGGAATCCCATAAGAAGCCCAAGTCATCAAAGGCAATTTTCAAAATCATTGCAGCAGTTCTGCTTAGCCAAGAGACTTACTCTAACGTGAGATAGAGGACTTCCCTGGATGGAGCTGGTATCAGGACCTAACCCAAGTCCTGACAAAGAAATATTATTGTCTCAAATATATCTTTATGCTGATTTTGTTCAAATCCCAAATGTATTGCTCATCCTTCCCCCAAACTCTATTTTCTCTCTTTCCCTGTTTTAACAGGTGGGTGAGGTAGGGAAGAGGGGAATGAAGATTCTTCTGATACCTATAAAAAAAAAGAAACATGCTATTTGAAAGGTGACCTTAAATGTCCTTTTGGTTTAAAAATCTTGTGTCTAAAAATTATCCTGTTTATTTCTCTTTCATCAACTATTATCCAGAAATATCATGTTCTTATAGTGCAAAACTCTTTTCTGTTTAGGTATATTTAAAGAATGATGCTGCGTGATTTAACACCAGTTCTCTCAGGGACCTGCAAACTTTGTAAAATAAGGAGGAAGGGTGACTAAAAGGATGCCTAAGGTCCCAGGGTTTCCTGTCACAGCTGAGCCCCACCTCACCCCCCACTTCTAATTCTGAAGAAGCTGATCCTTTCTAAGCTTATAGAGGTGTGTTCTATAAGTGACAGCCAGGCCCCATGGTTCAGTCTTTTCAAAGCCTCAGTAAAAATCTTATCTACAACTTCCCTTAGCCCAGGCACGCTGGGGCTAAAGTTGGAACCCATTTCACACAAGCCAGAACTAGCTCAACAGAACAGAGAAAAGAAAGGAATGTGGGAACGTGTCTTTTCCACATTTAAGGCATTCCGTTCTCGGGCAAGTTACAACCTAAATGAGAGCAGATAAAATCTATAAGAACCCAGAGTAAAAAGAATAGGGCCTCAAAAAGACCTGATTTGCCTTGAGAAATCAGGGCTGGATTTAATAAAATACGGAACCCAACTTCTGGTTGTGATCACCTAAAGACAAGCATGTTAAACAGAGACTTAAAAGTCCAGATTTGAGGCAAGAATATACAATGGGGAAAGGACAGTCTCTTCAATAAATGGGAAAACTGGACAGCCACATACAAAAGAATGAAATTAGATTACTATCTTACACCATGCACAAAAATGAACTCAAAATGAATTAAAGACTTGAATGTACGACCTAAAACCATAAAACTCCTAGAAGAAAACATAGTTGGTAGGTTCCTAGACATTGGTCTTGGCGATGATTTTTTGGATCTGACTTCAAAGGAAAGGGCAACAAAGGCAAAAATAAACAAGCAGGGCTACATCAAACTAAAAAGCTTCTGTGCAGCAAAGGAAACCATCAACAAAACGAAAAGAAAATCTACTGAATGGGAGAAAATATTTGCAAAACAGATACCCCAGGGTAATATTCAAAATACATAAAGAACTTCCTTGCCTGGCTGGCTCAGTCAATAGAGCATGCAACTCTTGATCTCAGGGTCGTGAGTTTGCGCCCCATGTAGGGTTTAGAGACTACTTAAAAAAGCTTAAAAAACAAACAAACAAAAAACTCACACAACTCATGAACAACAACAAAATCCAAACAATCGGATTTAAAAATGGGCCGAGAATCCGAATAGACATTTTTCCAAAGACATACAGATGGCTGACAGACACACGAAAGATGTTCAACATTACTAATCACCACAGAAATGCGAATCAAAACCACAGTGAGATATCATCTCACCCCTGTTAGAATGGCTAGTATCAAAAAGACAAGAAATAACAAGTGTTGGCAAAGATGTGGAGTAAAAGGAACCCTTGTGCAAGGTTGGAATGTAAGTTAATGGAGCCACTATGTAAATAGTGGAAAACCTATGGAGGTTCCTCAAAATATTAAAAATAGAATGACCATATGATCCAGCAATTCCACTTCTACGTATTTATCCAAAGAAAATGAAAACACTAATTCAAAAAAAAATATATGCATCCCCATGGTCATTGCAGCATTATTTACAATAGTCAAGCTATGGAAACATCCTAAGTGTCCACTGATAGATGCATGGATAAAGGAGATGTGGTGCATATATACAATGGGAGTCTACTGAGCCATAAAAAAGAGTGAGGTCTTGCCATTTGCAACAAAGATGGACTTTGAATATATTATGCTAAGTGAAACAAGTCAAAGACAAATATATGATTTTACTTACATCTAAATCTAAAAAACAAATGAACAAACAAAACAAAACTAAGAGATACAGAGAACAGACTGGTAGTTAACAGAGGGGAGTGGGGTTTGGGGTTAGGCAAAATGGATAAAGGAGGTCAAGAGGTACAAACTTCCAGTTATAAAATAAATAAGGCATGGGAATCTAATTAGTTTACAGCATGGTGAGTATAATCAGTAATATTGTATTGCATATTTGAAAGTTGCTAAAAGAGTAAATCTTAAAAGTTCTCATCACAAGAAAAAACTACTTTGTAACTTTGTATGGTGACATGGTCACTAGACTCATTGTGGTGATCACTTCACAGGATATACAAATATCAAATCATTATGCTGTACACCTGAAACTAATGTTATATGTTAATTGTACCTCAATAAAAAAGTCCATATTCATTCCCGCTAAGTCAGAGGATGCAGAAAAAATAGTGCTTTGTGACTCTGCTTACTTTCAACAAAAACGCAGAGGAGGAAGAAATTACAATGTAACGCTTGTACCTTTGGAAATACAAGAATATGCATGGCAGTCACAATGGCACGGAGCTCTCAACGTTTTAAGCCCTGTTTTGGCAATTTGAATTTTCTGCTTGCAATTACCTTCAGACTAAAGAGGTGGCAGAGATAAAGAATGAGCAATTTTGTTGTCTCTTTTGTATGCAAAACAGACCAAAAAAATATAGGGCATGTCACTTCCCCCAGACTCACTACAACTTCAGAATTATGCCTGCCACACATTCCCTGAAAGTAGCAGTTAGTCACAGAATTTTAGACAAGGAAACCTCAGCCTGATTAAGTCTTAAAACTAAACACAAGGGGCGCCTGGGTGGCTCAGTCGTTAAGCGTCTGCCTTCAGCTCAGGTCATGGTCCCAGGGTCCTGGGATCGAGCCCCGCATCGGGCTCCCTGCTCCGCGGGAAGCCTGCTTCTCCCTCTCCCACTCCCCCTGCTTGTGTTCCCTCTCTCGCTGTGTCTCTCTCTGTCAAATAAATAAATAAAATCTTAAAAAAAATAAAAAATAAAAAATAAATTATGTGGTATTCTTTGAAATCCACATAGAACAGCATAACACTATATGTAATTCTATCACTAAGAATATTAAGTATACAGGGTGCCTGGGTGGCTCAGTTGGTTAAGCGTCTGCCTTCGGCTCAGGTCATGATCCCAGGGTCCTTTCAACAAAGGGATCCCTGCTCAGCACAGAGCCTTCTTCTCCCTCTGCCCCTTTCACCCGCTTGTGCTCACTCCTGTGCTCTCTCTCTCGCAAAAAATAAATAAATCTTAAAGAATATTAAGTATACAAAGGCAAGAGGGAGAAGACATTAAAGTTAATGTTCTTTTCTTTATTTTTTTTAAGAGGGAGGTGGGGGAGAGAGAAAATCTCAAGCAGGATCCAAGCCCAGCCTGGAGCCTGATGTGGGGCTGGGTCTCACCACCCTGAGACCATGATCACAGCCGAAATCAAGAGTCAGATGCTTAATCAACTGAGCTCCCAGGCGCCCCACTATTTTATTTTCAAGTAACAGGAAAGTCAGTAGATCTGTAGGAACCACAAGTAAGGAGATCTCTGCACATCAACTGCACGGCCTTCAGATGATCATCGTGGTGAAGCTCAAAAGCAGATACATGCTTCCAGGGCTGACTGGCATTAGAATCGGAGTCCAAGCTATGGAGCTGCCTCTAATTGTGTAAACTGAGTCCCTGCCCTTTCCTGGGACTCTGATTCCTCCTCTGAAGAAGTAAAACAAGATGGTTTCCAAGACCCTTTTTGCAGTTTAATAGCAAAGGCCCCACAGTTCCCATTCAGGCCAAATACCACCAAAGTGTACAGATAAAGTGGACCAACCCCACAAGCTGCACTCATGGCAAGTGATAAGATCCACAGTTTTAGAGCAGACTCAATTATCATATTGGCCTATAATGTAATGATGCCACCAAGGGGGAGCTTACTGAGGTGTGCAGTGATTCACCTGTATCCCAGAGACCCCAGAATCCTGGGCATTCTTCCTTTGTCCTCATGTTACCTGCTCTACTCTTACACCTCTCTGCTGCCAGTGAATTTTGGTGGCCAATAATCCCAACTTTTGTAGACTTAGACAACGGCATACCCAAGCTCTATTAAAATTGTGTATAAAGCAGGGGCGCCTGGCTGGCTCAGTGGGTGGGGCATGTGACTCTTGATCTTGAGGTCATGAATTCAAGCCCCATATTGGGTATAGAGATTACTTAATATTTTTTTTAATTGTGTATAAAGCAAAAGTAATGAACCTCAAATATAAGCATGAGGAATTCTCCTGGGAATAAAATGTGCATGCTTTAGGACAATGATTTAGACTTGCATTCTTATTTACTAACAATTGATAATAATATTAACGTCTACCCTTTGGGGAAGGCTCATTATGAGACATTCGGTGATAACATGGGAATTAGTGTTAGAAAGCAGGATAATCTCTCTGCGCACTCTCAAACCCAAACCAGGTATATTTCGAGTCACTCCCATACCTCCTGAATCTGGAGGTGTTTGACAAAGTAGTGATGACTTAAGGAAGACAAAGAATAGAAAACAAAGGGGCACCTGCGTGGCTCAGTCTGTTAAGCATCTGCCTTCAGCTCAGGTCATGATCTTGGGGTCCTGAGATCGAGCCCCTTGTCAGGCTCCCTGCTCAGCGGGTAGTCTGCTTCTCCATCTCCCTCTGTGCTCTCTCGCTCTCACTCTTGCTCTCTTCTCAAGTAAATAAATAAAAACTTAAAAAAAAAAAAGAATAGAAAATAAACAATGTCATAGTTAAGTTGCCCCAGATCTAGAAAGACAGAAGAACAGAGAAAAAAAAGTAGGAGAGATGGATATGGGGTTAAGCAGATGGCTTCAGTGAAAAGTCCTCTGGGAATCTCCTCTTTGGTGGGCCAGGTTCAGTGAGACAGCCCAACGGGTGCCATGTCTTGGAGAGGGTGGCTCTTCACAGCCATCATCCATGATGTAGGAGGGCTCTGTCCCACATCACAGTTGAGGGGCGAGCCAAGGAGCTTTTGTGACTTGAGATCATTGAGACCACACGTGGTCTGCAGAGTTCGAGCCAGGTCTCCCTCCACTATGTGATGCTACCCTGAGATCAGGAGCTCTCTCTTTGGGAGGGGCTCAGCCAGGACTAAGGCAGCAGTTAACTGGCCCCCAACCAGGTCTCATGAGCTTAGCCTTATTAATCTGGGCTTTGCAAAAAAGCTGAGCCAATCATTTACAGATCCATTACCTTCTTTCTAACGAAAAATCATAACGCCTTGCCAACAAAAATGTAATAACTTGGCCTCTTCTTTCAATTACCTCTGCTCTCTTGGAAATGTCTATTTGTGGATAAAGCTTCTGAGTTAACCCAGGGAATTAACCAGAAGTTTAAGAAGGCCCTATAATTCCTAGGGGCTAGTGAAGAAAGAACACCTCTTTACCAGTAAATATTAACAGAATGGAGTAGGAAGGAAAAAGAGGGAGCAGAAAATTGCCCTTGAAGGCCCAGGATTTCAAAAGGCACAGAAGATAGAAACACTAGTTTAATATGGAAGAAGAGGATGGTATCGGAAATAGGTTTTGGAAATCCAAGTACAAGCTGTGTCCCAAAGAAATGGCCTCATATTTCTATAAAGGCCTTAGTTTTTCTCTCCTGCATCCGTAGTCTACTCCCATCTTCCTTTCCCACACCCACATTCTCCTCTCCTGTATTCGGTAGCTATATGCAGGATCCCTTCTGTATGCTAAATCCAGGAGGCATTTGGGGCCTTCAGGAGTTTGGTTATCTTGACACATTTTCAATGACAACTCTCAGTTCCTCTTTGCGTGTGTACGAATTTCTTTCTGGAGGGAGCTGGGGCATTATTTTCTCAGGTCTGGCCCTCTCCAGCATGGCCTGCAAACACCGGTCAACATTTACAACGGCTACAGTATACAAAATTGGGATCATTTGTTTAGGAAGCAACTAGGTCAATGATTAGTACCCATGCAGTGACGGAGGATGTGGTTTGGGAAAGAGGTAGAAACAGAAAAGGGGGAGACTGAGCTTCCATCTTCTATTGAATCTGTGTAGAATCAATTTTATCACACTCCAACACCTTGTTTCCTGTAGAAATTGAAGAAACAATAGGAGAGTGGCATTAGCCTTAAGAGCATGACTTAGGATTCAGTCAAGGATCATGCGCTTGAGTGCCTGCCCTCATTTACTATCTCTGTCCCCTCTGAGAAGTTCCTTAAATGAGCATCTGATTCATCTGAAATCTGGAGAAAGCACCTGCTTCTCTAGGTTGTTATGATGGTTCAATGAATCAATACATGTAAAATACTTTCCATAGCCACCCAATAAATCCTCAAAAAGCAACAAATCATAATTAACCAAATCCCTCACTACTGGTCCAATGACAATCTGATTATTGCTTTTGCTCCCCTGTAAAATTTAATTAGAGGTGGAACATGGTGGAAGCAGGGGAGAAGAGGTGGTAGTAAAAGGCAAAATGGAGAACCTAAGTATTTTTGTATTCTAAAACATGAGTTGCCCTTCTCTGCTGTTTAGCAATCCTTTTAGGTTAGCCCTATTATGAAAAGCCCTATCATTTCATCATCAAGTTTGAAATCACCAACGCCCCAAGCTCCCCTTCACTCCCATCCTCCTCCCCATCCGTGCATCTTCTCTCAGAAATGTCCACATTGGGCACAGCTGTCTATTCTATTAGGCAACCCTTACAACACCTCAGAAAAGACACAGGACATAAATGAAATAGACACGATTATTTCACGTCTTGATGGTCCCTGTCCCCCATCATCTCTTAGAGTCTCTATCAAAATTGAGAGCAGTAAATCTTTGAATAAAGAAAGTCTAGGGGCGGCTGAGTGGCTCAGTCATTAGGCGTCTGCCTTCGGCTCAGGTCATGATCCCAGGGTCCTGGGATCAAGCCCCGTGTCGGGCTCCCTGCTTGGTGAGCCTGCTTCTCTCTCTCCCTCTGCTGCTCCCCCTGCTTGTGCTCTCTCTCTCTCGCTCTCTCTGTCAAATACATAAATAAAATCTTAAAAAAAAAAAAAGAAAGAAAGTCTACCAGCATTTTTTCCAAAGAACAAAATGTACATATTCATGGTGTCAGCATGGAAGCCTCTAGTTTGAGATGCTCTCATTATTAGGCATGGGTGTGTATACAAACAGAAATTTCCTTTGGAGAACAGAACTGTCAACTTGGAGTGAAAGGCTCTTCTTTCAATTGCTCTACCATCCCTGCCAATCCACACCCTCTAAAAGCCTCTCCAACCGGTTGATTGCTTCTCTCCTCTTCCTTTGGAAAAGTCCTGATGTATATAACTGCATAAATATGTTAAAACCACTAACCTGAGAAAATAAAATCAAGTAATCTTCCTTAAAGTAGAACTCAAACGTTTTTATGGATAATGAACTTGGCTGCTCAGCCAACTGGATGATTCAGACAATTACAAGAACTAGTTTGAACCTGTAAGAAATTGGTCAGATGGGCATATGCAGCCTTCTCAAAAGGTGTCCTCCCCTAGCCTTGGCCAGGATCTGCTGTTATGTAAAGCTGAACTCAATTTCATTTATCATCACATTGGATTTTTTTTTCCATTTGATATGTTACCTAATGATTAAAATGAGAAAGCAGCTGCATTTATAGTGTTACTCATCTTCTCTTTCTGGGTTTAAACCACATTCATTCAATCTTAAAAGTCAAGGCTTTGGGAGGTGAGGGCAGGGTAACCTGATGGTTGAGGATTGTGGCTCTGATGTCAGATTGACTGGAGTCCATTCAGAGCTTTAACCCTGACTAGCTGGATAATCTTGACTCACTGGGTAATCTCAGTTTACTTACATGTAAAATAGGTACAGTGCTACCAATCTGGCAAGGCTTTGCATGGATTAAATTAGGTAAGGTCTGGCACACAGCGCACATTTAACTAACATGCTAAACATTTGTTGTTATTATTTTAGTAATACATTTATTTCAAGATGAAATATTAATATAATTATCTGACAGTATAATTAACAGGGCTTCTCATTTCACATGTTCTTGGGTTCTCAGTAAATAAGTGAGAATTATCTTGATGCTAGACATTTCATCATAGGAAATCTTTTGCTGGTGAACTTGGATTAAGAAGTGCTGTTTTCTACCTCTGGCTCTCCCTAGGTTACTCAGGCTTCAAGTCCCCCTCTTTCCTAACTCCCAGTCGGCATTGCAGCCCTATCCTGGGCACACAGCAGGCTCTAATCAATATTTTGCATGTTAGGTAGGTGACACATATGAGCTCTAAGCTAAGGACTTTCATACAATCTCAAATTCTAAATCTCCATAGAAACACCTTTATGAGGAAGATAAGGTAAGAATCTTTCCTCAGTCTATATGAATGTAAAAAAAATTTAAAGGCCAAATTATTGCAAAATGTCAACTAGCTAGGAAAGGCTTTGAGTCTAGATCTGAGTTCAGGCAGGAGATCTGAAAACCTTACAAAGCCATAAACAACATGATTATCTCAAGGAAATGGTTCTCACTTTGAATAAGGAAAAGGCAAAGTTCCAGTAGAAGGCTAGACAGGCTGTACGGAATGATTAGATGAAAGCATGATTAGAGATTATTACAACAAGCATGATTTTGTTGCAATAACCAAGTAGATAATTAAGTTTTTGAAGAATCAATAATGTAATTTCCACTAGAAAAAATTTCCCACCTTTTTACAAGAAGAATTTTTGAGATTGCACAGTACTCCTACAAACCACATTAGATACTCCAGTAGTTTAACAAAGAGAAAAAGATGACATGGTTTAGTCAGGTATGAAATTTCGCAAAACAAAAAGGAGAATCAAATACAGAAAAAAATGTGGGCTAACATCAACCAAAAGCCATTGATTAGTTCTTTTTGAGACCAGCTACCCAAACACTGCAGGATTACAGGTATTACATTATCAATATATGCTAAAATATAATATATACCACAACAAGCTTAAAACCTAATTACTGGGAAGCAAACCTTTACACACTCCGCATAACTCTAATTTTATTTAATTTCTTAAAATCCTGCAACTTCCAAATAAGCAATAGTAGCAGAAACAAAAATTCACATGAATGGACCACAATCAAGGCTACCAACAGTTCTCATTTAAATAATAATAGCACAGTAATATGGGCTATATCATTGAAAAGCAATAAATAAGTCCATGTAAAAATTGAGAAAACTGATTATATATGTTTATATTATATGTACGTAATATTCTCAGCATTAAAGAACAAAAAAGGGAACTCATGGTAAGCTTTTGAAAGAAAGCAATCCTCCCTGAAGATAAAATAATGGGCAATTTGTTGATACTTATGCACAGTTTAAGTCTGGAATATTCTCATTTAATGGTATGATTAAAACAATGCAATCATTTTTCATTCATTCAGTTCTGATCTTCACAGTCTTCTTAACAGTTTTAGAACAGGTGGGAACAGTGACCTGCCTTTTCAACCATTATTTCCCCAAGACATGACTAATTTGAAGCTGAGCAAACTGCACATAATGGGCAGGGATTCAAGTTCATGATTTTTAGTAGGCTGTACTCTTGTTTCAGGGCACATGGTCTCCCTGCCCTCCCCCCTTCTACCACCCCTGCCCTGCAGCTGCCTCTCTGCCTTATGAAATCAAAGGGAAATTATTTTTTTACATTTTCTGCAGGCTTATTTTTAAGGAGGATAAAGATTAGGCTACATCTTTAAAAATATTTTCTTTTCCTTTAGGGGTTCTTAAATTTTTAAATACATTCTAAATACTAAAGAAGCTAGCCACTTAAGAACCCTTCTCAACACATAAGAAAACAATCAGATGCATGATTTTATAATGGCTCAAAGATTTTATAGAAGCATGGCATAGTTCAGTGAATTTTTAAATACCGCAAATTCTACCATATAAGATATTGCTTTCTAGAGCCTTTTTACAAAATACCATCAAAGGTTTGCAGTAAAGAGACACTGCCACAAGAAAAACTAACAACCAAAACAAGCAGAAAACAGAACAAAAACCTTGTTCTAAGAAGGCCATTGAGCTAGGGAAGTATTTAAGCTGGCTAAATGAAAACCCAATCCCTCCTATTTGCTTTTTATCTACTGTTTAAAATTTCCCCATCAATTCTTAGAAGGCTGCAACCAAATACCAGTCCAAACATCATCTAAAACTCTACCAATGAGGAGAATGAAACTTGGTTAACTGATTTGCCTGGTCACTTTGGGGTGCATGGTTTGTCATGATTGTTTGGGGGTGGTGGTTGCTGGCTGTGTTTTGAATATATGTGTATGGGGTACTTATACGCTTACAGTCAGGAGCTTTGCCATTCAGATCCTCCCCTTCCTAGGCTGCCATGTTTTCTTTCACAGGGGACAACAATGATCAAAAAGAAACAGATATCATGGTCAATTCAAAGTGAAGATTTCACTTTCTCACTTGGCCTCTGCAGATGCATTGAGAAACACTTCACCACCACCCCCAACCTGTCTTCCTACTTAACAGTGGAATTGAGCAGTGAAAGAGTCTCTGCTCACTGGAGAGAGTGGAGGAGGAGGAGGAGGTCTCTGAACTTTACTTCAACTTTCCAGCCTACAAACTGCTTCTTCAACCACTGATTCCACTTGCCCACTTTGGTGAAGTTTCAGTCGTTGCTCAGTTTCACCTGCTTTTCATTTTAGGGAAGTTTGGTGGGAAAACATCCCACTTACCTTTTGTTGATATTTTTTCCCCATATTTGGGTCTTGTACTGTACCCAAGTTCCTAGATTTAACAGAAAAACAAAAACAAAAACAAAAAACAAAAAAAACCCACCTCTCTAAATGGTTGAGATAAGGGCTAAGTCACTATTCCGTGTTTAAAAGTGAACTGGATCTGATCTTTGCGGCCAGAGTGGGGACACAGTCTTGGCGACTGAGGAAGGAAGGAAGGGAGTTAAGCAGTCAACTTACACAATTTCCCCCAAGAAGTGTTACACATAGATGTTTTTCTTTTCCAAGTAAAGTTGGAACTAAAGCAGTTTACCTACTGAGAGGAATCTAGTTACAGGACCTATCACTAACTTTTTGAGATGGTTATCAAGTACAGTCACCAGCCAAATTCTCTGGGAAAAACAACCCTTGGCACCACGTCCTCCAGACAAGCCCCTCTTTGAACATACAACTGCTCTGATCCTACAACAACGCTAATGTCCAGCGCCTATCACCAGTGCTCTTGCACCTTTCTCCACAGTACCAAGATGCTAGCAATTAAGCTAGTTCACGAAGTGCCCTAAGAAACCTACAACAGTGGATAATGGGCTCTTCAAGGCTAGGCGATCAGCTTCTTAGGAAAAGAAAAAGAAACACACACCAACAAACACCAGGGAACTATGTGTAATGGTTCGCTGCTTGTGCAAAAACCTCAAAGAGGATGAAGGTCAGACAGGGATAATAGGCCAATTTAATTCTGAAAGCACAAGGTGCAAGAAATTTTAATTATGGTCTGCCACTGAAATCACACAAGATCCAATGGCTTCTAACTGCAACTGCTCATCAAGGGAGACAAGAGGTGTAATTGTAACCGCTGCATAATCACTGTGAGGGCACAGGGAAGGCTGCCTTCAGCTCCCAGCAGAGAATGTATTAGGAGCCTAGAAAAATCCAATACAGGGAAACATGGAGATTGCACGTAGCCACACAGGGGCTCCTAACAGGAAAGCCAAACCCCGTTGTGTGTGTGTGTGTGTGTGTGTGTGTGTGTGTGTGTGTGTGTATTTGAGGGGTGAGAGTTCCAGGAATAAAAGGTTAAGCTATTTGGCCCAAATTAAGAATATGAGCTTGGAAAACTCTGAACCCCTTTCTGCTTTGTGGATACATACACAGAGAGAAAGGCATGATCTCCTCCAGAAATTTCTGCCTCGGTGAAGCTTCACCCACTCTCCTTTGTTTAAAACAATTAGCTTGGATGTTACAGTGATTTACAGAACCAGACTCCCTTTAATTTGTTCCCATCAAACCCAAGTCTGGAGACAAAACGCCACACACACGGCTCGAGGTGCCCAAGCCTGTGCAGCTCGCACGCCCGCGCCGCGCGGACTCTCGTAAAGGGACCGGCAGAGAAAGCCCCTCCGTGGATCTCCAGTCCGCAAAGTTTCACAGATCCGTGAAGAAAGCAAAAGCACCCATCCGCGCCCGTCGCAAAGTTGGCGCTGAAGTTTGTGCCGGGATGTCCTAAATCTCGAGGGGCAGGGGACGCGAGTGTGCGGCCAGGCTAGAGGATGGATGGAGATGGAGAGACAGCAAGAGGGAGTTTTTACGAGTGGAAGATCCGTGAGACCATCTTCTTCACCCGGAAGCCTGTGTGGCTCCCAGAGGTCTCGGAGGTGCTCGCCAGGGGAGGCGCCGTCGCCGGGGGCCGGAGAGCTGTCACCTGCGGGGAGCCGCGGCGGGGGCGGGAGGCGCTCTACTAGGCGCCCGGGGAGGACGTGGCGGGGGGGTGGGGGGGCGCTTCAGAATCACCAGCTCTCGGGGCTCTGAGAAGTGGGGGAGGGGAGATTCGCGAGAGGGCAGGAGGCCAAGAGCAACACCTTTCGGATACGCTTTTCCCCTCCTACCTCTCCAACTTCCCTCAGCGCCAGCAAGGACTTTCTCCCATCGCACCCTACCGCATCCCGCCTCCGGGCCCACCTCTCAGACCTTTACGCGGCCGCGGCGGGGGGTGGGGGGTGCGGCCAGGAAGCAGCCGGCGCGAAGGTCGGGACCCCAAACGCAAACTCTCACCCCCGAGCCGAGACGACCAAATACGTTTATACCGGCAACGATCACAGCCCCGTAGCAGGGCTCCCGGGTTAGCGCCGGGCGCAGTTCCCTGACTCTTCTGTTGTTCCCAATAAAGTCGATTACGTTGCCCTCCGGGAGCTGACTGGGAGGGAACGGAGAGGAAAAGGGGGGAACGCGGGAAAAAGCAGGGGGAGCAGCAATCAACTTTGTAACCCAGCGCTTCCTCGCGCGATCCGTCGCCATGCTTAAGATTCCCACCCCCGCCACCCCCCTCCTTCCTTTCAAGTGGATACTGAAACTAGGCCAAAACTTTTTCCCCTCCTTTTCTCTTAGCCACTAGACTGGATTGTGCCCCACGGAGCCCCATGGAGCTCTGCTTTCTTAAGCACAATAGCCGGACTAATTAGATCATAGAAGCAAGGCAGTGATACTGTAACAAGTAGCCCGAGAGGCAAAGAGGGAAGGGGCCCGAAAAGAGAGAAAGGGGGAAAAGTTTGCAGCTCTCGCACTTACCAATCAAGCCTCCCACCAGAAAGGCGATGATTTGGAACACGAGCAGAATCCCACCAACAATGCACAGCTTCTTGGTGCTCATGTTTTCTATAATTGCCCCAGCCATTTTTGCGCCCCCCTTTTTCTTTCCTCCTTGAAATAAATGTTTTTAGGGTGTGCTTTTTGCCCTTCTCCTCTCACGCTCCCTCCTCCCTCGCCTCCTTTCTGGGCGCTGCAAAACTTCAGGGGTGTGGGAGCGCGGCGAGGATGGGACCGGGACGCAAGGCGCCCGCACGGATTCCCCCGGCGCAGCCGGCTCGGGCTCCCCCAATGCCCGGAGCTGTGATTGTGGCCGCTCCGCCGCCTGTGGACGCTTAAAGGAGCAGGGAAGCGGATCACATGACGCCGCCTCCCTCCCTCCCTTTCTTCCTCCCTCCCTCTCGCGCTTCCTCCCTCCCTCCCTCCCTCTCTTCCTCTCCCCCTTGCCCGCCTGTGCGGGGCTTCGAGCTCCGGAGGGTGCTGGCGCCCCGCTCCCAGGTCTGGCTGGCGGTCTGTCCCGCCCGGGGCTGGTGTCGTTTGGGGGTTGATGCTGTTGTTAAGTGGGTTTCCCCCACCCCGCCTCTCACAGGTTTCCTTTTCTGGTTCGAGATTTAAATCACCCACGGACAGCTTTGCAGACCTTTAACTTACGCGTTGACTTTAGGAAATGGGCCCCACCCGCAACTGCCAGAACTCTTCAGGAAAGAGGAGGAGAATTTTTTAAAGGGACCCAAAGATGCTTAAGTCAGAGCACAGAGATGCAGAATAAAGTCTTTGGCTTCCTTTGACCTGACCCCAGCCTCAGTTGCTGGGTATATACCCAGCTAAATCCCCCCACTGCACCCCTGAAGGAACCCTGTGCTCCAGCCAAATCAGACAACTGTTCATTACCACATTATCCCCCACTCCAGGGGTTTCCAGAGCCTTGACCCTGGCTCTTAGAAACATGTATTCTACTCCGTCGGAGTTTTAAACCTCATTTAAAAACCAGCTTGTCTGAAAAGCCTTTCTAATTTTCCAAATCTCCCCCGTGTAATATTTCCTTGAACCCAACCCCTACAACTCCTGTGTTTACATTCTTAGCTCCTATTGTAAGAACTTGTGTGTACACGTTTGTCTCCACCACAGGGCTGTAAACTCCTGGGGGATAGGGACCGAGTTTTATTCATCTTTGTACCCACCCTCCCCCAACCCCGTGGTTCCTAACAAAATTCTAGCTCTAGTAGATCCTCCATAAACTTTTGTGGAATGAATAAATAAATAAATGTGAAAGCAAGCCCACGTTTTGCATTTCAAGAGCCTGAAAGAGACCTTATTTGATTTAGCTGGTACACATATTTAGTTGCAATGTTTGTTGTCTCTTTGTGAGGATATATTTCTATTTACACTTAACTTCTAGGGGGAAAGGAGGGTGGGACTCTTAAGAGAGTTCCTGTTCTATCAAGCCTAAATTCCTGGGCCTGGTTTTTCCATGTTCCATAAACGGGTCACTTGGCCAGCACAACTCACATTGCCCAAATAGACCCTTGGTTTGGTCACCCCCCCAAACATGGTTTGCCACCCCTTAGACACCTGGTTTCTTGCTCCTCCCCTCTATCTATACCCTCTTCGTGCCAAGGGAATACTGCAAGTCACCCGTCCTCTGCTCGATTTCTGAGCTTACATTGCCCTTATGGAAGATGCCATGCAGGTTACCCTTAACGAAAGTATTCATTTCTAGTCTCCAACTAGACTAGATACTCTTTAGGACCATACCAAACTTTATATATATGAAAATCCATCTCCTTGGAGTCGAACAGTTCTTAAGAGTTCTGGGGATATAGTTGCTATTTATTCATTCTTTCCTTCAACCCTTTAACCAGTAGGGCTCACATATTGAGCCCTTAACCTGTTCCAGGCTTTCTGTTCTAAGCCCTTGAGGATACCAGGATGTGTGTGTTTTCTTTTAAAGATTTTACTTATTTATTTATTTGTCAGAGAGAGAGCACAAGCAGGGGAAGCTGCAGGCAGAGGGAGAAGCAGGTTCCCTGCTGAGCAAGGAGCCCCAGAAGGCAGTCGCTTAACCGACTGAGCCACCCAGGCCTCCGGAGGATACCAGGATGTGAAGACAGTTGACAGTCCTGGAGGAGCCCTAGTCCCGCTGTTATTCACTGAATAGTGATTAACAACCTTCACTTCAGAGAACACCAGATCAGATAGAAGAAGCAGACAGAACTGCTGTCAACAGTAGTGGTCAGAAGCGTTTGGTACCCAAACACAGATAGACGAGTGTGGCTTATTTGCCTTCCTTCTTTACCTTTTCAGAGACTTACATCATTTTTGTTTCCCCTGACAGGAGTAGGTTCCAGGGCATCAATAACAGACATAGGAATGCCCTTCTCACCTCTGTTGCTAGTTAACTCCACGTTCTGTGTTCTTATCTCAGCAAGCTGCCAACTTCCACACATTTGAATAATAATGATGCCTTTGGGTTAGAATTTCTTTTTAATACCAAGGAATTTTTTTAAATTAAGGTTGATAGGATTCAATATCAAGATTTACTCTCCATTTGATGCTATGTTTCGCTATTTAAGAAGAAAGACATGGGAGGCACCTGGGGGGCTCAGTCTAAGCATCTGCCTTCAGCTCAGGGCATGATTTCAGGGTCCTGGGATCAGAAAGGCTGAGTAGGGCTCCCTGTTCAGCGCTCAGCAGGGAGTCTGTTTCTCCCTCCACACTGCTCATGCGTGCTCTCTCTTGCTCCCTCTCTCTCTCTCTCTCAAATAAATAATGAATAAAATCTTTTTTAAAAAAGAAGAAAGAAATGGTGTTCTATGCACTTCAAATATGAACTGAATCCACAAGAATGTGTTTAGTAGTCCCCCCCCCCCCCCCCCACCATCCACGGGTTAGTTTTCTGTGGTTTCACTTAACCTGTAGTCAAGTGAGGTCTGATGGTCTGAAAGCAGGTGATCCTCCTGACCTATTGCCAGAAGGTCAATGAGTAGCCTAATGCTATGACACAATGCCTTTGTCATTCACCTCACTTCATTTCATCATGTAGGCATTTTATCATCTCCCATCATCACAAGAAGGCTGAGAACAGTACAATAAGGTATTTTGAGAGAGAGAGTACATTCACATAGCTCTAATTACACTATATTGTTATAATTGCTCTATTCTCTTATTAGTTATTGTTGTTAATCTCTTATTGTACCTAACTTTATCATAGGTATACATATGGAAAAAACACTGTGTATATAGGGTTTGGTATTATCTGAGATTTCAGGCATCCACTGTGGGTCTTGGAACATACATCTCACAGATAAGAGGACTACTGTATTTATTTAACATTAGTGAGCTCCTCAACTCATTTTTCTATCAACTGTTACAACACACTCTACTCATTCAGCTCCCAAATGCATCTCTTCAGAGTAACTGGCCTCACTTCTTTGGTTCTAGTTTCCCCATCTGGAAATGAGAGGCTTGGAATAAAATACTGGTTCCCCACAAAGGTGGTCCCCCCCTTTTTTTAAAGGGCACTTAATTAAAAAGAGCTATATATAATTTTTTTTGAGAGAGAGAGCGAGCACATGGGGGGAGGGGCAGAGGGAGAGAGAATCTTAAGCAGGTTCCATGCCCAGTGCAGGCTCCACAGGGCTCAACACAGGGCTCCTCATGGGGCTCCACATGAGGCTTGAGGTGGGACTCACCACGGGGCTCCAATTAGGGCTCCACCTCACACCCCTGAGATCATGACCTGAGCCGAAATCAAGAGTCAGATGCTTAACCAACTGAGCCACCCAGGAGACTTTTAAAAAGAGATATTTCTAATTGCTAATCAATGCTTCTAACTTGCATGCAATTACCAATATTGCCAAACTGAATGTGGGACAGACACTTTCAGTATTCATCACCATGAGTTGCTTTAAGAAAAATTTACCATTTCTATTATACCTTTTTAAAAATTAAAAGTGACTGTCAGATCCTTAGTTCTCAAGGGAATAACACAGACAAGTAGAAAAGAGCATGAGTGAGTTGTCCAGTTTTGGAATGGAGCCTGGACCCCAGCTCTGCCCCTCACTTGCTATATGTCACTGTGAGCCACTCCAGTCACCCAGCACTCTGAAGCTCAGCTTTCTCATCTGTAAAATGGAGATAATGACAGTACCTGCTTCATGGTAATCTTGCAAGAGATGATGATAATGATGATTATATTTAAGAATCCTTAAGGGAAATCAATAACCTTGCATTAAAAACTAGTAAAACTGATCATTAATTGGTTCTTCCTCAGCTCTAAAATTTTACCATGTTGTAATTATTTTTTGAAGTATATTTTAGGAGCAGTCTGGGTGATTAACTACCTGACAAGGGCACTAGTAAGGCCAACATCTAGTATGGGATTCTGAGCAACACTCAGTGAACTTGAAACCTAGAAACATTCTATTCTAAAAAATGCTTCTGATCATCAATAAAGCACTTGTCATGGGTCCTTAGATAGACTGTCCCAGAGACTAGATAATCTAAGAGTGCAATCCAACTCTTCCAACAGCATTTGATCATTCCAAGTCCATTTCCCTAGACTTTTAAGTTGGAGATCCTGATTTATCCATCGTTTTTATTTGAAGGGTTTGTCTTATGGAAGATCATATTGATGTTCAATGCATATTTATGGAATGGATGAATGAATGGATGGATGGATAAATGAATAAGTGAAGGTAAATTAACTGCAACCAGCACCCCCCCACACACACACACACAGACACACTTCAGTTCCTATATAGCATATACTGACTAAATGCCTATCTGGTATATATACCCTGGGCTGCCGTTTGCACATATATCTATATATGTGCTGTATTGTCACCCTGGTTTGCAAGCTGCTTAAAAACAAGGAAAGTGTGACCTGAGCCTTTGTCTCTCTCAGAGCCCCAGCACTGCACCTTGCACAGAGAAGGGCTCAGTTCCTGGACTTAAGACAGCCCAGTCTGGAAGCCAAGGGCAGCATTCCATTATTGTCACTGAAATAAAGGTAATGCAGAGATCTAAAAGAATTGCATCTACCTCCTCAAACACCTAATTTACTTCCCAGAGGGACCTAACACGAGTAATAATCCCACTCTGAGTCTTCTCATTCTCATAAGTAGCTTTTACCCATAAATGGCATCCCAGCGCTCTTCTGTTGTTGATATTTTCTTATAGTCAGTGCCTGTGAATGTGAGCAGGCACTTTGGGTTCATACTCTTATTATTCAGTGGCACTTTTCACTCAGTAGACATACATGAATATATATATTCACAGCTTCTTTTGAAATCCTTTTCTTTTCCTTTTTTTCAGAACCATCCTTCCCTTCTTTCTCTCTGAGCCCCATTGTCTCATTTTGTATGTAAATACAAGAGCTTTTCTAGCACCTCCTTTCACACACTACCCTTGGGTAGGAACTATTCAGAACCCAGGGCTTGGAATATCAGTACTTTAACCTGATCTTTTTTTATGACATTGTTTAATGAATACCCCACCACTCCCTCCCTTTCTACACATCAGCACCCTTGTGTGTGGGTCTCCTTTACCCCTTTTCTTTGACACTCCACATACATTTCAGACATGAGGCTTATTCAGTCACAGCTTTAAATCTTACTACTTGTGTAAATAAACAAGACAATTACTTACCTTTTTGAGGCTTACTTTTCTAATTTCTTTTAAAAAAAGATTATAATAGCAGCTTCATAGGTTCTGGTGAGCATTAAACAAATGTTACAAAGCACCTGACTTACTTTTCTAATTTCTTAAAAAAAAAAAAAAAAGATGCTGGGGCTCCTGGGTGGCTCAGTTGCTTTAAGTGTCTGCTTTCGGCTCAGGTCATGATCTCAGGGTCCTGGGATCGAGCCCCATGTTGGCCTCCCTGCTCAGCAGGGAGTCTGCTTCTCTCTCTCTCCCTCTGCCCCTCCCCTCACTCGTGCTCTCTCTCTCAAATAAATAAATAAAATCTTCAAAAAAATTTTTTTTAATTTAAAAAAAATTTTTAAAAGATGCTGATAGCAACTTCATAGGTCATGGCGAGCATTAGACAAATGTTACAAAGCGCCTAGCACAGAGTGTGACCCAGAGTGGGCATTGAACAAACATTTTGCATGTTATAAAGGAGGAGGTTTCTGTTCCCAAAGAGGGAGAGAGAGAGAGAGAGAGAAAAGAACTATAAAACCCCTAATTATTATCTCTTATGAAATTGCTTTTTGAACCCAGGCAACTTGGAAGGGGAAGATAAAAAAACTTTATAGGTTTCCAGAGGCTTCTGGTGGGAGGCAGCTGACAACTTGAAGTAGCCAGCCAGGCCCCTGTTGTTTCCCAGGCTTGAAAGAGGCTGCTGCAGAGGGCTGGATGCTCCAATGCTTCAACCTCCAAGATCACATGTGCTTGATTCCTGGAGCCAAGGCAGGACGAGGTCTTTTTCTCTATGCCAGTTTCCACAGTGTAAGATTTATGGGGTCTGCGTGGACTGCTTCTGCTCCCACCCCTTGCCCTCATGACTGTGCTCCCTCCCCATTTCACCATGGACTTAGTCATGCTCACCAGTGCCTCTCCATCTGCTTTTTCCCATGGAGAGTGGTGGTGGGAGGAGAGCCTGGACAGGCCAAGACACACCTTCTTGGACAATGATCCGGTGATGTGTAGACAGCACTCAGCATAATGGCACAGAGTTGGTGCACAAAGTTCGTTAAATGAATGAATGGTTATGATCCCTGGCTATCCAGGGGTTCAGGAAGGCCCCCCACAGATGGCCAATGGCAGGAAGAAGGACTCAGACTTAACCTCAGCCCAAGTACTCTGCTACATGCTTTATATATATTTCCACCATTAATCCACACAACAATCCTATGAAGGAGGTACTACTTTTATCATTTTATTTTATTGTTTTTTTAAGGATTTATTTATTTGAGAGGGAGAGCATAGTGGGGAGGAGTAGAGGGAGAGGGAGAGCGAATCCCAAGCAGACTCCATACTGAGCACAGAGCCCCACACGGGGCTCGATCCCATGACCCTGAGATGATGACCCCAGCAGAAACCAAGAGTCCAACACTCAACAGACTGCATCACCCAGGCACCTCTATTTTTACCATTTTAAAAAGAGGAAAGCTGCTTCAGAGAAGTTACAGAATATTCCCTTGGCCACATTGCTACTACACTGGGAAGCTGAGGATTCTAAGGGAGCTGCAACACACCATTCATTCTTTCAATCACCAAAAATGTATTGAGCTCCATGAGTGCCAGAAACTGATCTAGATGCTGGGGAAGAGCAGTGGGCCTGACAGAGGCCCTGCCCTCATGCAGCCTACATTAGAAAGCCCACTTCAGAGCCTTGCTTTTTATTTCCTTTATATCAGCTATGCCCTTTCAACTCACCAAAAGGAAGAAACCTAGGAGAAATCGAGTCCTTGGTGTGCAGATGGGCTTCACACCAGGTTTCCCTCAGGAGACATTCATTCAGAAACCCCCTTTTCCTGCCGGTTCTGAGACAGTTTTTTTTTGCTGTCCCTTTGTTCATACATTCAGCTGTTTTCTTCGTCATCACTTCACTCCCACTCAGATCAAACTCCCTCCAATTAAGCCTTAAATCTTTGCAATTCATTCTTTGGTAGTATTTGCCATTAGGGCTTTTCCAAGCTGAAGATCAATTTTCAAGTCAAATGACTCATGAAAGTAATTAAGCATAATTTCAGTGTTTTGAGGACTTTCTTGAAGAATACATGCTAGCAAAAGACATACGTGTTAGCAGAAGATTCAGTGTACAAAATTAGTTTTGGCCTAGCTAACCTGCAAACTGATTCCTAAAATACTTTTGTTTGGTTCTTTATTTTGTTGTCATGCTGTGAATCCCTAATAAAGACCCTCTTTACCAAAGATTTCAAGTCGCTTGATCAATATTACTCATCTTCATGTAAAAATTTATGAGGGTAAAAATTCCCAATTTCTGATCTATGTCCTTACTTCTCTAAGAAATCTGAAGCCTGAATGACTTGACAATGTTTTCTTTCATTTCTTTCATAAATATTTATTACATGTTTCCCATATGCCAGGTATCTGGCAAGTGCTAGGATACAAATACAAAAAAGACAGATATGCTCTCTCTTTCACAAAATTTATAATCTCGGATATGTAAAAGCATGATGCAGTAGCTCTATTTGCCAAGACAGTAAGTCCTGAAGAATCACTGGTGTGAGAGGCATGGAAGAGACCTCAGATGGAGAAAGTGAAAGGACAGGAGGTGCTGTCCTGGGTTTGGGGAGCAAGGTCCTCCCCATTCTGGAGTCAGCATCGTGTGGCAGGGAAGAGCATGGGCTCAGGTCTGGGGTCTGAATCCTAGCTTTTGCACTTACTAGTGTGTGCCTAGGCTAGTTAGGGTAATTTTTGTCACTCTGTGCCCTCATCTGTAAAATGGGAATAATAATAAAACTCTCCCTGGGGCACCTGGCCGGCTCAGTTGGTAGAACATGCGACTCTTGGTCTCAGGGTGGTGAGTTCAAGCCCTACATTGGGTGTAGAGCTTACTTAAAAAATATAAAAATAAATTTTAAAAAATTAAATTAAATACTCTTCCCATATATGATTGTTAAAAGATTAAATGGGATATTTTGTGTCAAGTATTTAAAACAGGGCCTGAAACATAAATTCAACGTGTTTGCTTTAAAAAAGGTATGTTTTCCCCTCTTCTGCCACTCCCATGATGCTAAGTTCCCCTCAACCGCAGTTTCCTGTAATCCTGTTGACAACTCTCTCTCACTGAACAACCCTGCTGTCAGTTGGAAAGATTGGGATAGTAAGCCTTCAGGACTGCCTGATGAAACTATCTTTCAAGTATCACACATACTTTGAGATACTTTGTGATTCTCTTGTCTCATAAGCAGATACAATATCTACCTTGGGTGAATGCTCATACAGCTATGTCTGTTATGTCCCTTTATACATGCTACCCCAGACCCCATTTGGGCACTTGTCTTATCTACTCCAGTAGATCACAAATTTTTTTTAAAAGATTTTATTTATTTATTTGAAAGAGAGAGAGGGAGAACATAGAAGGAGAAGCAGACTCCCCACTGAGCAGGGAGCCCAACGCAGGGCTCGATCCCCAGGACCCTGATATCATAACCTGAGCCAAAGGCAGATGCTTAACCGACTGGGCCACCCAGGTGCACCAGATCACAAAATTTTTAAGATAAAAAGACTGTCTTATTCAGAAATCTTTTTATTTAATTCTAGTGGAATCCTAGGCTTGTAGCAATTCTCTCAGAGCTTTGCTACTTCCAGATTTTTGCCTCTTCACCTCCTTCTCAAAACAGATGTTCTATTTTACTGGGGAGGTCAGAAGGAGCCACCAGGTATAAACTCTCTCAGCCTCCAAACTGATGAATGTTTTCCTGTGCCTGATCTTCAAGGAAACAATGAACCACCTCTTGGGCAAAGCATCCACCTTTACTTAAGCACATCTACCTGTACTTATGCTTAGACCTATTTTAGAGAGCTGCCCAGCATAGCCTAGAAGTTAAGAGCATATGTTTTGTTTAATGAGTTAGCACATGAAAAGTACTTACTAGATAAAGTACTTAGCACATGGTATACACTCAGTAAATGTTAGCTTCTATTATTAATTATCTTCCATCACGTTCTACAACTTACTTCTTTAATGATCTTCTTTCATAACTTTCCTCAATCTTCCAAATCTTCTCCACCCTAAAAAATATCCTTCTGAACCCTGCATTCTCCTTAATTCATAATCTTCACTGGCATCTTTCCTTTAATTGTAAATCAAACTTCTGAAAAGACAGTTCATGTTTGCTGGCTTTATAATCTCACTTCCCATTCCCTCCTTGACCCCCTGCAGACAATTTAGATTCTAGACCCAACATTCCATTGACTCTGCTCTGACAATGATCACCAATGACCTCTTTGGTGTCCATTCTACTTCATGTCTCTGAAACTTAACACTCATCCTTTTGAAAAAAAAAAATCTCTCCTCACATCCTCAGCTTCAATAACTCTGTTCTCTCGGTTCTCCTACTTCTCTAACGTCCCCTTCTCTCTCTCATCGGCTGTTTCTTCTGCCCACTTCCTGAACATTAATATTCCTAACTATTCTCTCCTTAACCTCACCTCTTCCCATAGCATCTAGAGCAAATCTGTATCTTCAGCTCTGGCCTTTTACCCGAACTTTAGACTCACAGAGCCAATCACTTCCTAGACATCTCTGCCTAGACACACTACATGCACATCCAAATCAACCAGATGCCTTCACTATCTTAGTTAATGGCCCAACTCCCCAACCAGTCACCTAAGTTACATATCTCAAGGCCATCCTTGATTCATTACCCACACATCCAATCAGTTATCCAGACCAGATTCTACCTCCCTTATACATGAGCTAGCCTCTCCTCCCCACCCCCCACCCCCACCTCTCTGCAAGTCCAGAGCCTCATCATCTTTCCAACTTGGACTACTGAAGACCTTCCCTATCAAATCTCCAATCTCTAGTTTCTTACTATAGATACTCCAGTCTGCATACAGTTTCCAAAGTGTGATCATTATAAAATACAGATCTGTTTTCCCCACTTTCTGAATATAACTCTGCAATATCTTCTCATTGCCTACAATAAAGCCTACAAATAAAGCCCATATCTAGTAAAATCTCACTGAGTACTCTAAGATCTAACTACTTTGGATTATCTCTTATTCCCAGACTCACCAAGACATTTCTTTGTACATTATTGTGTATAATTCACAATCTAGCTTATGTCTTTCTTCTTATAACATATTCACTGGGATAGACCAGTTGACCCTAAGGTGGTGTCATCAAGCTATGATTCTGTGGTATTCCTCTTCTTATATAACCTATTTCAAAGTACTGGCTATCCTGAGACCCACATGGAAACCAAGAAATCATCCTAGACTTCTCTTTTATAAATGTAATCAACAGATACTGAGAATATCATCTGCCAAGTCACATAAATAATACATTATCATAATAATGCCAAACACTTATATTTACAATGTAATGAGCACTGTTTGAAATGAGATGGATGGATGGATAGAATATTTAAGTATATAACACTTAGAACTAAAATAGTATAATAAAAGTATGTACCTCATTAAGGATTAAAGTCTTAAGTGTACTCTTGTATATATCACTTAGAACGTTTTATCTTCACTGCAGTTGAGATACATGCTATTATTCCATTTTAGACACTGAGGAAACTTTGGTTTAGATAGGATTAGTAATTTACTCAAGATCACGCAGCTAATAAACACTGGAGCTGGGCTTTGAACCCCATCAATGGGTAACTTAACAGTTATTCTCTTCTGCCTTTGGTTCATACAACAGTCATAGTAACATCCCTCAGGTTTTCTACGTATCAGGTGCTGCTCTGAATATATTACATGTATTTCTTCATTCAATCCTCACAACACCTTCTGTGAGGCAGGTGCTATTTCTCTCCTTGATTACCTATGCAAATACACTTGGCTTAAAGAAAGTCAGGTAAAAATTCAAACTGGAAACCCGGAAAAATCTGGAAGTGAATACTCACTTCAAAAAGTATGCATTTACTCTTCTAAAAGCCTGTTTCAGAATGCTTTCGCATTTTAGATTTCTCAAATCATTAACAACAGGTACCTTTCCAGTATGAAAGTAAGGATCTCTTTACTCATTCAATCTTCCATCCACTCAGCAAACCTTTATTGAATGCCTACTGTATGCAAGACACTAAATACTTCAAAAAAATGTTTCTTCTCTCAAGAAAATAAAAATCTAGAAAACAGAAAAGGACAATGAAGCTAACAAATACGATGAAGTGTGACAGGTAAGATTGCAGAGAGGTTAAGAGAACAGATTCAAGAGCTAGACAGACTTTGTTCAAAGCCTGGTTTTGCCACTTACTTCCTATGTGACTTTAGGAAATTCATTTAAACTGTTTGGGTTTCTTTTTCATAGTACCTCCATCATATGATCGCCATCAAGGCTTTCAGTTTTAATGTACATAAAGAAATTTGATCCATGCTTCAAACAAGGTAACACTCAGGGCAGCAACAGTGGATAGTAGTAGTAGTAGTGGTGAGTGGTATTGCCACCTGAGGGAACACTGGCATCGGAAAGCTTGAAAAAGAGAGACTGATTTTTTATATTAGGGAAAAGCACAACTCTAGATGAGTTTTAGAAGACGGGTAGGGTATTCTCCAGGTAGACAAAAAGGAAAATATAGATGGGCAAGGTTAAAATCAAGGAACAGTAACTTCTAAAGCTGTTACACCCAGCTGAAGAAGTGGTCTGTCCGTGTGTCTTTAGCAGGTTGCTTTGGAGACCTATGGCCTTGGGAGATAGGAACATAACAAGGGTGGAGAAGTGATGTTCTTATTATGATTATAGATCTTTAAAAGCTATCATTTGAAACCATGTTTATTACTAGATGGAGAATAATAACACCTTCTCCTGTGTTTGTATAGCACCAATTCTGTACAATTTTAAGATAATATCTCAGTAACCTTCACAACCTTGGAGGTCTGTCCAATTATAATTATCACGATTTTTCATATGGGAAAGCAGAAGTACAAGGAGAGGAAGGCAGAAATCCAGGGTTGCTGCTCACCGAAGTGTCCAAAATAACAAGATCATACTAACTTCACACCCTCCCCCCATTTCTCTCCTTGTTATGGAAACATAGAGCAAAAGGCTGTAGCTTGAAAAGGCTAGGGTGGGGTTAAAAAACAATCAGAAATAGTGATGAGCCATGCAGAAAATGTTGGATGAACTGTGAGACAGGTTTGTGATGACAAGTAGAATGTGTCGGGGATAAGTTGGATTGATTGACAGAAGGAAACTTTGTTTTTTTAGATTGCTGCACATGTAACTTACATACAGTAAACTACATAAACCATACATGTATACATTGATGAATGTATGCAAATGAATACTATCTTTGTTTGCTACAGATGCCATCACAAAATACACAGGACAGACTGGGTAGCTTACGCAATAGAAATTTATTTACTCACAGTTCTGGAGGCTGGAAGGTGCTCACAGGGTTGAAGTCCTCTGAGGCCTCTCTCCTGGCCTCTGTCTTACTGCCTCTTCACATGGTCTTTTTTTCATGTGCTTGGTGTCTCCTCCTCTTCCTATAAGGACATCCATCATATTGGATTAGGGCCCCTTCCTGATGGTCTCTTTTAACTTAATCAACCCTGTAAAGACCTTATCTACATATACAGTTACATTCTGAGGTACTGGGGGTTTGGACTTCAACATATGAAATTGGGTGGGGGACATAATTCAGCCATAACAAATACATATATGAGATACAAAAACACCCAAGATGTAGAACATTTCTATCACTTCAGGATGATTCTCTGCTCTCTTCCTAGTAATCCTCCAGTGCTAATCCCTTTTCACACTTATCACCGTTGGTGTTTTTTCCTGTTTTTGAACTTTATAATATGTGTTTATATCCTTTTTGACTGTTGTTTCCCACCTACCCTCCCACCCAGCAACATGACATCTGTGAGATTCATCCATGTTATTGCATGTAGCACTGTTTTATTTTATTGTGTGGATAAATTACAATTTATATGATATTTGAGTTGCTTCCAGTTTTTGGCTGTTGTGAATAAAGCTGCTGGAAGAATTCTTGTATGTCTGTTGGTGGACATAATCATTCCTTTCTGTTAGGTATATATGCAAAAGTGGAATTGCTAGGCTATAGATACACTGGCATATTTAATGTTAATAGATGCTGTAGAATAGTTTTCCAAAGTAGCTATGACAACATGCACTCAGACTAGCAATGCAAATTTCAGTTGTTCCACATCTTCATCAATACTTAGCATAATCAGTCTTTTAAATTTTAACCATTCTGGTGGGGATGTATAAATATCTTACCAGAGTTTTGATTTGTATTTCCCTAATGACTAATGCCGTTGACTTCTGGTCATTTGACATCCTGTTCTGTGAAATGTCTGTTCAAGTCTTTTTTCCATTTTTAAATTGGTTGATTTCTTATTTATTTGCAGAAGTTCTTTATACATTCTAAACACAGATCCTTTTTCAGGATTCGTATTGCAAATATTATCTCTTGATCTGCAGTTTATCTTTTCATGAACAGACATTCGCAATGTTAAATAAGTCCAACATATCAATCTTTCCTTTTATGGTTTTCGTTGATGCTCACTTAAGAAATCTTTTCTTACCCAAAGTCTTGAAGATATTCTCCTGCTTACATCTAGAAGCTTGATTGTTTTACTTCCATATAGAAGAGTATGTTTCATCTCAAATTATTTTTCCATATGTATATCCAATTAACCCAGCATCATTTCTTTCTCACTGAATTGCAGTAGCCAGTATGTAGCAAATCAGGTGACCGTATTTGTGCAGGTCTTCTGGGGTCTCTATTCTATTCCATTTGTCTACTTACTCAGCCTGTGGTAACATCAGACTGTTTCAATTACTGAAGTTTCATACAAATCCTTGATATACAGTAAGTATCCCAGGTTTGTTCTTCAAAATTGCCTTGACTCTTCTAAGTTCTTTGAATTTCAAGTAAATTTTAGAATCATCTTGTCAATTTCTACAAAAGAACTTACTGGGTTTTGATTAGGACTGCAATGAATTAATTTGTAAGAAATTACATCTTCATATATTAAACTTTCCAAGCAATAAACGCAGGATTTTTTCTATTGATTTGGATCTTCTTCAGATTCTTTCAGTCATATTTTGTAATTTTTAGGAAACAGGTCTTACATGTCTTTTGTTAGATTTCTTTCTAAATATTTGGATTTGGGGTGCTATTATAAATGGCAATTTAAAAAATTTTATTTTCAGGGGTACCTGGGTGGCTCAGTCGGTTAAGGGTCTGCCTTCGGCTCAGGTCATGGTCCCAGGCTCCTGGGATCAAGCCCTGCATCCAGCTCCCTGCTCCGAAGGGAGCCTTGTTTCTCCCTCTGCCTCTGCCTCTTTCTCTCTCTCATGAATAAATAAATAAAATCTTTAAAAATAAATAAATAAATAAAAATAAAAATTTTATTTTCTAGTTTGGTACTGATATATATAAATACAATTAATTGAAAATTAATTTATTATAGTTTATTTGTAGATTCTTTTCATTTTTTACATGAGCAAGCTTCTCATATATATAATGATAATTTTACTTCTTGCCTTCCAAACTTTATAGCTATTATTTTGTTTTCTTATCTTATTGTAATGGCTAATTCCAGTGCAAGCCTGAACTGAACAGTCACCACTATTATTTGGTATTTATTTTGGAAATGCTAGCCAATGCAATTGAATAAGAAAATAAAAATGAGGCAAGAAGGAAACAAACTTATAATTATTTGTAATTGATACAATTATAAATCTTAAAAATACAAACATTCAAAAAAATTATTTCAAGACATAAAAGAATTCATTAATGACAATCACAAATTTAATATAAAAGTCAAGTCAATTGTTTTACTTTAGAATAATGATTCTCTCTCAGAAAACAGAATGGAAGGAAATGTCTCATTCACAGTTACTATGAAAAGTTGAAATTTGGGGTGCTTGGGTAGCTTAGTTGGTTAAGCATCCAACTCTTGGTCTCAGCTCAGGTTTTCTAAGGGTTGTGAGGTCAAGCCCTGTGTTGGGCTCCATGCTGGGTGTGGAGCCAGCCTACTTTAAAAAAAAAAAAAAAGTTGAAATTCTAGGAATGAATAAGAAAGCACAGAAATTTAAAATTCCTCAGAGGTTCATAAAAAAAGTTAAATAGATGTAAAGACATCCTTAATTTGGATATAGGACTCAATATTTTAAAAGACATCAGTTATCTTTGAATCAATCAAAAATATGAGCAAGGCTTTTGAGGGTTTCTTGAAACTTGAACTAAATGATACTAAAATTCATATTTAAAAATATACATAAGAAAAAAATTCTAAAAGAGAAGAATCATGAGGGAATAATAGATAATATATTTAAAATTGTGTTTCCCTGATGTTGGACCAAACAGATGAACGAGACAAATGAGAAAATCCATAAATCATCCTCATTATCAGAATTTAATAAATGATAAAAGTTGCACTTTAGTAAATGAGGATATATGAATTATTGAATACACAATGCTGGTAAGATTGGCCAAAGGCTTAAAGAACATAAAGCTAAATTTTCCTCTTTACATTCTATACTAAAATGTGAAAAACAAACAAACATATAAAATATCTAGAAGAAAACATGGAATATTAGTTCATAAGTAATTTTGGCATGGGAAAGCCCTTTCTGAGTATTTTCAAAGCCATCAAGCTATACAGGAAAAGTTTATATCCAAAATTATATCTTAATATTTTAAATTTTTATCAATTTTAAAACTCTATACAGGGCACCTGGGTGGCTCAGTCGTTAAGCGTCTGCCTTCAGCTCAGGTCATGATCCCAGCGACCTGGGATCGAGCCCCGCATCGGGCTCCCTGCTCAGCAGGAAGCCTGCTTCTCCCTCTCCCACTCCCCCTGCTTGTGTTCCCTCTCTTGCTGTGTCTCTCTCTGTCAAATAAATAAATCTTAAAAAAAAAAAAAACTCTATACAGCAAAAAAGGACAAAAGGAAAGACAAAAATAGATTAAAAAAAATATTTGCCATACATGTGACAAACCATCTTTTTTTTTTTTTTAAGATTTTATTTATTTGAGAGAGACACACAGAGAAAGCCTGAGTGGGGAGAAGGGCAGAGGAAGAGGGATAAGCAGACTCCCCACCAAGCAGGGAGCCCTGCTCCCTGCTTTATCCCAGGTCCCTGAGATCCTGACCTGAGCTGAAGTCAGACAATTAGCCAACTGAGCCACGCAGGTGCCCCAAACCATCTTTAATATACAAAAATTCTCACAAATAAATAAACAAAAGATAAATAACTGGAAAAAATGGGCATAAGGGTTCATGGAAAAAATATTTTAGACAATTAACATAAGAAAAGATATTCAGCCATATTAATATTTTATTTTAAAGTGTCCAAATTAAAACAAGGATAGTCATTTTTTTCTGTATTTCTTTTTTCTGGTTAAAAAATTAAAAGATTAGGTAGGTCCAAGGCTGAAGGGAAATAGGTATTTCTATGTATTGTTGATAGTACAATACATAGAAATAAATTATCACAAACCTTTTATAGAAAATTTATTAATATCTTTCCAAATTACTAATGAGCATATCCTTTGATGTCCATCTTGAAATTTATCTTTCTCATATACCTGCAAAAGTTTTCAGATATATGTATAGGAATTCCAGTTTTGTTATAGTATTGCTTTTAATAGTGTTATGGGCTGAATTGTGTCTCCCAAAATTGATGTGTTGAAGCCCTGAATCCCAGAGCGTGACTGTATTTGGAGATAGGGCTTTTAAAGAGGTGGTTAAGTTGAGATGAGGCTGTTTTAATCTAATCTGACTCATGTCTGGATAAGAAGAGAAGATTAGAACACAGAGGAAAGACCACAGGAAGACAGAGAGAGAGAACAGCCATCCACAACCGAAAGAGAGAAGCCTCCGAAGAAATTAACCCTGTGAACACCTTGATTTCAGGCTTCTGGCCCCAGTACTTTGGGAAAATGAATTTCTGTTGTTTAAGCCACCCAGTCTGTGGTATTGTGGTATGGCAACCCTAGCAAACTAATACAAATAGTAAAAGTGAAATATTTTAAATGGCTATAAAAAGAAGAAAATATTACCAGTGGTTATCTCCAGAAAGTAGGACTACAGAGCAGAGAAGATAGAATGCAGGGAAATTTTGTTTTACTTTACACCTTTCTATTCTGTTAATTTTTAAAATATCAAATCTCTATTATTATTGTAATAAAATAATTAATTTTTTAAAGCAATGGGAAATTTGTGTCAGTTTTGTATGTGTGTGTGTGTCAGTTTTTAAAGTCCCAGAAAATCACCAAGAAATCTCTGAGAGCATAAAATTTTCTCTCGTTTTACTTATTTTTGATTTACTATTTCTTCATGATCTAGCTTGAAAAATAAATGCAATTCATTTTGACTCTTGTCTGGTTCAACTGCAAGTCATGCAGCAGTATCGTTTTCTATTATTTTTATTTCATAAACGTTTGGATTTATTTCATCTTCTCCCAAAACTTGAGAAATCGCAATCTTGTACACACAAGAATTGCTTTGGGATATTTAGAAAAATCCCTCAGCTTAAAGTTGACTTCTTTATTTTTCAAGAAGACATCAACCAACCTACTGTAACATGAAACAAGTAATAACCATGCAGTTATAATAGCCCTCTCTTTTAATTACAATCTAGGCAAGAAGGGTTAGGGATAAGTATATAGTAGACAGCACTATTATTGGGCAATATTCCACTTTAAACACAAGTCCACAGCCCAACTTCATATCTGCTTAGAAACATGATTCTCAGATAACTAAGGGAATAAAAAAAATGGCAGTCACTAATTACTAGTTGGCCTTTAGTATAACTTTAATGCCAACATTTCTTTATTTTTAGGAGAGTATTATTGAAGTCTAAGGAATGGTCTCATTCTGGTTAAAAACATGGTAGTAATGCATTAGTTAATAAATGGAGAATGTGAGGTTTAATGAACACACCTGGAATTGTTCAGATGTTCTTCAAGCAGAGCGAGAACAGAGTAGGAGTGGGTAAAATGTACTAACTGAATGGCAGGAACCCTGGGGCTTACCTCCTTAAGCCTTCTCACAGTTGGCTTCCATGGGTCCACAGGCTTCAGGAACATTATAATCCAATTGACTAAGTATTTTTTTTATGTGCCTCCTATGCATCTGGAGCTTCTGTTAGGTCCTGTAAAGGCCACAAAAGAAGTAGATGAAATCTGAAACAGCCAGGCGCTGTGGAGAACATTAGAAATCAGGCACTAGGAGTAGCTTTTGCTTGCTTTGAGCAGAGAGGAGGCCACCCCTACTGCAGCACCTAGTCTCAGGAATAGACATTGCAAAGTACAAGGACCAGAGAGGAAATACTACGTGATTTGTTGGAAATTTCACAAACTACTATCTTAAAGGCTCATGTTTAGGATACATTAATTACTTATGTGTAGGTTACTCATTTGGTCATTCATTGTGTTCAACAAATATTTACTTGGTGCCTGTTATGCCAGGCCAGGCATTATGCCAGATGTTTGGAACATGATCTGTCACATGGCTTTCCTGACTTTCAGGAGCTCACAGGTAAATGGCATTGTGCTTGTGAGATCTGACTTTGGTTTGTCTCTAGCCTTCCTATGATTTACCATGAGAAAGCCTGCCCCAGGAAATTGCTGATCCAAGAAGAGTGAGAAGAGATGCAGAATAGCCTCCCCCAACTACAATCTGGATCAGACACAGCCAATCCTAGCTGAGCCCAGGTGACCTGCAGCCTGAAGCACTCATCCCTGCTGACCCACAGACCTGTAAGTAAGAAAAACATGATTGCTTCTGTAAGCCATTGAGTTTTGGGGTGTTTTGTGAATGTGGAAATATTGAAGCAATAGCTGACTAACACAATGTATTTGATTTTGGAGTAGGCTCCAGACTCTGTTGGGTGTATTATATAATATACACTATGTACACCATACTTCCTTTGTAAACATGTTCTGTACATTTTGAAACACTTTTGGTCTTAGGGTTTTGAATAAGAAATTGTAGTTTTCCATTTTGTATAATCATTATAACATGCCAATGAGATACTCCCATTTTACAGATGAGGAAATGGAGTCTCAAATGGGTCATATAACTTGTTGAAGGTTTTACCACTAACACTTGGCAAAGCCAAGAGTTGATGCAGGATTCTGACAAAGACCTGTGTTCTTAAACATTAGGCTATTCTGCTTTTCATAGATGGTATTAATATCTAGTTAAAATATGCAACACACACACAAAATGATTTTATTGCAGTTACGCCTATTACTTTATTATTAAAAGGTTTCTAATAACTTCTAGCCTCAATTCTTAGGGAAAAAGTCATAAACACTTGGCATTTGTTGAGAAAGTCAGTAGAGGCTTTTCCCCTAAGAGTCTGAAATATTAGGACGGATGCTAGTTTGAAATAATCATTTTAATGGTGGAAATTAATTAAATCCCTGAGAGCTAGCATGTCTTAACTGTTCCTTGTCTAATGTTGCTGTAACTGACTGTTAATATTCAGAGTTCTCAATAAACCACTCATCTCTGCCATGAAGGCAAATTTTGATTTCAGTCTCATTGCCTGATTTCATAAATTAAACCGAGGAAGATTGTCATATTTTCCAGAGAGAGTCTGTGCCACTAAAAAGAGTAGATCACATTTAATTACAAACAAGGCTAGAACAAGGCTAGAAAATGTTCCAGGAAGGAGAAAAAATAGATTTGGTGAATAGCTACTCAGTCTCTGCCACAGTAAGCCCCTGACCCATGCTTAGTAGCTGCATTCTCTACCTCTGATTCAAGTTGGCTAACTATAGGTGCTCATTCTCATATCCCAGTGATGGGTCCTGTTGTGTTGTCCTGAAAGGGAATACAATTAAGAGAACTCATTGGGTCTAGCCATTAACAGGTTGAATAAACAGGGGTGCCTGGCTGGCTCGGTCGGTAGAACGTGTGACCCTTAATCTCAGGGTCATGCGTTCAAGCCCCATATTGGGCATAGAGCCTACTTAATTAAAAAAACAACAACAAGTTGAATAAACAAAAGTTTATTTGGTTGTGGAAAATACTGAAAGGAGGTCCTTAGGTTTGATTGTACTCCTAGGCTTGGTTCCTGTGCAGAAGTAAGAGGGACGCTTGGACTTTCAGGCTGTGTTTACATTTGGGGGGGGGACAGGGAAATACTGGACATCACAACTCCGCTGAGCAGCAGCTCAGTTAAAGGGTACTGAATGCGCTGGCAGCGTTAGGTGGAGCGGGGAAGGGGTGAATATTCAAGTGCAGCTCTCCTCCCAACTACCACCAGTCTTGCCTCCTTGCGGCCTCCTTGTGGGTTTCATGCCTCTCGCTCAGGCAGTGTGGAGTCTAGAGAAGCGACCTCCTCTCTCAAGACATGGTTTATACTTCCTCGAAATGACAAATTCATCTTATTTGGTACCTTTCAACTTGTTTAAGGATTATTTTCCACTATGGTGAAACGAACCAGAACCCACATTTAAAAGAAAAATTCTCTACCCAATGTGCAATATTTAAAAAGTCCTATACAGAAATGCCTGACCTTGACCACCCAGCTCCTCTTTCCTCGCTTCACTGTCTTTATCTTACACATTACCATATTTATGCTTCCATTTGAGTCTCTGTGGCTTAAGGCAGCATTTTTTTCCTTAGCTCCCTTTCCTGCATAATGTTTTCTTTCATACTTCTCTAGGCTATGTGATTCTGAGTTAACACCTTCCATGTAACATTCCTCTCCAGACACAACCCAAACTCTCATCTTGGAGGGCAGTTCCTACTCAGATGGCCAATATAGCTGGGCTAAGCTCCATACACATTCTACAACACTCTATCGGCTTTTATCACTTGCCCAGTTTGATAGTATTTGCATTTTTGTCTGCCCATCACACTAACTCTCCCAGCTTTTTCTGGTAACAGAGTCCTACATAGGAGTTATCAAATGACCAAACAAGCTTTATGGTCATAATGGACTTCAATTTAAATCTACTTTTTAACCTCTGCCAGAGACATGTGAAGAAAGAGATTAAAAAAAAAAAAAGATGTTATTTCCTTTCTGAATATCTCAATCAGTTGTATGCTTCTTGCATTTAAAAGAAAAGCACAAGTGTGAATATATAACACAGAGTTTGTTTGGCTAGAGAAAGGTCCACAATGTTCTATGTGCACGCTGTGACTTCAGGGCGAAGGATCCTCAAGTAGTTTTTTTTTTTTTTCCTACAAAAAGTCTACATAAAGTTGACACCATTTTCAATGAGTGAAATCATCCTTGTTCCCTGGGTACTACTGATTGAACAAAGCAAACTTGAACGGGCTTGATGTGAGGAAAGAGGCCTAGGCACCCGAGAGGACTTGGCAAAATCACTGCCCAATAAAGGCACATGGAGACGGGGAGACGTGGAACCCAGACTATATTCCAAAAAACGCTGAACTCTAATCTGCTGAAAGCACAGGATTAGAGCCAACAGTGACTGCACAGCTCTCCAGTCACACCTCCATGTTAATTTCATTACCTAAAATACTTAGAACAAACTCTCATTACCAAAGGCAATCTGCAACTGACTATTCATTGCAATCTTTAAAAGCTTTACTAATACAATTAATGTTCCCCATTTCTTCTTAAGAAATAATACATCTACATATATAAAAATTATATAAATATGTTATTTTATATGAAAAAATATAAAGAATATATATAAAGAAAAATATATGCTAGGTGTTACCTAGACTTAGCTGTATATCCTTGGGTTACCCAGGATAGTCCTGGTTTACACCTATTATCCTGGCCTCACCGTTAACAATGGCACTTTCAATCTCAAAAGTCACTGTAACTAGATTAGATGCAAAAGGGATCTTGCATAAGATACAGGATAATTAAATGTTGTAATGGGGTGGGGATATCAGAAAAGGTTATGTAATTTTCTTTGCTGGAATTTGTTAAAACTGATAGTCAACTGAAGGTTCTAAGACAATTTGTCATAACCAGAAGGCTGGACAATGAATTGTGTTTCTGGTACTGTCAGAAACACATAAATTTCAAAATTGGTCCTGGGTAAACTGACAGTCCTAGGGATATAAATTCATGTTAAATATGTCCAGAAGTTCCTAATTTATGCTTGGGTTATCTTCATATTTGGCCTAATGTCTTTCTTAGTTACGTTCTTTCTCTTGATTTACATTTGTTTTCTCAAAACACAGGCAGGTTCTACTTGGTGTCTCTAAAACAGGGTCTACTTGGTGTCTCTAAAACAATCTCTGAGTTGTTCCCACTTGGCTGTCATATTGCCAGCACCCCCAGGAACCAGTCACAGAGGGCATTCAGGTAGAGCATACCGGGGCTTGAAAACTGAAAATGGAAGGTTATCAGTGCCCCTTGACTTCTGATCCAATAGCTTTTTTTTTTTTTTAAGATTTTATTTATTTGTTTGACAGAGAGAGAGACAGATAGAGAGGGAACACAAGCAGGGGGAATGGGAGAGGGAGAAGCAGGCTTCCCGCTGAGCAGGGTACCCAATACGGGGCTCGATCTCAGGAGCTTGGGATCATGACCCGAGCCAAAGGCAGACGCCTAATGACTGAGCTACCCAGGTGCCCCTGATCCAATAGCTTTTTACTAAAGCTGTCTTCATTGGTTTCAGAGTAATATCTAACTCATATATCCTACTTCCTGGTGCTTCATTTCATCCTATTGCTTAAATATAAGCTCCTGCCTTCTTAGTTTTTGTGGTACGGACTGCTAACTGGTCCCCAATATTCATTCTCTCTTTTCCTAGGGTGATGGTGCCTTTTCCCTCTCTTCCACACTTTGTGGCCAGTAATGTGGCTGCTGGCTAGGGAGGAAGCACATTTACCAGGTCCCTGGAAGCCAGGTGTGGCCATCTTACTGTCTTTCACTATTTAATGTAAGCAGAAGATGTGTATATTATTTCCACATTGTTTGCTTAAAGGAAACTTCTTGCCCTGGACTTGTTCTCTTCCCTTCCTGAGAGCAGGAAACAAGATGTGCCAGTCACCGAGCTTTGACCATGCATTTAATGACAGTGCCCCAGGGCCCTGCTACCCAAAGTGTGGTCTTTGGATTGGCAGCATCAGCAGCACCTGGATGCTTTTTATTTCTTTTTATTATTTTTTAAGTTTATTTATTTATTTTAGTATCTACACCCAACAGGGGGCGCAAATTCATGACCCTGAGATCAAGAGTCACATGCTCTTCCAAGTGAGCCAGCCAGGTGCCCCTCACTTGGATGCTTTTTAGAAATACAGAATCTTGGGCCCCACTCTAGGCCCACAGAACCAGACTCTGCATTTTAGCAAGATCCTCAGGTGACTTCGGTGCACATTAACATTTGAGAAGTACTGCTTTAGTAGGGGATGATGGAGCAACAGGATGGAAGGAATCTAGGTCTCAATTATTTTGTTAGAGCACAGCTATCTCCTAGCCTGATCTGCCTACCTGTAGACCATTATGAGAGAACAGATACAATCGTATCTTGTTTAAGCATTGAATTTGGGGGTCCCTTTTTGACCTCTACCCTAACTTATATGGTTTTTATTCCCTGTGATAGCAAACCTCCTTTTTAAACCTCTGCCAAAGTCTTATGGAGAAAGAGATAAGAAAAGATATTTCCTTTCTGAATATTCTGGAGTACTTGCTCCACCCCTTAGGAGAATATCTAAATTTAACTCAATTATGTTGATTTATCTGGGACTGGGAGAGTGGGGAGTGCTCTTACCCCATCCTCCTGAGTATCACTCTGCATATTGCAATGATCATTTTTGGTCTCCTTGAGGATGCTGAGTTAAGAAGCTCAATAATAAATATTAAATGAACTGAATACACAATGTCTCCGGAGATGGTTTCATCATTTTTTTTTTTCCAGAAGACCCAAATCCTAACTAGCAGCATTAATCAAATAGACCACATTCATTTTCAAGTACATTAGGGTATGCATGCTCTCATTTTAATATATAGACTCTCAGACACTATTTAATTTAACAACCACCATTTCTCTTTACTTCTTCCTTTCCATCTCTGGTTTGGTAAATGTGTTCTCTAGACTTGCAATTCCCCTGCTTTAGTCCAACAAATATTTACTTAATGCCTCTGAAGTGCTAAGCATTATATTACACGCTAGAAAAACAGTAGTGAATTAGATAAAACAGATCTGGCCATGTACAGTCTAATTGGGCCGAAGACCAATGAACAGGTAATTACACAGCTGAAGAATGTTAAAAAGTGGAAAGTACTTGAAATACTTGCAATACTGTTCATTGAGTCAATACATGGAGAAATAAATTAATCATTAACACCTTCACTCCATGCCTCTGTGGAGATAAAGAGCACCGTTCCTTTATCTTTCCCTTTCCTGCCTCCCTCATTGCTTGGGGTTCATACTGGCCTTTGGGCCTGTGCAAGAGAAGCTGGATAATTAACCAGCTAAAAATAAGGGCTTACAGTTAATGCACATGAAAAATGACTGGAAAGGAACTTGGCAAATGGAAATAGTTGTGGCTTATTTTATCCTTTTCCTTTTCATTAAAATATTGATTGTACAATACATTAAAACTGGGACTAAAAAGGGCATGTTTGTATGTGTGTTAATCTTTATCACTTTGTAAGGGAAGTGAGGTTGTATTTCCTGTGCAGTACCAATATCTCACTGGGGTCTACTGGGACCCACTAATGTCCTCTTCCTTCCTTTTTGCCTAATGCAAACAAGTCACTGTGACATCCAGTTTCTGGTATTTGGTCTATAGAGGGCCCTGCTTTCCGTTTCTGTATTGCCAAACAACTCAGTTTTAAATGTTATCTTTGCCTACCTAGTATTCACATCTGGTAGTCTTCTCTGAGGGCATCAACCCAAGGTTGAGGCCTTTTCCACAACATCACTGATCTTCCTTGAAAATCCATGGATAGTAGATAGGTCAGAGAGTGGAGTGGTAATTGACAAAGAGGCAGTTGCTCAGGACAGGAGGTAAAAGCTGATACAAACAAAACTATCACTATGGGATAGCCCCTTCTGAGGCTAGCATTCTGCCCAGGGAGCCGTTGATCAATTGCAGAATAAGGCACATCCTCAAAATTAGTGGTTTAAAATAACAATAACCTTGTTTTTGCCCATGATCTCTGATTTGGGCAGGTCTTGGTGGCAGCAGCTTATCTCTGCTCTGTATCGTATTGGCTGGGGTGGCTCACCTGGGCTGGAAGAGCTCTGCTAGTTTCACTCACGTGTCTGAAGCTCCAGGTGGGGTGGCTGGAATGGCTAGGGATGGCCAGGCCAGTTTCTCTCCATATGGCTTCTCTGTCCAGCAGGGCAGATGGACTCCTTTACATGGTGTCTCAGGGCTCCCAAGAGAGTGAGAACACAAGTGTCAATGCGCCACGAAACTTGGTGCAGTGTTATTTCTGTTCCATTCTCTTCGTCAAAGCAAGTCACAAGGCCCTCCCAGATTTAAGGGAAAGGAAAATAGACTACTTCTAGATGAGAGACCCAGCAGACATGTGGGAATAGGAGAGGTTGTTGGTGGCCATGTTTGCAGATCATCCGCCACATACTATATGTCACCCTCAGTAAGACCCACTGAAAACCCACTGAGCATCTACACCCATCATGAAGATTACAGTGCAGAGGGGAGATTCATGCCACCAATTGTGCATAGGTAGAAACATGAAGTTACCCTACTCGTCTTTAAGATTTTGATTATAACTACTACACCTAAAAGGTCTAAAATGTGTTAAACTTAACATGTTAATATCACGTGAAATCATCCGATATTCACATTAACCAGTGAGGTTGGTGCCATTTCTTATAAATGAAAAAAACTGAGGCTTTTTTCTTTGTCATATCTTCTCACTTAACCTATATTTTCTTAGAACATATATGTATTTAGATATTTCTTTATTCAGTTTATTGGATTTGTTTTGGTTCATTTTTTGTATTCTTTTAAGCTGTCCTGTGAGGCAGATATATAAATAAATAGTTTACTATATAAATATGTTGCTATTTATCTATCTTAAACCAGGTTCATGGGGCATCTGGGTGGCTCAGTCGGTTAAGTGTCAGATTCTTGATTTCAGCTCAGGTCATGATCTCAGGGTCATGGGATTGAGCCCTGTGTTGAGCCCCACATTGGGCTTCACACTGAGCAGTGAGTTTGCTTGAGATTCTCTCTCTCCCTCTCCCCCTGTGCCCCTGCCATGCTCTTTCCCTCTAAAAAACAAAAAAGCAAAAAACAAACCAGGTTCAGCTTTAGTGACTTGATCAATATTGCATGCTTAATGCAGGACAGAACCTAACCCAGTATTTTTCTGGACCCAAGAGCAAAAATAATAAAATCCTAAGTGTATTCTCCATTTTAGATGTTCTTAAACTCCTGGGTCACACAAGGCTCACATGATTATTAAACACAGAGAAAACTGAACATAGTAAATAATTTTATAAAGTAATATCTTATTTCAACTTCAGTTTACTTGAATTATATTCAGTAAATATTTATTAAGTGTTACTTGGTGCAAGGATCTGTGTGCTTGGAGCACATCAGTGAACAAAACAGATACTTTTGCTTGTGAAGAATTTAATTTCTAAACATGGCATCTTGTAAATAGAAATAAGAAATCATTTTATTATGGGGCTCCTGGGTGGCTCAGTCGGTTAAGGGTCTGCCTTTGGCTCAGGTCATGATCCCAGGGTCCTGGGATCCAGTCCTGCATTCAGCTCCCTGCTCAGCGGGGAGTCTGCTTCTCCCTCTGCCTCTCGCCCGCCTCTCCCAGCTTGTTCTCTCTCTCTCTCTAATAATAAAATCTTAAAAAGAAAAAAAAAGAAAACTTTATTGTGCAAAAAAGGATTTGTGAATGCATTTGGGCAGGATATTGAGTAGGAGCTTATAATGATGATTTTATGGTATCATTTTTTTTTTTTTTTTTAATTTTCATCAAAGGAAATTGAAATTTGGCATTCATTCCCAGGAATCTATGTGAGCTTTACCCCTGGCAATCTCTCTCTCAGCCTTGCATTCCTCTGGGCGTTTGAATCAAAGCAATGATTTTTATACAGATTCACAATTCATAATCTAAAGATTTCTACATGTCTCCTACCACCACTCTGTCCTTTCAGGCAGAGTCTGAGAGAAGACTCTCAACGTTTCATGATGACCTTTCATTTATTCTTACCCTTCAAAGTTGAATGCAGATTTGGGTTGAAGTTCAATAAACATCCATTTGAGGATATAGATCTGCCATTTAGGGGATATCTTTTATCATCTCACAATCTTATTTATCACTTTTTTGGTTACTGTTTTTCACTTGTTATAAAATTAGAAGGACAAATGCAATAAACTATACACAGAACAAACAAAAATTGTTGCCATCCTGGCAAGAGACGCTGTCATTTGAGAGTTCAAATTCTTGCTCATTGGGTGATGTGTAGAAGGCTAAAATTAGCTTAGAATTGTCATTTTAGGAGTGTCAATGTGTAGTGTATGCAATTTCATACATTGAAAAAATACAAATATGAAAATTTGAGAACCACCTTCGTAAGAACAGCTCATGATCCCGGAGTTCTAATGATTCAGCTAAGAAGGCCAGACAGATACTGTAAAATGAGAGGTCACAATGCAGGGCAGCATAGGACAAAAGGCAAAGAAATGACATGAGGACTAATGGATGGGGCAGGAAACAGGATATTTTGATGCAGATGGCGTACTGGGTGCTTGGAAACATTGTATCATCTAATCCTCCCTATAACAGTTTTACTAATTAGAATGCTGAATGAAACACAAAAGCCATAAGAAATGCTTATGGACACATGATTAGAGAGAAATAAATCAGTTTGTCTAACTTTAAAGCTCAAATAATTGACATTTGAATTTATCAACAATTCAAAATGCACTGACTTCAACTGAATTGAACCTTTTCCAGGTCTTTCTAGATTTTCCATAAGGCTTTGAAAATACCACAAAGGAATGTACTTGGAATTAGAAACACCTGAGTTTGAACCCTGACTCTGCCATTTCCTAGCACTTCCAGCAAGTCAGTTTTCACATCTTTAAATAGAAAGGATGATACTCACCACATACGGAGCCTATGGGCTTAACGAGACACCTTGGCGAATGGGACGTGCAAAGTGCCTGGTAAAGAGAAGGTTTTGAGTAAATGAATACAAGTTGAACCTGGCATGATTGTTCTTCCTATTGCATCTGAGTCTGGAAACAATAGAAGAAAAGGAAGAGTTATCCCAGTCTGGTTCTTACGTGTTCACAGACTCAAGAAGGAGCTTGAAATAGTTTTCTAAATGAGGTTTGGGAATTCTTTGTGGATTTTAATTACCCATCCTATTGCTGGACCTCATTAGCAGACGTAATTGAAAACTGACTCTGTATAATAAGGACAACTGGAATCTCCAGCTCTGAGGCAGTCACTTTGGTGTTACTCATTCCCCATTCTCTCAGAACACACCAGCAGCCCTCCTGCAAACACGCCACCTTAGAAGCTGGGGAGAAAGAACTGAAATTCTTCCATTGCTGAAGTTCCTGTGATTTCAGCCTAGGTAGGAGCTTTTGTTTCATGCCATATTTTTGTAACGTGTAGATAAGGAGTGGCAATATAAAAGCCTTGCAGGGGCACCTGGGTGGCTCAGCTGGTTAAGTGTCTGACTCTTGATTTCGGCTTGGGTCATGATTGCAGAGTTGTGCGATTGAGCCCCATGTTGGGCTCGCTCCCTGCTGGCCATGGAGCCTGCTTAGGATTCTCTCTCCGTGTCCCTAAAAAAAAAAAAAAAAAAAAGAGCCCTTAGAGAAATCCTTGACATTGGCTTCCTTACTCAGAACATGTTTTCTTAATGGAGGATGTTATTGCCAAGGAGGTGAAAATTGGTTCTTAGAAGATGAGTAAACCAGATACTACAATGGTCTGTGTCACTTCATAGTACATAAATAGATAAACAGCATATCTGTGGTATTAAACGTTTATGGGGAGAAGACAGAAAAAAAAAAGTCTAAGGAAGTTGATGATAAAAAAAAAAAAAAAGGTTCAGAAACACTGCCTTAGAGAAAACATAAAATTCTCCAGCTCAGCTTTTGACTCCAGGAAGAAGACCGGAGACAGGGCTATTCTTGGTCCTCCATTCTATGACGGCAATTTCAATGGTTCCAGTTCATAATGATAGTGGTTAAAGAGAAGGGCTCTGAAGACAGGCGGCTTGGTTTGAAGCCCTGGTCAACCAGATTACAGTAGTGTGATCTTAAGCCAGTTAACTAACCTTTCTGCCCCTCATTTTTTGGTTTCATTTGTAAAATGACATGTAAGGTTGTTGTGAGGGATGAAGGACCCAGCCTATATGTGTGTGTGTGTATATTTTTAAAAGATTTATTTATTTATTTTAGAGAGAGAAAGGGGGGAGGGGCAGAGGGAGAGGGAAAGAAATCCTCAAACAGACTCCCCATCAAGCACAGAGTCAGATCCCGGGACTCGGGCTGAAATCATGAGTAGGACACTTAACCTACTGATCCACCCAGGCGCCCCAACCCCAGCCTATATTTTGAAAAAGAGTCAGCAGAAGTCACTCCTGCCTTTATGAAAGAGTTCTGGAGTCCTTTAATCCATATCCTCTAGGTGACCAAATCCAGGCAACATCCTCTTCTTTTAACTTTGAGAATTTTTTGGAAAAATATAGAATATATATAGAATACAGAAAAACAGACATATTTTTCCACAACCTGAAAAGTTGACTTATGTTAGCATTTTTTCATATTTCCTTTAGTCTTTTTTATGCATAAAAATTTTCAATTACATAAAGAATACATATATATATTTATGTTTTATACTCATGTTCCCTCTGGTCTTACATTGTGAAGCAGACTTTTTATAAAAGTGCCTACTGCCTGCCAGGCGTAATTTCCTTACAGGTTTTCTTTCTGAATGGGTAACCTGAGAGACTTAGCTATCTTGCGAAGCATAATCTTCTACCCAGATAAGGTAAATGTCCTCGTTCAGGTTAAGACCCAAATGACATTTTCTTCATTAACTGAAACAATATATCTTGTGCACCTACTGCGTCGGAGATGTTTTTGAACTGGGAGAACTATAGATAGCATCAGGCCCAGAAGTCAGCTTTTCAAAATGAAAATCCGGGTAACTGTGAGACAGTTAGGGACCATGGGAACAAGCCCCCTGTGAAAAACATTACGCACCTGAGGCGCTTGTTGTTGGCTGTTGTTAAAGCGTTTCTCTTACAGGGCCGGACCAGGATGCGGCCAGGGCGGGACCCTACAGACAAAGGACTTAAAGCAGAAGACCCCCGGCTCCAAAAGTCACCAATGAGCCGCCCGAGTTGCCTACCGATATTGACCAATCAGGACAAGGCCCTTCCAACCAATCAGGACAAAGTATTTTTTTTTCCTCTCCCTGGTTCGCGTGTTGTACCTAGTGGGAACTTGAGCGGGAACTTTCTCTAGGTAAGCAGGGCCTCCCTGCTGTGGTGGGAGGCCAGCATAACTACTTTGCTATTGTTGTGTCTCCCTTCAGCTCCAGCTCTAACCCCAGTCAAGCTTTGCCTGTGCCTTTGATTTTTGGATCCAACCTCATTTCTGTTGTTGTCGGGCTCAAGAACCCACTCCGGTAAGGGCTGGAGTGAGAGTAAAATCAGTCTCCCAGCCTGAGGTGGCATTCCAGATGTTCCTCACAAATGCTAATGACTAACCCACTTCCCATATTAATGACGAATCCAAGGGTGGCATTTGCAGATGACTCAGTCCTTTTGTCTTAAGAGTGTAGATCTCGGCACTGGTTTAGGAGCAGACCTGGGAACCACACTGGTTTGCACACGGGCCGAGAGACCTGGCAGCGGGGAATTCTGTGGTCAGCAAATGCCTAGGAGGCAAAGGAGTCCAAGTCTTGAGTTCTGAGCGAGGCAGCCCTTGGAAGCTGATGTTGCCTCAGGCACTAGGCTGTGACCCAAGGGCCTGGAATCTTATGTAGATGGCAGAGGGCCTGCCTGTCCTGTCTTCAGGTGTGGTTATCTACTCCTTCAGCGGAGCCAAGGAGACAATTTGTTTAGATAACCGAGATTTGCAAGATAATGGCCACTGCCCGAAATGGAATGTTCTCTCCTGGGGGTAACTGTTAGATCTTGGAATTTGGCTAGGAGGAGGAAACAATATGTAGAGCTCTTGCAGAGGTCTGGAAAACAGAGCTGTGGAGTGTACCACGTGGTTTTAATTATGGCCTGAATGTTTTTTCTTTCTTTCTCTCTCTACTTACTTTAAAAGCAAAACTAAATATTTTAAATGTTTTGGTATAATCCACTAAACTGTAAGGATTGATATTAATAATGATAATAACAATACCATCTATCGTGTAGGAAGTGCTTCTCAAGGCCAGACTCAGGGTAAGGCTACTCTCACAACAGCACCAAGAATCTGGAGGAGGTATCTCCGTTTTACAAATGAGACCATTTCACTAACTCCCATCATGCAGACATTTTCTGAGACTTCTCTGCGCTAGGTGCTGTTGTCTCAGAGTCTACAACCTACCACAGCTAACAAGGGAAAATGCTGTAGCTAGAAGACATTTTTATTTTGCTTACTGGAAGTTGGTGGAGGAAAAGAGAGGAACTGCTACAGAGCACTGGCTTTTCAGCACATGTCTAAAGAAAAAAAAAAGATCTCATTAAGTTTGTTTCTATTTCCAAACGAATTCCTGGGGTGGGGAGGGGATGGGAAGGAGAATATATGAAGCTAAATGTATTTGTAGAAACTGCAGAGAAAAAAACTCCCTGTTTAGTGCTTCTTTCTTTTTTTCCAGCTCTCTTTCCTGGGTAAGTTACCTAGTGCTTGGTGCTAACCTATCATAGAACAGTGACTATTAACCAATTGTAGTCAGAGTGGAGGATATCTTATCTTTTTTCCTCCCAGTACCTGGGGGCATTTTAAAGATTTTATTTATTTATTGGGGGGGTGGAAGGGGAGAGAGAGAGAGCACTGGGGAGCTTGCGCATGCAGGGGAAGGGGCGGAGGAAGAGGGCAAGAGAGAATTCCAAACAGACTCCATCCTGAGCTTGGAGCCTTGGAGCCCTGTGAGGGGCTTGATCCCATGACCCAAGATCAGGACCCGAGCAGAAATCAAGTCAGATGCTCATCAGACTGAGCCACCAAGGCACCCCTGGGGCACTTTTAAAACCTCATTTAATTTCATTAAAATGAACAGGTGAATGGATGAATGGATGCATGGATGTCTCTTGCGTGATTCACCTGCACACATGAACATGGACTCACAGCTTCATACAGAGGACAAAATCACACACATTCATATATATGCCCAGAGGAAAAAATGACACTGTTGTTATTACTGAAGGCCTCCCTTTGGTGGTGCAACCCTCTTGTATGGTCACCTCTTCCATCTCTCCTCTCCCAAGTCCAATTGTACCAGCTCAACTCCTTCCACCACCACCATCATTCCAGCACTCTCAGCTGACCAAGGAGACACTAAGCTTACTGACGAGCTAATCTAACAGTATGCCTAGAACAAGACCACAGCAATTTCCGGAAGTCCTGACATTTTGACTCTGTATGGCCTCGGAAGGGATTTTGCCATCATTTGTTACTTATTAGGAGAAACTCTTATTTGGGGGAATTTTCAAGTGGATAGGAGAGAGGGTGGCAGGCTCCTAAAAGAGTCAGTTGGATCCAGATGTGAAGACTGTGGAGCTTCCTCAGTGTTTAGGTGTGTGTTCAGGTAGGTGTGAGGGATCAGAAGAACTAACTTTACTGCTTGTCTTTGATGTCCTAGACTCTCTGCTAGATGCTTAAATGAAATGGCTCTTCTAATTGCTGGGAAAATGAAAGTTTCCACATAGGTTCTAGATTTCTCATTTTGTAAATGAGGTAGCTAAGGCTGAGAATGGAAAGGGCCATGTCCAAAGCTAATAGTTAAGAACTGACCACCTTAGGAACTATTCAGATTCATCATGCTGGGGTCATTAGGTAAGTTTTCTTCCTACCTGACATCATTATATATACACAAAATACTGTCTTTAGTATTACTGGTCATCCAGAGATAGGGCAGATCTAGTCTTTGCCTTTAAAACACATATATTAGAATATGAGGGAGTAAGACAAGTGCACACACCATTATGATATTTGCAGAAATGCTCTAAAAGAATTAGCAAATCTCTTGAAATGTTCGAAGAAGGAGTGAACACATCCTAATGAAGGAAAAAATGTAGCATCTGAGCTGGGCTTTAAGGGTGAGTATTATTTCCCTAGGAGGAGATGATGCTGGCAGGGCGGAAAAACTTTCCTCTACCCTCTTATGTTCAGTAGCTGGGAGGCCTGTGAATTAAACTGACAAAAGACAGATTAGCATGAGAAAAGACAGATTTTTATTTATATACATAATTATGGGAGTTTATAGAAAAAATGTGACCCCAATCCAATAAGCCTTTTTATAGCTTACCCATGGATGTAAAAGGTACCCCCAAAAGGGTGCAGAAAATGCAACCCCCATGATCCAAAGTCACCCCTAAAGAGAAAAGGGAAAGAAAGACCCTTATTGTCTCAGACAGTCTCTGAGCTAGCAAGGCAATGAGGAAAGATAGACGAATCCATGAGAGCTGGCAATGGTCAGGAGGGCACCTGCTACAAATCGGGTGCCTAGACTCCCACATTTCTGTAGTTTCTGGGGCCTTCAACCTGATGGTTGGCTGCCTGCAGATGCAGGCCTAATAATCTATATCCCCTGGCAGGTGGAAACTCAGAGAAAATTCTCTCACTGAATCCAAGCCAAGCTCTTAGGACACAAAATGAGGTAAATAGGATACAATGCCTATCCCTAGTAGGGAAAAGATATATGATCAAACAATAGTCAAAACTGAGAGTCACCCAAGGGTTACAGTACCCCAAAATTAGTTCCTTCAAGTATTTCCTCCTGCCAATCTAAATTTAGAAAGAAAAGGCAAAAGGAAAGTCTTAGCACTCTAGGATCCAGGAGATAGACTGAAAAAGAAACTTATTTCTTTTGAAGTTGCCACCTTCATCAGAGGTCTTGTGGTCTCAGCTTCAATCTCTGGAGCAAGTGGGGAATCCCAAACATCCTATTCTTGTTGCCAAACTGTCAGGGAAGAAAAGATTTTCCTCTATCCTCTTAGGTTCAGTAACTGGGGATATGCAAATTAAACTAACAAAAGACAGATTAGCAAGAGAAAAGACAGATTCTTATTCACATATGTACACCGTACATCGGAGTTCACAGAAAAATGTGACTCAGGGAGGTGGTTAGAATTTGGGGCTCGTGTGCTATCTTAACAAGGGAAGGTGGGGGAAAGACACTTACTGAAAAACAAATGACTTTTAGGAAAGATAAATGGGCCCTTATGAGAATGGTTAGGAGATATGACAGTTCTGTGAAAATATATGTTTAGATGTGGTGCTGATTTCTATTCACCAGTGATTAAGAGTCAAGCTTTCCTGGTTGCTCCTAAGGGGGAGGGGGTTTATGAATATTGAGTTCTCTTGAGTTCTTTTGGGAGGCTCTGCTCCCAGGCAGATAAGGGAGTTAAGGAAAAAGGCCTTCTCAGATGCCTTCAGCTCAACATAATTTTTATGCCACAGTGACATATTCTAGGTTTCTTCAATGTAAAGAAAGGCAATAATGTCTTAATACTTATTAATGCTTTTTGAAAACTGTGCCATGGTTACATCTTACCTTAAATTAAGCAGGATGTTTTCACAGGGCACTTTTGGCTCCCTGGCATTTGGAGACCTGAAAAAGCCCACCACTAAGCTTATAGTTCTTCTCCTTCTGTTCATCATCTTCATTGTCATCATCTTGTTCACTCTTCTCTAAGCTTGAGGCTGGAAGTGAACTGAGTGTAAGAATAGGCATAAAGGCCAGCACTTGGTTTGCAGAAGATGAGTAGCACATTACGTGATTTTTATTTATTTTTAATTTTTTAAAAAGATTTTACTTTTTAAAGTAATCTCTATCCCCAACATGGGGCTTGAACTCACCACCCCAAGATCAAGAGTTGCATGCTCTACTGACTGAGCCAGCCAGGCGCCCCTGTCTTCCAGAGATGCTGACCTAAATGGAACATGTCCAAACAGAGTGACAGGACCATTTAAAATAAAGTTCTTAGAGGGATGAATCTAAGGTTTATAATCTAGATAGGTTTATAAAATACAAATAGGTGGTTGGGTATAAGAATGAATCTCTGGGTTCTCATATCCAGGTGCTATGGTCCTGGCTTGCAAATCTCAGGCTCCAACGTGGGATGATGAATTTTCTAAGAAGAAACACAGGTTTAGATTTAACTATTGGAAATGAGGGCAGAAATACATCAAAAGGGACCCCTGGAGTGAGAAGCATTAAAAATAAATTTTTTCTGAAACTATATGAGTCTTGGATTTTGATATGTTCTGCAACTGACACCCAATGAGTCCTTAGGGTAGGGAGATAATACTTTCTTTTTTTTCCCTTAAATGTCTTAGACTAATTGGGGGGGGGGGGGAAGATACAATTATTACATTAACATTTTTTTTAGATTTAATAAACTCCAAATAACCTAGCCTAGTAAATGTTCTTAAACTTCTTGCTTCAAAAAAGACTAATAACCATTATAAATATGATTTTTTCATGATATTTTCATGACTTCTGAAAAGTCTTTTCATGGATATTTTATTTGAAAACAATAGTATTAGCTTAGTATATTCATGGATGTCTTGTAAATTGGCAAGTCTAAAGAAATAGGCCAGGGCTTGAATACAGGTTTTACAAATTAATCTTTTCCCCTGATGACAGTGTTTAAACATGAATTTATAACACAAGCCCTTTCCTGTAATAGTGCAAAGTGAAGAAAACAACAAAGATATTTTACAATAAAGTGAAAATTAAAAATGAAATAAAAATACACAGTAGGACCACTGCTAGACTCTAAGGAGCATTTGTGGAAATTTGAAGAAAGCCCCCTTTCTTTAGAATGTACATAGCAGGACCACAGAGCATACAGTGTGGCAAGAGAAGCATGGGCTGGATTTCAGCCCCTGTACCCTTTCCAATGGGTGCCCTTGTATAAGGCACAACTTGCCCAACATGATGTGTCCACCCTGCAGAATAACATGAGAATACACTGTCATGGGGCGCCTGGGTGGTTCAGTTGGTTAAGCATCTGCCTTCGGCTCAGGTCATGATCCTGGGGTCCTAGGATTGAGCCCTGCATCAGGCTTCCTGCTCAGTGGGTAGTCTGCTTCTCCCTCTCCCTTTGCCCCCCACCCCCGCTCATGCTCTCTCTCTCTCTCTCTCTGCAATCTCTCAAATAAATAAATAAAATCTTTGAAAAAAAAATACATTGCCATTTGTGTACATAAATACACACACACACACACACACACACACACACTATCTCTAAAGAGATACACAAGGAATTGGTAACTTTATGTGCCTCTGGGGAGGAGAACTGGGGAGGAGGTAGGAAGCAGACATGTTTCCTCAAATATCCTTTGGTGCTTTCTGAATTGTATAATTATTGTATGTGTGTATTATTAAAAATATAATAAAAATTTTAAAGGAGTTTTTATTATGAAGTAGGGGATAAAGCAAATACATAAAGGAATCTTAAAGAACACAGTGTATGGGATAATGAGAGGGTTGTGGCCATCAAGAGAAGAGTGGCCACCTCTATTTGGGAGGATCAAGAAAGGGGAGTGGTATTGATCATCTGTTTGGGGGTCTCAGTAAGATTTCAGTTACCAATTAAAAAAAAAAAAAAAAAAAGATTTCAGTTACCAGATAATGGGAAGACTGAAGGAGGCATTTCAAGGGGGAGAGAGAAGGGTAAGAGCAAAAACCAGAGGTTAGCAAGGGGACTCACCTCCTGGAGGACTCAGTAGGCCAGGTTGTAGCATAGTGGGTCTGGGCAGGGAGGGGTGGTGGATAAAGTTGGCACGAGTCTCGAATCATATGTGGAAGATTTAGTTTCTAGGCTGAGGCATATAACATTTGTATAACAGATAAATAAAAGAAAGATTTGTAGCTAGAGATGACATCAAGTCTCTTCCTAACAGGTTTACATGATATAGTTTTTCTTGGAAAAGGGAAATTTTTTAAAAAAGTGCTTATTGATTAGCAAATGCTGGCAATACTATGTCAGTTATCTGAGGTTGTATTCTTTAAAAACTTTCTTCAAATTTTCTATGCTAAGTAGAAATCTAACGGTTATTTGTTAAATTATTATTGAATTTTAACTGAATTTAAGTTTTAATCCCATCTCTGCTAAGTAAGAAAACTGCAGTATAACAATAAATAAGATCAAGAAAGGAAAGGAAAAAAAAACACCCAATAATGATCCAAAAGACCAAAATCAGAAAACATGATTCTCTAGATTACAGGTCAGGTTTTGAGCAAGTATGAGGCAAATAAAAATAGAACTCCAACTCTGAGATTATGACTTTCTGTATTGTTGGAGTTTCTCTCTCTTTTTAAACCTTTGAACATATTAATTTAAAATTTTGTGTGCGTAAATGCTTTTTGTAGGTTACATCCAGAAAATGAACTGCAGATATCATATACAAATTCTGGAGGAATGGAAAATGTATTTAAATTAAAATAAGAAGCTTAAATTGGATAGATGAGAATGAAATGCTTCATGGAAGGTATCCATAGAAACCACTTAAAATAAAGAGAAATGTTAATTCTCTTTGTAAATTGAGCTCCCAGAATCAAAATGAGAGTGAGACATTTAGTATAGGTATGAATACACTTTGGCCTTATCTACATGAAACACACTAATTGACAATTATATTTTTTTGGGCATGGTCTCAGCTGATAGTCACAATTTATGGCTATACAGTTGATGGGATTCAGCCAGTAAAATAGCTGAGATACATCAGCCTAACTTGTTGATTTAATCAACCATGTGATCAGAGAACCATGGCTTTAAGTGTCCCAACCTTTCAGCAGTTTTTTGACCAGACAAGAAATAAAACTTTACCATTTTAGAGTGATTATATAAGCAATGTGGGGACACTGTTAAAAGTAATTTGTAAAAGAACAATTTTTCTATGCAAATTTCCCAAGCCAAATCTCCATTTTCCACATTCCTATTCTAGGCCTGTGCACTAACAGTCATGTGTTACATTGCTGCAATCACAATGTTTGGAATTCAATGTTCTTTCTCTGATACATATATATAGTATATATATATATATATATGTATATAATGTAAACATTTTCTGGTTACTATATCTCTTCTTAATTTGTTACCTTTCCCTTGTCACAATCAGAAATGATGTCCCTGAGTTGATGATCATTTGAGAAATGCTAACTGTTCATTATTACTAAATATAATAATTCATTATTGCTAACTGTGTGGCTCTTTCTTACTCCTCCCCATTATAGGTAGTTTTATAATGAACTACTTTTTAAAATTTTTAAAAAGATTTTATTTATATATTTGAGAGTGAGAGATCATGGGTGGGGGGAATGGGCAGAGGGAGAGGGAAAAGCAGGCTCCCCGCTAAGCAGGGATCCCCAACAAACACGGGGCTGGATCCCAGGACCCTGAGATCATGACCTGAGCCGAAGGCAGACGCTTAACTGAGCAACTCAGGCACCTCTACTTTTTTTTTTTTTTTTAAAGATTTATTTATTTATTAGAGAGTGAGGAGGGGACAAGGGAGACAATCTTCCAGCAGACACCCCGCTGAGCATGGAGCCCAATGCAGCCAGATTTCACCACCCAGGAGATCATGACCCATGAGATCATGCCCTGAGCCGAAACCAAAAGTGGGATGCTCAACCGACTGAGCCACCCAGGCGCCCCATGAACTACTTTTGACTTCACTCACTTCATATTCCAGCTGATGTACTCTAGACCTGCTGTTTATAATGGTCTCAGATATTCTCAAATATTTTGGCTACAGGACATCTTTACACTCTTAAGAATTATCGAGGATCCAAAGAGCTTTTGTTTATGTGAATTATATCTACCAGTGTTCACTGCATTAGAAGTTAAATCGAGAGCTTTACAAATATTTGTTTTAAAATAACAATGGCACATATGTTAACACAAGGTACTCAATTTTTATGAAAAGTGACTATATTTTCCCAAATAAAAAAATTAAGTGAGAAGAGTGGCATTGTTTAACACTTTGCACATCTCTCTAATATTTGTGTCAATGGCAGACAGCTGGATTCTCATGTCTACTTCTGCATTCCATCTGTTGCAGTGTCTCACTTCATGTAGCCTCTGAAAAACTTAGGGAAAAAGGCATGAACATCTTAGTATTATCATGAAAATAGTTTTGATCAGAAAGGATATTGGTGATCCCCAGGGACTTCAGCCACACTTTGAAAACCTGCTGGTGCAGACCCTGGCAAATATGCAAAAATTATTACATGGTTATGGGGCAACACGGTTTGTAGTCCTTAAAGACACTTCCCAGAGAAAAGTCGTCATTTCTTTTGCTGTTCGAAGAAATTGCTAACAGTGGTTGTTTATTGTCAAGGTCTCTTCCTATTTTCCTTTTTCTGCTGGTCAGGAAGTACTCACTGAGTGCTAGTGAATTAAGTTTCAAATTTAATAGTCATTAATATTAACTTTTCTAATTAGAATTGAAGCATTTGAGAGCTGGAAATGCTGAAAGAGAAACAATATCATCTGCTCAAATATGAGATGGGGACTTCTGGTTGTATGCAAAAATATTTTAGGTGAGGTAACTTGAGGTAGTACACAGCTAAAATGTTAAGTCACATCGAGGAAGGGAGTGAGAAGGCTGTTTCCTGTTGGATTCTCTTCCCACCTGGTTACATTGAAGAGAAAGGCTCAGTGTGTATTTGTCAGTACGTCTTCTATATACCTTAACTAACTTGCAGTGTCTTTGACTAACTTTCGTATTTTCCAATTTAACATGAGGTTAGCCTAAGTCTTAGAGCCTTAGGCTGGCAAGAGTGTCTCGCTAGAATTTAAAGCTATTATTTTTAATCATCTTATTTTTATTATTACCCTCTCTTTAGAGCAGGTCAATTTGGTTTTTTAACTTAAGTTTACTTCATTTAAAAATATTTAGTTTTTAAAAATACATTGAATTAAGGAAGAATAGTTACTAAATAATGATATGAGTGGTACAAGTAATAGAGTGACTGAGGTTTGGAAAAAAAAACTGATTTAATTCAATCTTCAGTTGACAGGTAGTGAAATTAAGGCATAGAGAAAGTGGACTCGATGGAGCTGGCCACAGTCAGAGACTCTGGCCTCTTTACTCTCCATCAAGAGCTCTTTCTACTGCAGCATAGTGAGTGCTGATATCTAACATCTAACACTTCAGCATTAGGGCTTGCCCCTGAAGCCAGACAAATCCAGGTTAAAACCCCTACGCCATTCCAGGCTGGCTGTGTAATCTTGGGCAGAAAGCTTAGCTTCTAACTGCTAGGTTTCTTCACTTTCGAAGTCGACATAATTCCTATTTCACCTTAATATTTTGCCAATATTAAATGAGATAATATTTTAAATGATTTAAAATGGCTCCTGGCAACTCAGGAGACAGAGCTATTTTTATTAGCTGAAGTTACTCTTAGTGAACTGCGGAGCATTTGGAGCAAAAGAATCTTCTTAGCCAGGGCTTGGCTCCAGTGTGTGTGAACTGCATCTGCCACTTGGATCCTGAATTAATTAAAGGCTGGAAATCACTGCATTTTTCTCTGGAGGAGACTAACATGTCTATGGTTGCAGGGAGTGAAGGTACCAAGTGTTAACTGGAAAATTGTGTAACCAAGGGTTAAAATAGCCTTGAAGCAAAAGCAGAAGAGTTCCGGCCTCTGGCTTGTGATGCAAAGCCAAGTGCATTTGCCTTTGTGAGCCCAGGAATGCTTCTGGTGAGCCTTGTTTGTTGTGGAAACTGACAGGATCAAAGTGGAAAGAATTAAAACGATCCATCAGAATAATAGTCGAAGCTGTATATGGACTCCCCAGGCAGAGACTTGAACCTAAACGTTCCCACCGAGGACAGACAAACCAGCTGACAGCAAGCAGCTGCAAAGGAAGGGAAAGTGTCTCTCTAGGCAGACGTGTGCAGCTGGGCAATAAAGACCCTGGGTGGGGAACTAGAGGAGAATTCAGATTTGGAGAGACGGAAGAGTGAGATGGAGTGCTGCCCTTGTGTTCTTTAGGATCCTTGGAACACCTAGGCTGTGGTTTTCAGGTGTCAGTTGGTGGAGCGGAGTTACTGAGTGAAGCAGGCACTCACAGTATTGAAGCCTTTGGGAGTGGGAAAAGTGCTAATTTTGATGGAGATTCTGTGCCAATGGCACAGCTCTAAGTGTTCAAGGCATTACGTCATGCTTCTCCCCCTAGCAATCTCCAAAGGTTGAAAACTTCTCATTATGATTAAGTAGAATTAAGAGTCTCTAAGTGGCTGGCATGATTTGGGATTGTTTGCTCACTTAGTCCTTTATCCCACGATGAGGATTAAACTCTTTGATATTCTATCAAGTATGAAATGACCTTGGAGGCCCAGCTGTTGGTAAGTTAGGATACCTAAGCGAGGCATCCAAGGAATCGTAAGACAGAAGGGTGGGATAAGATCTTAAAGAAGCCCAGTCCTACTTATGTATTTCAGGGATGGGGAAACTGAGGCCTGGAGAGAGGGAACAACTTGCTCAATATTACAGAGAGTCTGGGGCGCCTGGGTGGCTCAGTCAGTTAAGCGCCTGCCTTCGGCTCATGTCATGATCCCCGGGTCCTGGGATAGAGCCCCAGGTCGGGCTCCCTGCTCAGCGGGGAGCCTGCTTCTCCCTCTCCTCCCAGCTTGTGCTCTCTCTCCCTATCTCTGTCTCTCTCAAATAAATAAATAAATAAATAAAATCTTAAAAAAAATATTACACAGAGTCTTCTGCTTTTCAGGCTAAGGTTTGCCTGTTGCTATGTCAAGGAACCCCCAGAAAATGGACTATTGGCTTAGAATGATGCCCACAAGAGGTAGTGGCGCATTGTGGGCACATGTAATTTGAAATACTGAAGGGTTATCACTGTTTTTATTTTCGAAAATAATAATGATCTCACTTTTTGTTTGCTTTTTGTTTGGGCTTTTCTTTGTATATATTGGCATATCTTTTTATCCCTGTCCTTCCTGGGGCACATTTTACCAGGACTCTCCTGGACAGCGGCTGGTAGATGCAGAGTGAGGTTTTTATAAAGATCATTAACACACCCAATACTGGGGGCCCAATGAGGTAATTTAATAATCATAATACCTTCTATTGAATGCTTTACAAATCACAAAGCACTTTTTAATCTCTTCTTTCATTAATCCCTACATAGTCCTATGAGAGAGGCAGAGAATTATTACCACCATCCATCTTCTGGATGCGCTGAGAGCCCAGTCACTTCCCTCGGGTCACGAGGCCCCAGAGCAGCTGAACAGGGCCCAATATTGTCAGGTTCAGCCCCTCTCCCAGTGAGCAGACGCCCCGACTCCTGGATTCCCCAGGGTACATTCTTTGAGCTCTCGACTTGATGGGGGTTTCAGGAAATTCTTTTTGCAGAATTTGTGATTTTTTTTTTTTTTTTTCCCCAGAGGTAGGGACTAGGAGAAGCGGAGAGAAATACTTAGACGGAGCTGGGGCACAGTGGTGGGGAAGGGGAGGGTTGAGGGTGTGGGTGGGTGGAGAAGGCAGCCTGGAAATCTTGCATTTAAAAAGGTAAGAACTGGGAAAAGGAAAATGTTTGGGTCTGTAGACTTCAGAGGTGAAATCCCAAGAAGAGGCTGATCCTTGTCCTCTCTAAGGGCTCCCAGCAATGACTTACTTGAGGAAAACGTTTGGCGTTTGCATTTCTTGTTATCTGCCTTGCTGGAGCACCCCGAAGAGTTTGGGCTGACTCCGCTTCCAGGCCCTGGGCTCACTCCGTTTGGCAGTGAGGTACGGGGCAGAGCCTGCAGGCCTCCCGCCGAGCAGCCTGGGGTTGGGAGGGGAAAGTCGGCCTGGCATCAAAGCAGTAAGGAAACCCTGGGGGGCTATTGGGCTGCCTCTCTCCTCTCAGCCAAGGCTTTGCCCCAACTCATTTCCTGCCAGGCCCTAACCCAGGTACCACCCCTTTCCCACCCTTCTTCCAGATCCACTCCTGCTCTAACGTCGCTAAAGGAGGGAACCCAGAAAAAGAAAGCTGGGCCCTCCGGGTTTCTGTTTGTCTTTGGAAACCACTTCTGGAGCAAGAATTGGGGCCCACAAATGTGGCCCCTCTGGAATGACCCCCACCCCCACCCCCCAACTCTAGTTGAGTTACCAAATGAGGCCAATTCATTCTCTGGAATGTAGCAGCCCAGGCAATGATGATTGATACTGACAGGGAAGCTTTCATGTAGCAATATCCCCGGCCACCGGCTGTGAGGCAAAGAGAAAGAACTCTCTGGAATTCACAACATTCCCCCTCCAATTAATCCCCAGCCACCCCGCTGTGTGTGAATGGGTTGTGCTGGGGATTCGTAGCTCTGATGCGGGGGATTTGCTGATTCCTTTGAGCCCCCTGAGGAGAGGTGATATGGAGAGCAAATAATCAGCATGCAGCTCGGAGGCAGGGTAATGAATTGGCTCAGCTGGGCCTGGCTTCACTATTTGTACACTTTTAGGCACCTCGGAAACTGGGTTTGCAGACAAAAACCTATGCTGAGGGGCCCTCCACCCCCGACCTTTTGTGGGCCTGGATCGCTGCCGCCTCTCCTACTAGCTTACGACTGGAGCCTTGTCTCGGAATGGAGGAGCCAGAAGTAAAGTGGCCTGTGCCCCAAAGCTAACCCTCCCCCGCCCCCCCCCCCCCCCGGTCCAGTCACACACTCGCCCGGGTCAGGCCTAGAGTTGTACTCTGTGTGTGAATTCGACTGAGTTTTCAGTCTAAGTCCACTGCCTTTTAGAATGCGATTTACTTTTCATTCATAGCTCCAGGCTCCCCACTGTGAAGCTTTCCCCCCCGGCAAGATTGAGCTGCGGCTTCTCCGTGTTTTCAGAGCATCGTGACAGGCCAACGTGTGAGGGGTCTGTCTCTGTCCACTTCAGTGCCTCCCACAGTGCTCAAAAATCATAATAGTGCCCGACTAAAAAACAGTGACTAACATTTGCTGAGCACTTACTAGGTGGCGGGCACCAGGAGTTTATGCATGCTCACTGTTCAATCCTCACAGTGATCTCTGAAGTAGGTGCCGTTCTCTGCTTTATTTTACAGAAAGGACAAAGAGGCTTAGGAATTCCGAACCCGCACGGAGTCCCAGACTGGAAGTGGTAACTGGTAAGTAGGTGGGGTCAGATTCCAAGGGTCTGTCCCTCCATACAACCTCTGGTTCCCACAACCCCTCACTTTTGTTTGGGCTCTCATTGCTTCTCACCAGGAGCACCTGCCACAGAGCTTCCAGCTTCCAACCTTGGGGACCTTCAACGCCCTCCACATTGCAGGCAGGACGACCTCTCTCTCTCAGAGACACCCCAACGGGTCCCTGCCCTCTTTTAAGATCTTCGAAGTTTCCCCACAGCACCTAGAAGAAAGTTCAAATGCCTCAGCTTAGCACACAAGCCCCCTTATGCTCCGGCACCTGGCAAGAATTAAATACAGATTGAGGTGATAATCCTAATAACCCCTTGGAGGAGTCCGCTGGGTGGGGCTGTGAAGGGAATGTGGGTCTCTTTTTTCTTAGGCTCTGGAGTCTCCTCTGGGCCTGGCCACGCGGAGGGCAGTTTCCAGTCGACCCTGCCCTCATCTTGTCATTCTTGGCAGTCGCCACTATGTACTTGCCCTCCTGGGCCCCTTGTCCTCCGTTCAGGATGGAAGGTATTGGGTGCAGATTTTTCCTCTGGTTCCCCAGTATCTGAGGGGAATTCAAGAAGAACACTTTCATTTAAAACAATTTTTTTTTGCAATTTTATTCGCTTTAATAAGGTCCCCTAAGCATTGCCCTGATTTCAAAAGGATAGAGATATATCCAGGCTCAGAATTAGGAAAAAGTCTTGTTGATAAGTTCTTGATTCCAATGACTCAGTTATGTTAAGGTATGGCAGTTATTGCACATTAATTAATATCTTCAATGTCAAAATATTTTAATTTCTGATTATATGTATAAATCTCTATTGCTCACTTTGTTATTTTTGATTACCTTTCAACTGGTAAACAATATCCATTGGTTGTATACATAATTTTAAGTATATATTTTTAAATATGTTATTATTGATAACTGTTTTTATATTTAATAACTAATGCATAATTTTAAGTATATATTTTTAAATATGTTGACTCAATATAATTTATCTCCATTTTCTTTACCATTTAAAATAATCAGGTTAGCAGTTATTATTACTATTTTTTTAAAATTTTATTTTATTATGTTGTTAGTCACCATTCATTACATCATTAGTTTTTGATGTAGTGTTCCATGATTCATTGTTTGTGTATAACACCCAGTGCTCCATGCAGTACGTGCCCTCTTTAATACCCATCACCAGGCTAACCCATCCCCCCACCCCCCCTCCCCTCTAGAACCCTCAGTTTGTTTCTCAGAGTCCATAGTCCCTCATGGTTCATCTCCCCCTCCGATTCCCCCCCTTCATTTTTCCCTTCCTACTATCTTCTTCTTCTTCTTTTTTTTTAACACTTTCATTTTTAAGGGTTTTTGTTGCCAGGAACCACAGGACACTGGACGAAAACTCTGACAGTGTCCCTAACTCTTTGATGCACATTGTCAACCAGTCTGCGTTTTCATATCTTGCATGCCAAGAAATTGCGTTTTGTACCCTAAATTTGGGTTTTCCTTGATCACTGACAAATGAGCCACTCAGGCTCTCCCACAGGTCCTGCCGGCCAGTCCCCGGGGGGTGTTCACAGCAGCGGCTTTGTTTTCCTAGCAGTACTACTACAGTTGTTTAAGGATTTCATCATAAGCTGTCCTTATTTTATAAAAACACATGTAAAACTGACATAGTCAACATCCTATCAGCTACTACTTACTGAGATGCTGTTATAAGTGGGGAGGCGGACGGTAGCAAACAGGACGGTTAAGGTCCCCGCATTATGTGGTTTATGTCAGAAGGACTGAGAAAGATCATGTACAAACAAATAAATATGCAAGATCATGGTTAGCAGCATAAGGAAATAAAACGGTGATGTGATAGAGAAGTGGTAGGGACTGCTTTAGATTAGTTAGAGGAGGGGCTTTCCAAGCAGGTGATATGTGAGCTGTGACCTGAATGTCAAGAAGGATCCATCCCTGCAAATAATAGAAAGTAAAGCACTCCAGGCAAGTGCTAAGGACCTGAGATGGGGAGAAGCTGGTCTTCTTTGAAGGCACAAAAAGAGGCTAGAAGAGATGAAATATTTTGAATGAGCAGGCGATGGGTTGGGAGATTAGGTAGGGGATGTGAGCCAACAGATCTTTAAAATCTTGTAGGCCAATGGCTTTCAAACTCTTTAAATGTGACCTATAGGAAATACATTTTTCATTGCATTCCACACACACACACACCCTTCCTTCCTTCCTTCCTTCCTTCCTTCCTCCCTCGTTCTTTTTCTTTCTCTTTTTCTCAAGGGCAGTGCTTTTCAAACTTCAAATGAAATCTTAATTAAGTTAAAGCTCCAAATAGAAAATGAAAATGGAATAATGGTACCTTCTCCTTTCATTTGTGTAGGGACCTTATCAGCAACTTCATGAAATCCTGGGGTTCCTCAAATGATTAGTGATCCGGATTCATTTCCTCTTTGAGGAGCCTTCAGGTAAGAGAAATCTCTTATGTCTATGAGCCAGTTATTTACCTAGAGAAGGTAACTAAAGATGATTCCCTGTGACAGGATCACTGATAGTATTTCACCCTAGAGGAATAGTGGAGAGCCGGAGAACTTACACAGATTGCCTCTTACAGAGAATCATATTTCATTAGTTGATCAGAAATATGGTATACCCAAGGATTTAAATAATTTAATAAAAATACATTAGTGTGATTTTTTCCAAAAGGTAATAAAATATAGTTTAAATAATGTTCACTTCGGAATCAGAAAACTTGAGTTCAATCTCTGCTTTACCTCTCACCAGCTACAAGCCTGGCATAAGAGCAAATAATGTAAGGTCTCTGAGCTTCAGGTTCTTCATCTATTAGTTGGACAAAGAATCTTCCTCATAGGTTTGTTGCAAAGATTAAATAAAAAATAACATGCAGAGCACCTAGTACTTGGCAGTTTTGTCATACAGTAGGCTCTTAACATAAGACAAATAGTTATTATGATTATATTGTTGCCTACTTTGAGTGACAAAGATGAAGGCCTGGGTTAGATATGACCTCCAACCCTATAAATGCTGATGAAAGGAGGGCTGATACTGAAATGGAGCATGACATGTGTTTAAGGGCTAAGTGAAATGGATTTTGTAATATATGGTCATACTTTGGATGACTTCTCAGAAATTTGAGTCTCTTATATACCTAAGGAAATGAAAAAGCCAAAACTTTCTGGCACCTGGCCTAACGGCCTGGATTCTTTTGAGTCAATATAGTTTGTCCTCTTTGTTCTTATTTAATAGAAATTAGGTCCCTAGCACAGCTCATTTCTACAGTCCTTCATCACTGGGATGCCTCCCTGAGTTTTCAGAACAGCAGACCACAGAGAATAAACATAACTGAGACTTCATATTTATGGAAATGGGGATCTGCATAATTAAAATTGAGATTCATTTATTCATTCTTTCATTCACTCCATAAATATTTTTTTAAAGATGTATTTATTTATTTTAGAGAGAGAGAGACAGAGCATGAGCAGGGTGGGGTGTGTAGGATCCCAAACAGACTGTGCTGAGCGCGACGCCCAACTGGGGGCTCCATCTCACGACCCCGAGATCATGATCTGAGCCAAAACCAACAGTCTGACACTCAACCGACTGAGCCACCTAGGTGCCTTCACTCCATAAATATTTCCTGAACTTGTGTACCGAGAACACATATATACAGACACTGAATTGTGAAAGTGACAAGACAAACAAAACCCCACCCTGAGGTGGGGTCAGACAATAAATAAATACATAAGTAAAAAAAGATAATGACAGGTTGTGGTAATTGTGATGGGGAAAATAAGCCCAGTGCTGTGATGTGATGGATATGTGATGGAGACTAAGAGTTAGAGAGGGCTTCCCATAGGAGACGGGGTTCAAGATGAGACCAAAAAGCCAGCCATGGGAAGAGTCAAACGAGAAGCTCCTCCCAACTGAGGCAACAGCAAGGGTGCTGAGGGGGAAAGAGCTGGAAAAGTTTTAAGAACTTCAAAAAAGCCGGCATGACTGGAGTGTCATGAAGGATAAAAGGGGAAGGAAGGCAGGAGACAGATCACACAAGCCTTTAAGGTATTTAAAGATTTTCTACGTCTATGGGAAGTCACTGGGGGCTTTGAAATAGGAGAATGACATAAGCTGGTTTTCATTTAAAAAAAATACCAAAAAAACCCCCCACCTCTGTAGAGAGGGCCGATGGGAGAGGGGCAAGAGTGGGCACAGGAGGACGTCTATGTGGTGACAGATGAAAATGGACGGTAGCTTAGAGCAGAGAGGACTAGAGAATTACAGAATACATTTTGGAGGTGGAGCAATAGCCCTTGCTGACAGATAGTGAGAGAAAGGAAAAAAATCGTGCTTTCTGGCTGTAGCAACTGTCAGTGGTTCTGTCATTTTCAGAGAAAGGGAAGGCTTGATACGATCAGCTTAGGAGTTGGGTGAAGAGGGACTCATGTGTTCCATTTCAGAAACGTTAATTTTGAGATGTCGGTGAGACATCTGCCATTCTGGCAGATATGCCAGAAAGTCATTGGATGTGGAAGAAAAGTCTAGAGCTCAGAGGAACTGCTAAGCTGGAGAGAGAAGTTTAAGGATCTTTAGAAATTAGTTTATGTTTGCATCTAAGGGGATGGGTAAAGTCCTGTAGGAGGAGGAAGAATTTAAAAGGGCCCAGGATCTGCCTTTGGGGACTCCAAAATTAAGATGATTGTAGAAGAAAAATCAGCAGAGGAAATTAAAAAGCCATGGCCTTGAGGTAGGAGGACCATCATAAGTGATGACTACAAGGGAAAAAATAAACCCCTCGGAGAGGTAAGCGTGGTTAAGAGTGAAGTAGTCCACTGTGTCAGAATCCACGTGTATGGGGCGCCTGGGTGGCTCAGTCATTAGGCATCTGCCTTCGGCTCAGGTCATGATCCCAGGGTCCTGGGATCGAGCCCTGCATCGGGCTCCCTGCTCAGCGGGAAGCCTGCTTCCCCCCCTCCCACTCCCCCTGCTGTGTTCCCTCTCTCGCTGTGTCTCTCTCTGTCAAATAAATTAAAAAAAAATCTTAAAAAAAAAAAAAGAATCCATGTGTAACCCCAAACCTTTCTGTATGATACTCAACAGCACCCATCGGGGCAAGGTTGATTTTGGCTAAATCTCTTGTAAATATCAGATAGGTAATTTATTTAACCTTTTTTTTTTTTTTTTGAATTCAATGTAAGAACTTTATTATTTTTAAATTTCAGCTTTATTGAGGTATAATTGAATTATTTATACTTTTTGAGTGTTCGTTTTCTCATTTATAAAATGGGCAATATATGCATTTCATAGGCATTTGTAAACAGTGACTAAGATAATTTATGTAAACTATTCACAAATATTAGGTACACAGTGTTCGATAAATGCAGCTATTATTATGAAGTAGCATTATGTTTAGAAACAAGAAGACCTACATTCTAGTGATTTTGGTGCAAATCCTGCATCTAACAGTGGTTTCCTTGGGCAAAAATAATCATCTGAATTTGTTTCCTTACTAGTAAAAAGGGGAAAATAGTTCCTGTCCTGCCTTCTTTTCTCATAGGGCTATCAGAAGGATTCAATGGTGTAGTGAATATGAGAGGGGTCTATAAGCCATCCAGTGCTAAGGAGATATGAGGAATTTCTATTTGTCCGGTAGAATTTCTGTTGGTGCAAGTGCAAAGCCATATTCACTCCGATATTCCTTTGACAGAGCAGCATGTTCCTACCTCAGGGCCTTTGCACTGGATGGTTTCCTCTGCCTGAAACATTCTTCACTTATATATCTGCATTGGCCCACTCCTCATTCCTTCAGGTCTACTCAACGTGCAGCTTATCAGACCCCTTTCCAGACCAGCTTCTTTAAATTAGCACACCCACACTCAGCACCCCAACCCTCCACTTCATTTTCCTTCTGACATTGTCACCATTGTACATGTGTCATGTTTTGTCATTATCTGGCTCTAGTCACTAGAATATAAATTCTATAAGGGAAGAGATTTGTTGGTTCTTTCAATCTTCTTTTTTTTTTAAGATTTTATTTATTTATTTATTTATTTATTTATTTATTTGACAGAGAGATAGAGTCAGAGAGCACAAGCTGGTGGGGGTGGGGGGGAAGGCAGAGGGAGAGGGAGAAGCAGATTCCCCGCTGAGCAGGGAGCCCGATGTGGGGCTCTATCCCAGGATCCTGGGATCATGACCTGAGCCGAAGGCAGATGCTTAACCGACTGAGCCACCCAGGTGCCCCTGGTTCTTTCAATCTTTTATTTCTAATATCTGGTGTATATCAGGCACTGAATAAATGTGCTGAATGAACAAATAAATGAATCAAAACCTGATGACTCAGAGAAGGAGCAAAGACACTAGGAGTTTAAAAAGACATGGAGATAGCTCTTAATTCTATCTTTCTCCATCCAGGAGCCTTTAGGCACATTATCAGTCTCAGTTTCTCTGGCCTCTGACGTGGGCTACCTGACTGCCTCCCTTAGAGAGCTGTGGGGATTAAAGGAGACAGGGAATTTACCTGTAATCAGGGCAAGAGAATTCACATTTATTGAGCATCCTCTATGGGCTGGACCATTTACATAAAATCATTCTCATAATACTCTTGTAAGGCAGCTGTCATTTTTCCAATTTAATTGGGATCAATCTGAAGCTCAGAGAGTTGGTACCCACACCACACAGTAAATGGCAGAGTTAGGGTTTTCAGCCGGCATCCCTGACCCTTTTCACCACGGGCCACCTTCACATGTCCGTGGTCATTTTCAGGACGGCGTCAGGAGCCAAATGTGGCAGCCAAAGTTGCACATGGAGTTGTCATCAAATCTTGACAGAAGGACAACAAAGTGAAAGAAGAGCTTTTGGCCAGTGAAACTTGTCTCCTCGTTGTGGTTAAATCTTGCCAAGGTGAGTGCAGCCGGCTCTCCTGAGAGCACTGTAGTCAACTGCAGGGTCGGTCACCGCTTCCTCAGTCTCTGCCTGACCGGGGGTCCTGACTTGTTTCAAAGCCGCTCTGGAGCGTTTGCTGGCTCCTTTCACCTCGGCTTTTTGGCAGACGTGGGGTCTACCATTTACTAAAGAAATGCACCACACTTGGCAGGCTCTCTTTGTGTGCCACAAAATGGAGAGAGAAGGGCCAGGTCAAAGCAAAACCCTGGCTTTCTTCTTTCGAAGCGCGTTCTGGTCCTTCCTAATGCGTGGTGTGATTGCTACCCAAGGCTCCGGGAATTTCATTTTTAGCTCTTCTACGTCCCAAATACATTCTCAGTGAATGATGTCTTCTCCCCTTCAGGGTTTCTGGGCCACTTGGGTCCAGGTGAGTCACCTGTCTCAAAGGAATGCTGCTGATGCTGATAGAAAGCTCCACGAATGTGGATCTCTGTCTCACTAGTCTTATTTCCCTTTTGGTTGTACTGGTGAGGAAAAAGCACTTTTGGGACATAATAAATTGCTTTTACAAGCAGGGTTTCCCATTTGTTTCTCAACTTGGGCGGGGTGGCAAGTCTGGTCACATAAATAGGTTTCTTAGAACAACAGTTCTCACACTTTTCATGTTCCTGGTATTTTTAGTGGCAAGACTTGAAAGGATTGAAAGATTCATCCAACAACAGTAAACAAGTCAGCAGTCATTACCAATCAGTTTGAACTACAGAGAATAGTGTTGTCTCACATTTTAATTTTTTTTCAGTATTCCCTTGATCTCCCAGCACTGCTGTTGCTGTTTGATAGAAAATTTGACTATCCTAACTACTCTTTCTTATATACACAGAAGACAACGTTCTCAAGTGTTCCAGTAAACACTTCTTTCTTTGGTAGCTGCTTGAATCTGTGATACAAACCTTTCTGGTTCACAGCAAGTTTTGCTCTGACTACACCATGTTACCCAAGGCACTGAACACAATGCTTAATTGGTAGGCATCGCTGAAGAGAATATCCTTAGTGATAGCCGAAGTGTATTGGGCATGTTGATAAAGAATTAGTTACACATCCAGATTGTTTTTGGGTACATAAGTGTTCTATGTCACACTATTGGTAAACCATTGATCTGGACAAAAGCAGTCCAAGATTCTGACTTTCTCTGTTCTCATTTATTTTCCTCTTTTACATATAACTGTATTTAACTTCTGCTTTTGCCAAGATAGTTTGTGGCAAATACCAACCTTCCTTTTCTTTGAGTCAAATAAGGTCACAAAACAGCAATATCTAAACACAACTCTGGGGCGCCTGGGTGGCTCAGTAGGTTGAGCGTCTGACTCTTGATCTCAGCTCAGGTCTTGATCTCAGGGTCATTAGCTCAAGCCCCACATTAGTTCAAGCCCCACATACTTAAAAAACAAAACAAAACACAACTCTGGTTCTCAATAAAGGAATCCAGTTTGGAGAAATTCCATTAGCGAAAAAAATATGAATTTGATTTCCAGCCACTTGGTAAGTGGATGGTGTTGGTCTGAACTCCTATTCCTTCCTCTCTAAAATAGAGATAAAAATACTTGGTACCTGTGAAGACTGGATAAGATAATATACGGAGTATACGTGGCACAGTGCTTAGTCAGTATTCATTTCCTTTTCTCTGTGGCCTTCTCCTCTTCTGGGGACCTCTGTGTGTCTGCTGGTGCTGCTGTCTGAAGCACTGGGGTGAGGTCTAAAGGACAGATGACTTGGAATTGACAGCCAACAAGTAAGCAAGAGCTAGAGGCTGACTTCCTGAAGTGGTGAACAGATGCATATTAATGATACTCTTCACAGGATGTTAAAACATAGCCCCCTCTTTTCATATACCTGAGATATATATGTATATATATATATATCCCCCACCCCAGAAAATCTTAGTAATTCCATTCTCCCTTGGCCTCGGTTCTTTTACTCCTAGACAGCAGGGCTGAGGAAGAAGGAGGGGGAGATAGGGATAGTGGGGAAAAGCCAATATAAAGGTGCAATAGCAAGCTGGTCATGTGTGGTATCAGGTGAGTTTGTTACGTGATCTCATGGGGCTTTCTGAGAGACCACAAAAACAGTGTCTTCTTAAGGCAGTCCTTCCAGGGGAGAAAAGAAGGAGAATTTATCTATTAGCTCCCATTTCTCATTGGCCAAATGTTTGCTCCCTAGAACATTAATTCCTTTGTACTTCTGGGCTGTGCATATGTGGTACCTAGCAGGTCCCATGTCATTGCATCCCTCAGCATCCCCTGGAGTTGAAGGCAAGATGTGCATTGTTGGACATGTGTAAAATGCTGTTAGGTTGTGCTCACATTAGATTAGTCAGAGTCCAACCACAGTTTGTCAGTATATTGGTTATTGGTGCCGTAACAGTGTGGCATCGCCAGAAACATGTGAGGTCAAGAGAATCTGAAGCAACCGTAAGTGGTATATGATACAATCCACCCCCTTGCACTGTTCACATCAACCCATGTGCTCTCATGATATCTGGCTACCACATTACAGTAAGATCTCTCTCTCTCTCTGTCTTTTTTTTTTTTTTGGCGAGAACAGCATGCTGTCAGCTTCAATTGATTCCAAGGGTATAATAAATATCATCTCCTTTCTTCACCATCTGTTCTAGAATTACCTCACCTTCAGTTGCTTGCCTGCTGGAATGACATGGCTCCTCATCTCTGAGGGTATGGATCCATAGTTGCCTTGCCTTTGTCAAACTGTGGTTGCTACAATTGATTATTTGCTCAGCATAAAACCACCAAGAGATCCCTTAGTGAATTCCTAGGTTCCTGACACATCCTTTTTTATCCCTATTGTATGGTAGTAATTCTGGATTCCTTCTCATGATAATGAAGATTAGTTACCCTGGACAAGACACTAACTCCTTTCTTGTAAACTGACATCATTACTAGATTTCTATTTCAGTGAGACAAAATCACTACCCTTTTCATGGTAGAAGTGGCCCATTGTAATCATCCACTGCCAAAGTTTTGGTTGCCTCAAAGGATGGTGTCGTAATGACAGCTCAGAGTTGGTCCCTTCTCCTGGGAAACTGGATATTCACTATGGCAGTAGCTATATCCATCTTGGTGAGAGGAAGTCCATGCTGTTAGGCCCATCCAGTGTCTTTCTTCCTACCATGTGGCCATCTGTTGATCGGCTCATTTCATGAGTCTTGAGGCTGCTAAGGAAAGGCGCAAACAATGACATGTATAGGAAGTCATTCTGTTCCCTTCATTGTTGAGAGCTTCTTCTGCAGTGAACACTCTAATGAGCATTATGGTGAGACACAAAGATCTGCACACTTAGTGCTCACTTCCACAGATTCATTTACATACTTCTTCCCCGGAACTACTTGTCCTAAATCTTCCAGTGGTGTTCAAGGCCCCTCGGCAACTAGCCAAGTCATGCAACCACTTACCAGAAGTCTAAGTACCTCAAGCTACATGTCCCTCCATTAGAATTCGATGACCAAGTATACAGCTTGCAGCTCTGCCCCCGGGAGTATTTCTCTTCACTATTGTCCTCTAGAAATACCCCTAAGTGGAATTGCAATGACAGTTATCCCTTTTCAGTCAGCACCAACATATTATACCAACCCATCTGTGAACCAAGCCCAGATTCTTTCCTTTTCTGACAATTGGTTGTAGGGAATCCCCCTATGAACTATAGGTTTGAGTTTTAGGAGAGAGATTGATACAATAAGGATAAGTGAGGGGGAGTCTAAGCTACCTGTTTTTGCAGTTTTACTTGTGCCTTGTTGAATTACTTGGGCACAATCCCTAATGTACCATTTCCATAGATTGTGTTACACCTGTTTGAACTTAAAATGCAGTGGATCAAACAATATCCAGCATATGAGGGGCAGCTCTGGTCACAAGTCCTTGATATCAGTACTTAGGCCCTCCTAGGGTCTGGTAGAAGGCCAGGTATTGATTTTCAAACAGAAAGTCCTTCTCTGCTACGAAAGGTATGACTTTACCCTCAAGTTCTAGGAGATTACATAGCAACTCTCTTATTGGGGCTTGCCTGCTTCTCCACCCAGCATCCCCACCGGCCACTGCTACCTTCCATTTACAGCCAGAGTGGGAGGGCAAGTAGGTCTACAGCCTCAACTTACTGCAAACCCCTCTCTTGCTCTGGGTCCTATGTGAAGCTGTCAGCCTTCTGAGTCACCTTATAAGCGGGAGGGAACAGTGTTCCCCATTACCTCGTGCTTCTCCAGAACCTAATGAGGCCACCTTAGTGCTTGGAGGCGCAACTCTTTCTTAATGGGAGGAGGGGCAAGATGCAACACTTGTGTTTATCGTAGAGATATGCTGTCCAATAGAGTAGCGGCTAACCCCATGTAGCTTTTTAATTGAAATGAATTAAAATAAAGAATATATAAATTCAGTCTCCCGGTTTCACTAGCCACATTTTACATGCTCAGTCGCTACCTGTAGTCTGTGGCTATTCTGTCGGACATACAGACACGGAAATATGACTGGGATGGCAGACGTCCTGCCCAGCAGCGCTGCCTTTGAGGCTATGTCTCTGCGTGGCAGGTTAAGATTGGAACACAGGCCGATGTAATGTTAAAGGCCATGATTTTAATACTCTGGCAAGTTGCAGAGGGTCCGAGTCTAAGCAGATCCTTCGCCGCGATTGTGTTCAAGGGCGACATGAGCTCTCCAATTAGATTTCTGTGCATCGAAGTTTTGGTTCATGCAAAAATTCTCTTTGCATTTCAACAAATGAAAAAGGCATTTTATCCAAAGGCCAGGTCTGCTGTGGCAGCTCCCCATATCTCACCTCGATTTGTGGGCAACAGTCGACTCAGAAAGCAGTTTTCTTTTCAAAGAAAGTTTTCATACAGCTCAGAAATATTATGCATTTCCAAAGCAATAGGGCTGACTAGAATTCTGTGGCAGACAGCAGAATCTCTCTGAATGCCGCAGTTCTGCATTTCCATCTGTGCTCCATGAAAGGCAAGGATCATTGTCCCTACAGAATGCAGCTAAATGGCAGCTGGAGCCTGAATGGACAGGAAAAACACTCTCCTCCCTCTAATAACACCACTTACAGCAGACAGGCGAGGTTCTCGTCTGAATGTGGTAAAGAGATGCTGTTATGATAAGAGTAATTATTATACATTAGTTAAAATCCCATTTAGGGAACGTTATATTGCTGCTATTTTAGGAGAGGTTTGCTAACCTTCCAAGTTGTACGGAGAGATTAATTAGTGTCAATGGAAGGATCGCCAAGATAAAAGCAAATTAAGCCTCCTCATCCAGCCTTGCCTGGGTGTCCTTGAGTTGCCGCTTCCTTTGTGACAGAGATAGTATTTGGTCTGATCTATTCTGGTTGGAGAGAAAGGAAGGGGACGCACATTTGCTGAAGGGAATCTGATGTGTCAGACACCATGATAGGTACTTTAAAAGAAGAAGGCACCTTTGAACTAGAATTTCCCATTGTTCCCACCCAGCCCACAGGAGAATATTGCTAAATTGAGGCATTTGTGCCCTAGGACTGTGTTTGTGACATAAATTGAATCGTCTATTTTGGGTGGCCCCTCCCAAGCCATTCTAGATGATTTACTTCCGTTTCATTCCAACGGGCAAAAGAAAATGGGGGATTAAACACACACACACACACACACACACACACACACACACACACACACACACACTTCAGTTGTTTGCTTCTTTTAAGTTCTTCTATGAATACTGAAGACATTTGCTCTGGGATTGCTGGCTTAGAGGACATGTTTAAAATATGGCAGGTCCAATACCACCTGAAATAAGTGTTACTCATTTTTATCCTTTGTCTAGTCCCTCTGGCTATCATATCTCATCATCCCTCCCATCAAATGTTTTGAACTAGTAGCCCAGATTTTCTGAAACAAACCTCATTTCAGGCAACTCTTGCCAGGCAAGGCAAATCACTACATAGGTACTTATATGGATTTTGATTTTTTTAATCTTTGTGAGATTTGTTAGGTAAATAATCTCATGGCATGTACCTATTTCTAGTTTCAGAAAACTTATGCACCTATCACCAAATCTTGACCTATTCAATGGTTTTCAGTTGGTTTTACTAACTGTGTAACTTTAGGCCAATTATGTAGCCTTTCTGAGACTGAGTATTTTGACCAAAAAAAAAAGGAGGGGGGGATGATAACATTCACCTGGTGAGGGTTTCTCTGAGGATCGAATTAGATGATGTATAAAAGCGTTTGTGACTTTCCGTTCAGGGAAAGATTGGGACAACAGGGACCAGATTTACCCTTGCTAAAACAGACCCAAACTGGCTAAAATATATGAAGCAATAGTTTTTAAGACATGGGGCGACAAGCAACAAAAGACAGTAATTCTTGAGGTGGGAAACAAATGAGGGGAGTCTGCAATTGTCCCAGCTTCCTGCCTTTAAAGAGTTTCTAGGCAGTGAAGCGCAGAAGCAAAGTAAATTTCGGAGCAAGGAATATTACCACGAATAATAAATGTCATTTCAATAATGATAAAAGGGTCATTCCATCAAGAGGACAGAACAGTCCTAAACACATATGCACCTAATGACAGAGCTTCAAAATACGTGAGGCAAACACCAACAGAACTGCAAGGAGAAATAGATCCATCTCCAGACAGCTTTCTTAAACAGCTTTTGGTTTTGCCTGGGATGAAACATTTGTCAATAATGTGACAGATTAGAAAAGTCAACATGTTTTGCAAGTAATGTTGTAGAAAATAACAAATGAAAACACAAATGAAGAGCAGCTCAGCTGCATTTATGAGCCAGGGGGTCTGGATCAGGGAGCATTAGGAAGCTGTGAAAGGACTGGATAGTGAGCAGCAGGTGCATTCTAGGGAGAGGGGCTGAAAGTACCGTGGAGCGCTGGCAAACGGGGCGACCATGTCGAAGAGGGCAGGGTGAGGAGTTAGGTGGTAGTGTCACAGCCTAAGTCCTCAGACTTTCCATTTTGTGAGATTGCCTTCCTTCAAGGTTGAACCAGATGCTCACTATAATCCAATCTCACTTGGATACAAATCTAAAAGGATGATGTATTGGTCAGGATAAGCTATTGCCCAAAATCCAGTGGTTTAACACAATAAATATATAATTTTTCCTTTGATGTGACGATCCAGTAGAGTTCTGCCCAATGTAGTCATTCAGGAACAGAATTTTTTTGTCTTGGGTCTGTGTTCCTTCTCTACCTCCCAGATTCTGTCTATTTAGCTAGTGGATGGGGAAGGAGGACCAGGAATGCATGAAGGAGGTTTTAATATATATATATATATTTAATAAGTTTGACTTATTTTATTTTTAAAAGATTTTATTTATTTAATAAACTTTATTTATTTATTTTTTAAAGATTTTATTTATTTGGGCATATGTGCCAGAGGGGGGTGAGGGGCGGGGGGGGGGGGGAAGGGGAAGAGGGGAAGCGAGAGGGAGAGGGACAAGCAGACTCTGGCTGACCACAGAGCCCAAAGTGGGGCTCCATCCTGTGACCCTGAGATCCTGACCCCAGCCAAAATCAAGAATCAGATCCTCAACCAACTGAGCCACCCAGGTGCCCCAAGGAGGCACCCCAAGGTAGCTTCACATCCCATTGGTAGACAGTCAGACACGTGGACATGGCCTCAACTAACCATAGGATGTGGTCCAGCTACGTGCCCAGAAGAAAAGCAGAGCCTGGTATTTGTAAACACCAGCAATCTGTGCAATCAGTGTCCTTATTCCATCTATTTATTGATGCTCTGAGAACCACATTACTTTGTTGAACAAAAATCCTAATTCCCAATTTATTTTCTAAGTGAATTCAGTGGTTTTTATTATAGTAAATGCTCATGGAAAGAATTTGACCTGAAGTCAAGCATGAATATTTTCTAACCTCACTGAATGGAAATAAAACATTATACAAAGATATAAAAAGGCTTAATACATCATCACGTTTTGGAATGTTAGAAGAGAGCAAGAGTCTTAAAAACCATCTAATTCAGTCTCCTAATTTTGCAGCTAAGTAAATTGAGACCAAGAGAGGCTAAATGATGTGTCCAAATCTAAGTAAACAGTGAGTAAGAGAGGTGGGGTCAAAACCTAATTGGTGTGGCCTCATGCTTTAAATTACCAACAGGAATTTAACACATCAAGATAAAAAGTCTCCGTGTTATACTTTCATAAGACACAGAACAGGTAAACAGTTTTGAATTTAGTAAGTCTTTAGATTACATAGTCACATAAAGGAAGCTCACATTTATCTTTGATAGACATTTTGCTATTTCAATTAATGGGAGGATAAGGGTCTACCAGAGAAGCACCTGCTGCCCATGGACAATGAATTGAGTTGTTATAGCAGTCAGGGTGGGTCTTCTTTAGGAAATAGTTGACCAATTTTCTTGTTTTTCATCATTATAAATTCAGATTAAGTCAGAAATCTGACAATGTACAGCCCTTTGAGTTTAGGATAGTTATATTGTTCAGTTCTACACATAGACTTGCTTTGCAGTCAATGTTCTTTTCTCAATCTGATCTAAGTGCTCTCATTTCCCCCTTCATCATTTGTATACACTGCAATAGCTCACTTACTTGGATTTGACACTGGATTCCACATGAATGGGTTTTCCAGACAAATGAAGTTTACCCACATTACCAAAAATCCAATAATTTTACAAGGAAATCTTTCTAGACTATATCGTGTACTTATCCATCACCTTAAAAAAAAAACAAAAACAAACCAAAACTTTGATGTCTTCCTTTTAATATAGAACTAAGTAATCAAGAGTAGGGGCCTGAAGCCCTATGGCTTCAGTTTAAGACCTGGATCTGACTCTTAAGCTGTGTGACCTGAGGCATGTTACTTAATTTCTCTGTGTTTGAGTTTCCTCATTTGTAAAATGAAAATAATATTAGGACATTCATCTTAAAGTGGTTGTAGAGATGAAAAGTTGATACATGTAAGACACTTAAAGCAGTGTCTGCTCTATAATACGTACTGAGTACATAGGAGCTCAAGGCATCACAGCCTATACTGTGGAGGGGGGAAGAGGGAGGGCAGGGATTAATTACTGGAAAATACAAATACATTTTCTAACTTATGACAAGTTATAGGAAGGGAAATTGCTAAGTGCTATTAGAGTGTTAACAAGGGAACCAGATTTAGCCTGGCATTGTATTATAGAGTTCTTTACATTTTAGTTTTTCCCACTGATGTGTGAATTTTTTGAAAGCAGGAAGCATGTCTTAATCTTCCTTATGTAACTGTCAGTAAGCACAGAATCTGGTGCATAGCAGGGGCTCGAGACTACTTTGGAAAGAGAGATTAAAGGAAAGAAAGAAAGAAAAATCATGATTCTACAGGTATCACTATGAGAATATAGAGATGTGGGAGGCAAGTATTCCGCAGGGGGTAGTGAATTATGCTCCCTGGTGACCCCCACCTGCAGAGGTGCAGCACCTCCTGCATGAGGGTCACCATCCCAGTGATTCCGGGCATCTGCAGCTTAATGAGGATGTATCCATTTATGCATTAAAGCTTATTCACTTTGTTCAAAGCAATCCCTCAGGTCTTTCCGGAGGACTGGTTTGCTTATTTTATACAGGATTCTTAGAATACTGCTGACATGCTTGATAATCAGGGAGTCTTGGTTGGGGGCGGTGCTTCTCTTGGGGAAAGGCAGGGAGCTACATTTGAAGGCGGGCTTTCCTCCTCTCTTGAGAGCTGAGCAGTTTGAAAATAGGCTGCCTTCAGTCTTGTCTGGAATCAAGGGTGAAGGAGAAATACAGGGACTCAGTATCCAAGGGGCTCTGCCATTTTCCTGGCCTGGAGGTGAACTCATTCCACGGATCACCTGCTAAGAGTAAGCCATAGAGGAGAAGAGGGAGGAGTGGGTGGCCAGCCTTGCCCCAGGGCACGCAGGGGCCGAGCTTGAAGACCTCAGGCCTGTATGCTCCCAGTCTGTGACACTACACCATAACAAATGGGATTTTGAACAAATGAAACAACTTTTAAAAATCAATAAATAGGAGAGAGAAGAGAGACTGAACTGTGTGAACCGCCAATTTTAAATTGTGTTAGCCTGGATGAAAAGTGCAATGAAAATAGCAGCAAATACTTATATGTTACTTACTATTTGCTGAGCATCATTCTGAGTTTTATATGTATAAGCTTATTTAATTTCCGTAACAATCCCATGACCTGGGTTCTACTATTATCCCTATTTTACAGATAGAAAACTGAGGCATAAGAGGTTAAGCAACTTGCCCCAGGTCCCACATGTGGTAGGCTGAGGAGTTAGGATAAAGATTTAATTAAAGGAAGGCAGGGTCATTATTAAATGCCTACTATGTGCCAGGTGCTTTCCATCTTTGTCAGGGTGCACTCCTCTGTCCCTTTAAACTGGCCCCATTCTCACCCATGGTAGGGACAGATCTTTCAGTGTCATTATACATCAAAGTTATGCTGAGGAGACAATCAGGATCGGCAAGAGAGGCTTGTTTCATTTCCAGAGCTCTGCTTGGAAGGTGCCTGGAATAGGGCTTGTCCCAGGCTCAGCCACGAGGAACAGATGGTACCCATGGCCAGGACCCAGGGCAGAGGCTAGAAAAGAAAAAGGAAGTAAAGAGGAAATAGAGATCACAAATTCTCTGTGGACTGAAAAACAATGTTTGCAGCATCATCTGGATTCCAAGTGGGTTTGTGATCCAGCTACAAGAAAACCAGGCTCTTTCTGGTAATGGTCGATATCTGCATGCCTTCCAGATGCTGTAGAGCCTAAAGGTAAAAACCTCATCTTGTCCAACTGTCAAAGTTGCCCGCTGAGCTAAATAGTTTATTCCCATGTATAGAACTAAGTAGGCTGAGATCGAGATAGCTTACCCAATATCAGACAGCGAGTATAAGGCAGAGAGGGCCTGAGACCCAGGTCAGCAGTGTTAATTAAAATGGATACACTTTCCCATACTCCAGATGTTGGTTAACTATCTATCCCAGTCCAGAAAGACTTCCCCTTTTCTCATAAGTTAGCTGAGTGAGGATACTCGTTGTATGAGTATAAGTTCTGGGACCCTCTTCTGCCCCTCAGCCCCTCCTCCCCTGACACTGCCCAGAGTCAGCAAAACCAGGGCCAGGTTGGGAAGTCCGAGGAGCTGAATGACGGGGCTGTGGCAGGCTGTGTCACTGGAGGAACTCAGGGGTGGCCGTGGGCTCCCAGGGGCCCTTCTCATCACCTAGGTGCTCACTAACAGACTATCAATAACATCTCGAAATAGAGAGCATCAAATAGCCCACCGACCCAGACGGCCAGCACAGGGAACATTAGCACATTTTGCTCTTCTAGGAATAAAAGAACCACAACTGTGTCCTTGAATCTGTTAAACAATGTTAACTAGAGGGAGGGGTCAGGAGAGAGGTACGTGTGGTGGTTTATGGGCAGGAGATGAGAGAAACCACACGGCTCATTTGCGCAGCGCTAATGGATCTGAAGTGAGGAGCCTTGATGCCAAGGGGACTGCTGTCTTGAGATGAGAAGAACTGAGAACAAGGGAAGTCCATTAGTGTCATGTTTGTATTTCTCCTCCTCTGAAGCTGCATTCCGGGCGCTCTGGGAGAAAAGACCAACAATTCCCATCCTCAATAGTTTTGCCCATTAGTGTCAAATTATCCCAGGAGGGAGGAGGAAAAGAAAAAAACACCAGCAGTGTAAACAGAAAATTTGGAAGCTCACTAGAAAGCCTCTCTCCCCTGCCCGTAGTAGTCGGACGTCTCAGGAAGGCGATTCGTTGGTAATTGGGGCAGGGGCTTTTTCCTTCCCCCTCTGCACCTACAGGTTCTCGGCAAGAGATGGCCTCACCTATAGAGGGCGTGAAGCAAGTTCCACTACCTAAGTTAAGCCGTCATGAATTTCACCACAACAAAGTGGTTTTGATCTACAGAAATCAAAAATAAAGAAATAAAATAGAAATATCTAATATTTGTAAGCACTTACTTTGGGTTTGGTATTGTTTTAAGTGCTTTACAAATTCTAACCTGTTTCACTGTTAGAGTAGTGCCTTGAGGTAGAACACGTTCTCATCTCCGTTTTCAATCGAGAACACTGAGAGCCAGTAGGAGTAAGTGTTTCATCATCTCTTACCTCTTAACAAACTACTCCAACACTTAGTGGCCTAGAACAAGAATTTATTACTATTATCTCATGCTTCTTTAGGTCATGGATTCGGGTAGAGCATAGCAGAGTCAGCTTTGTTCTGCTCATGAACTTTAAACAGCAGTGGGGATGACTTGATTGTCTGGTGTGTGTGTGGGGGGGCATTGCTCAGGCATCTCTTTCTCTTCCTGGTCTCTCTACATGGCCAGCTTGAATTTCCTCATAGCACGGTGGACTCAGTTGGGCTTCTTGCATGGTGCTCCAGGACTTTGAGAGCACCTATTTTCAGCATGGGCTGAAACTGCAAGGCTTCTTATGATATAGCCTCAGAACCCCCTGAAGGTGACTTTACCACAGGCAAGTTATTAAGACTAGCCAAGATTCAAGGAGAAGGGAATAGGAGGGGCAGCAAGGATTTAGACTCATTTAAATTTGCTGCAGAAAGTCATCGATCAAGTCCTATAGCCACTAAGTTGGAAGATAGCATTTTAATTCAGACACTCATCCACTACACCAAGTTTAGTAATCTGGAAATTGAATTTATGTATCATTAAGACAAATCCAGCAGATGATGGATATTTTGGCATTCATCTGTAATTTAGTTGTTTGGACTACAGATTATATTGTCTTCTAAAAATATGATGTTTCTTTCTCTCCCTCTTCCTTAGACATTTGTTAAACACCAACTTTGTGCCAGGTCCTGTCCTAGGTAATAGGTATATAAAACAAACAACTACTGTCCCTGCTTTTAAGACTCTTGTGGATTACTAAGAAGGGGACAAACGTACTTAATTAGTGTTCAATGGGATTAGTATTGCATGATAGGAACTAATGTGGAAACTGAAGAAGAAACATCTAATTCCACCTCAGGGATCTGGGAAGGCTTTCCAAAGGAGATGAGATTTGATTGTAGCTTAGAGGAGTAAGAGGAGCTTGCCAGGTATTATAAACTGAATGTTTGTGTCTCCCCAAATCCACATGTTAAAGCCCTAACTCCCAATGTGTCTGTATTTGGAGGTAGGGCTTTTCCCAAAGTACTGGAGGTTAGGTAACATCCTAAGAGTGGATTCCTGATCTGAAAGGATTAGTGTCCCTATGAGAAGAGACACCAGAGAACTAGGTTCCTTTTCCCCCTCCACCCCATGCACCAAGGAAAGACCGTGTGAGGACATAATGAGAAGGTGGCCTTCTATAAGCCAGGAAGAGAGTCCTCGTCAGAAAATGAATTGGCCAGGGCGCCTGGGTGGCTCAGTTGGTTAAGCTACTGCCTTCGGCTCAGGTCATGATCCTGGAGTCCCTGGATCGAGTCCCACATCGGGCTCCCTGCTCGGCAGGGAGTCTGCTTCTCCCTCTGACCCTAACCCCTCTCCTGTGCTCTCTCTCATTCTCTCTCTCAAATAAATAAATAAAATATTAAAAAAAAAAAAAAAAAAAGAAAAAGAAAATGAATTGGCCAGAACCTTGGTCTTGGACTTCCAGAAACTACGAGAGAATAAATTTGTGTTAAGTCATTCAGTCTGTGGAATTTTGTTATGGCAGCCTGAGCTGATTAAGACACCAGCTAAAAAGAGAAGGAAGAGTATTCCAAGGAGAGGCAACAGCATATTTAAGGGAGACTTAAAAGAGCATGGCAGATTTAGAGAAACAACAGTAGCTCCCCAGGCCTGAATATTTTGGGGGAGGCAGTGGGAAATAGACCAGAAAGATGCCAAAATCTGGGTACTTTGACCTCCATAAATCACTGAATTAACCCATCTTGGGGCTGTCTGACCTCTGGATTTCTCCTTATGTGAGGTAAGCGTCCATATTTTTTGAACCATTGTGACATAAGTTTTCTGTTCTTTGTATTCCCAGGCATCGAAGAATCATTTAGGGTGAATCTTGGCTGCATGTTACAAGAATCCCAGAATAATCATGATTTAAACAATATAGAATTGTAAGTCTCTCTCTTTTTTTTTAAAGATTTTATTTATTTATTTGACAGAGAGAGACACAGCGAGAGGGGGAACACAAGCAGGGGAGTGGCAGAGGGAGAAGCAGGCTTCCCGTGGAGCAGGGAGCCTGATGGGGGGCTCAATCCCAGGACCCTGGGATCACAACCCGAGCTGAAGGCAGACACCTAACGACTGAGCCACCCAGGCGCCCCAAGAATTGTAAGTCTCTCTTGATACAAATGTACTGGTGTTTGCAGTCTAGGGTAGGCATATACTCCACAGTGGCAAAGGCCTGGCATCCCTCTATGATGTTGTTACCTCATTCTCAATAGATGACTTTGGGATCATGTCATAAGAACCAGCTGTCATGTCTACATTCCAACCAGGAAGACAGAAGGATACAGGTTGCACATCTTCCCTTTTTATCCCCTTTTTATAGAAACCACATTCAACACTTCTTCTTGTCTGCCATTGGTCAGAACTTAATCACACAGGAACACATATGTGGGAGGTTATGCTTCCAGATAAAATTTACAGATTAACTAAAGAAGAGGAGTAGAGATATTGAAGAACACTTACCAGGTTTTCCCATGTAGAGACTTCCTCTAACTTGTCTAGATGATAATGCAGTTGTAGGGAGGGTGGTGAGGGGAAAGAGGAAGTGAACTCCCAGAGGGGATCTTGTGGGCTTTTGTGGGTAATTCTGGTGCAATCAAACTTTTGCCATGGTTTCTGACATGCAAATCAGTTTCCTGCTGGAACAAAATGTATTCTCTTCCAATGTTTCTAAGACTACTTTCCTGGGGCTTTACAGGATTTTCATGTAGCTATCTTTGTAAATAAGGAAGAGACATAAAATAGAATATTTTTATCAGTGGGATAGATGTTCTTGTTATTTCGTAGTATTTCACAGTCTGTAAAGTGCTTCTGTATCACAGAGCCCACTTGGACAGAAAAAATAAGAGCCATATTAAAGAGTCATTCTGGTTTAAAGAGGAATTCTGGCTTTGACGACTTCAACTGCTGGAGTTTAGACTAATACTCAGGTAGAACACACCAAGTTCAGATATTTATAACAGATCCTAGAGAGCTTCCAACTCAGGGCTGGAAGGATTCAAGGACGGAATTTATACTGGAGGCTGAGAGCCTATGCACTGTACGAAAGCAGTGTGCTAAGATCATTTATAAGCAACAAGAATGTGTGCTTATCAATTCGGGTCTGCCATTTTCTGTTCTCCTTTCCCCTGAGGAACTGATGAACATCCTTAGATGGCATATTACTTTCCTGGGGCTGCCATTAAAAAAGTACCATAAACTAGGTGGCTTAAGCAACAGAAATTTAGGGTAGAAGTCCAAAATCAAGGAGTTGGACGGGTTAGTTCCTTCAGAGGGATGTGAGGGAGAATCTGTTCCAAGTCTCTCCCCTAGCCTCTGGTGGTTTGCTGGGCATCTTTGGCTGGTAGATGACATTCCTGCTGTGTCTTCACATCATCTTCCTTCTATGGGTGCCTGTCTCTGTCCAAACTTCCCCTTTTTATAAGGACACCCATTGTATTGGATCATATAAGCATGCCCTCATGACCTTCTGCTAACTTGATTACTTCTGTGGAGACCTTATTTTTGAATAAGGTCACATTCTGAGGTACTGAGGGACTAGGAGTTAGTTCCAATATACCTTTTTGTGGCGGAACACAATTCCATTCATAGCAGGTAGGTAGTGTTGAGGAGGTTAGCTTTGATGTTGATATAGTTTAGATTTATCTTCTAGCTTCCTCTGATTTTCTGCTGGTGCCCCATACTCTTTGTTCACAAGTTACTCTGTGCATATTGGTTAGGGCACTTAGTAGTAATTACTTATGGTATTACTTAGAATAAACATTGAGGGTCAAATTTTATTATCAAGATTGCTGAGGAGACTAGATCCTCCCAAGCCTGCTGCAAAATGCTGGCCGCCTGCCTTTGTACTGTGGGAATGGTTTTGCAAGGTGTTCCATCTTTGTTTCCCTCATGTCATCTCTACACTCTGGGGGCTGAGTTTATATATGGTATTGTCCTCCTCTGTTCTTTCCCATCCCCCTACACGTATGTTAACTTTTTTTTTTCTTCTCTATTTGCTGCAATGAAGGGAAACTTTTAGTAAGAAAAATTATTTTCTGATGGGAATCTAACCTCTTTTCCCCTAAGCCATGGCACCTTCCGTGGAACACCATTAAATATCCCCTCAGAGTGCTCAGGGCACAGTTTCTATTTACTGCTTCTTTCTCAACACAGTATGCTCTATGTGCCTGCCTTATTTTGGAATAGTCAGTGATGTTTCCTGCCACATACAGTATCCCTTGGCCCATCCACAGCCCCTTAATCAGAAAAGTAGTGGTTGGCTGTTCTTGGAGCAAAAATGGCCACTGATTGGGCCAGGATGGGCTTGTTTGGAGATAACTGGGGGGGAGGGGGGGCTCTGTTTCATGGAGGCCATAATGACTTGCTAACTCACCCAGATCGGTTCACTTTAGGATCCCATCTAGATTATATAGTGAGCACTAACCAGACAGATGGAGAGAAACAGATACAGTGAGAAAGAATTTGAAGGCCTTGTCTGGTCCTCAGAGGGGTCTCAATTCCTGACTGCTTCTTGTTCCTACTCCAGACAACATAAATCCTGAAAATAAACTTTCTCCCTTTTTAAACCAAGAAAAAAACTTCTTCCTCCCTTCCTCCCTCCCTTCTTCTTCCCTTCCCTTCCTCCCTCCCTCCTTCCCTCCTTCTCTCCCTCCCTCCTTTCCTAATTTAATTTGATCCCCATAATAATTTCTTGAAGCTCAGAGACTTTAAGAGATTTGCCCAATGCCACACAGCTATTAAATGTTAGAGCTGGGACTTAAACCTGATTGTTTTAGTGACAAATGCCATATGTTTCTATTTTAAAGTATGATACATAACTGTTAGTGAGAATGTGCTTAGAAGCAAGACACAAGGATAACATCATGTGCCAGAGGAATGTGGTGGTGCTAGACGTGGGATAACAATAGCAGTTCCCAAGGGGTTTCCTTTCTGTTTATCTCACTAATTTTATTGTATCTTCAGAGCATGAAGGGCAACTTTATCTTCAGTTTTAAATGCAGAAATTGAGCTTCTAGAAGTTAATTGACATGAGTAAGGCCACAGAATCAGAAAATAGTAGTGGCAGAGATTAAGACTGTCTTTTTAATTTTTTTAAATTTTATTTTTTGTTTTTTAAAGTAGGCTTCATGCCCAACACATGGGCTTGAACTCATGACCCTGAGTTTAGGAGTCACGTGCTCTATGGACTGAGCCAGCCAGGTGTCCCAGGACTGCTTTTTAAATAACTAGCCCAGTGAGGGGCACATTTGATAAGTGTTTTTAAGAAAGAAGAACATAAGGGAAGGAAGGAAGGAAAAGGAGAAGAAGGGAGAGTCTCTTTTCATAATTTTAAGCTATGGTCAATATGCAGCGAGAAAGACCCAGCTCTTATTATCATGCCTTCAACTAGGCACCACCCAAGCCATGCTTAACAGTCCCCAAGCTTATTTCTTGTAAGCTCTGTGTTGGGGATACCTAAGGCCTCAATAATTCTGTACTTAGTGAGTCATCCTCTCCTCCATCTGTTTATGTAACAAGTCTAACCACAGCCATTGTTGCTGATTACATGCTGGAAATGACCTAACAATGTTGTATTTAATGATCTCCAATCATTTCCATCTGGTCCGTGGGTGGCTGCATAGTCATTATTCATCAATGAAACTTTGCAAACACAAACACATATGTATGTATATAATAAAACCTCAATAATTTGCACTAATTGGAGGGAAGGCCTATCTGAATTAACAAAAAGTAAGAAATGCTGTTTTATTACTTTCAAGCTCATGATGTAATTAACCACCTAATGATAATGTGGCATGATGGAAAGAGCACTGTAATGGGAGTTTTGTGAACTGGATGTTGTTAAGGAGAGAGAGGAGATGAATAGAGCAGATACGTAGGGTAGGTCCTACAAGTACAACACTGGAGCTATGTGGCCACATTTTACCGTCTGGCCCTTAGATCTGTATGTTCAGAAATGTGAAATTGTTGGTATTGCTAGACATGATCTATTTAGAGAGGCTGGAAGACACATCCCACACAATAAGGAAATGAGTCATGCTAAAAAAAATCATATATGACCTAGACATAAAACTTAATGCTAATTTGTTAGTTTTGTTTGAAAGCCATCTTTCAGGTAGACCAAATATATGTGTTGGCCGATTGGTACATTGTCTCTCACATGGGAAAGTCCTCATGGTAATCCGGTGCTGACTCATTAGGTTGCATTCTGTTGCAAGTAATAGAAACTACAATTCAAAATAGGTGACGTGAATGGAGGGGTTTGGTGGTTTCTATGGTTGGAAATCCAAAGCAGAATGAGATGTGGAGTTCGACTGACTTAGGCATTCAGCCATTTTATCAAGTTCTGGGTTTAGGTGTTTGTTGTGCCTGTGTGTGTGTGTGCGTGTGCGTGTGTGCACGTGCTCAGGTGCCTTACCTCTGCCTCCCACGATGTCATACTCACTCTAAAGCTGGTTTCTCTTATGGTAGCCAAATGGATACATCGGCTTTACATCTGCATACCACATATCCCTCTATGGAGTGGGTCTGAGGAGGGTGAGGGAAGAAGATAAAGGGAGAAGAGGGGAGAGGAAAGGAGAAGAGAGAGGAGGAGAGGGGAGGAGGGGAGGAGAAAGGAAAGGAGGGGAGAACTAGAGGTTGAGAAGGCAAGGATATTGTCCTAACATATGTTACCCTCCGGTGTTTAGGAAGCACAGAATCAGAGAAGAAAGCATTCCCTGGGTGAAAGTAGTAGCCAAGATCATCCAGCTCATGGCATCGCCTCTCATGGGCAGAGTTGGAGGCAACGTGGCCAATTTATATTCTTTCCTGGACTTTTTGTACTTCCCATACGACTCCCTTTCCATTGTCATCTTTCTTTAGGAAGATTAAAATTCATTAAGCCACAGCTCTTTTCCCACCGTCAACTGTATTCTGTTTACACCTTCCTGAGACTTCATCCCGATTATTTTGACTAGACTGAAAATATCCATGTTTATTAGGCTCTTAGGATGGTTGACTTTTTCCAAGTTTGTATAGATTCCAACAGGTCCCCTTGTTAGACAGGATACTAGTCAACAAGTTCAGGGGGACATTAAGTCCATTTAGTAAGCTTTTTCTGTGTGGCAGCCACTGAAATAAATGTGAGCTTAATGCAACATACATATATTATTTCAGGTAATCCACAGAAGGTATTCGTCCCATTTAGAAAGGTTAAGGATCTGGCCCAATAACCAACAGCTCTGAAAGATGGAGCCATTGCTTCCTGCATGGCCTCCGGTTCTCAGAGAAGTAGACGTTTTAGTTCTAGCTCTGCTATTATTTATGTGTGTGGCCTTGGTTTCTTCACCTGTGAAATGGCAGGAGAGGATTGGATGATCTTCAGGATAGTGTCTAATTTTAAGATGTTTTGCATTACGTATGGAACTATGGTCTTACTTTGTGTGCTTTACCTAAATAGATAAACAAGTGCAGGAGTAACTAGCAATGTGTAATGTGAAAATAAACATGGCAAAGGGCCTTGAAAACTCTTTATTCCTTCTTACCTGTTAGATATTGCTCCTAAAAATATCCTAAAAAGTCACAAGGTGAGCTCCAGCCCCACTATGATGGAATGTGGGTGCCCGAATCAGGACTTCACTTACCCTGGGGATATGCAAGATCATCCCCCATTAAGAATAGTGTCTTCTTGGGGCACCTGGCTGGCTCAGTTGGTAGAGCATGCAACTCTTGCTCTGGTTATAAATTCAAGCTGCATGCTGGGTGTAGAGATTACTTAAAAATAAAATCTTAAAAAAAAAAAAAAGAATAGTGTCTTCTCTTTCTTCAGTGCCTCTTATATCTTTCATGGATGAAGGACCGTCTCTCTAGCATCTGAGTAGTCACTGAGCTGAAGCACAATTAATAAACTTTTATTATAGGGACGCCTGGGTGGCTCAGTCGGTTAAGTGTCTGACTTCAGCTCAGGTCATGATTCCAGGGTCTTGGGATCGAGCCTCGCATCAGGCTCCCTGCTCGGTGGGGAGCCTGCTTCTCCCTCTGCCTGCCTCTTCCCCTGCTTATGCTCTCTCTCTCTGACAAATAAATAAATAAAATTAAAAAAAAAATTATTATATATATGTTTGTCCAGAAAACAAACGAACTGAGGTGTGAATATTCTCAACAAGAAAAAACTAAGCAAATTCACCTAGGTGGGATTAGATTTACACTTGTGTAGCAATGGTTGTTACTTTGTTTCTTTTCCTAGTACCCTCTACTTTGACTGTCAGAGAGAACAGGTCAGTGTCTCCTGAGCCTTCATCCCCAGGGTGCAGGGTAAGCAGAAGATAATTCAAACATATTCAGGGAAATTTAAAAAATGTTACTTATATGTGTGAACCAATTGGTTTAATTATGAAAATGGTGTTTGATTTGCCTTCTGTGATCAGCCTTCTCTGCTACACGACTGTTACAGTAGTACAATGAGCACCAAAACTTGGAGTCAGGCGGGGGGTGGAATCTGGTCTGCCACTTGCTGGTTGTGTGACCTTTCATTTCAGATATTGCTGTTGTTTGCTTTCTATCATACCGGTCTTTTTCATATCCTTAATTTCTCATCATGCTTGTGCTTTCCTCCACCATCTTGAACATATGGAGTATATTTATAGAAGCTGTCTTAACATCCTTGTTTATTATTTGTATCATCTGTGGTATTTCTGTATCTGTTTTTATTGACTGATTTCCCCCCCTAGGTTTTGGGTCATATTTTCCTGGTTCTTTGAATGCCTGTTAATTTTTTGTTGGGTGGAAGACATTGTGGATTTTATGCTCCTGGGTGCAGATTTTTTTTTCAATCCTTTGAATATTTTTTAGGCTTTTTTTTTTGTGGGAGTGCAATTGAGTTACTTGGAAACAAATTGATCCTTTTGAATTGCTTTTAATTTCTCCTAGGCAGGTCCAGAACAACCTTTAGTGGAGGGCTGATGCAGCCCTCCTGCTAAGGTGATATTTTTTGAGTAGGCAAATATTAGGAGATCTTTTCACTAGCTGGAAGGAACAGAAAATATTCTCAACCCTGGGTGAGCTCGGGGAGGTGCTCCTCTCTGATCATTCTCTCCCTGGGTCAGCAGTCTCTCCACATCCACGTGCTGATTAGTACTCAGCTAAAGATGCAAGGGGAATCCTCTGCATCTCTCTGGAGTTCCTTCTATGCAGTTCTCTCTTCTCCAGTTCCCTGAATCAGAAATTTTAGCTGCTTTGGCCTCCCAGAACTCCACGCTCTGTGTCCTCAAATTGCTGGGTTCTGCTGGGCCTCTCTTCCCTTTGGTATAGCCCAGAAACTCTGCAGACAGCAAGCTGGGGCATCCTAGGACTTACCTCTTGGTTTACCTTCTCCTTGGGGTCACTGTCCTGCTCTGCTGGTTGCTGAGGTCTGAAAATCATTGTTCCATAGATTGTGTTCAGTTTTTTAGTTCTTTAAGGTGGAAAGGTAAACCTAGTCTCGCCATGGCTGGAAACAAGTTTACGTCTTCTGCTTTATGAACCATAGTCCCACTGCTTACCCGCTGTGTGGACCTAACCGAGTTACCTAACCTCCCAATTCCTCAATTCCCTTGGCTATAAAGTGAAAATTATAGTGATCTCAGTGTATAGTGTGGTTGTGAGAGTTAAGTGAAATAATTCATATGGTGTTCTTAGTATACTGCTTGGCATATAGCAATTATAGTTGATCCTTGAACAAAATGGTTTTGGATGGGGTGGGTCCACTTGTAAGTGGATTTCTTTTTAATAAATATACATATAGTACTATAAATGTATTTTCTCCTCTTTATGATTTTCCTAATGACATTTTCTTTTCTCTAGCTTACTTTATTGAAAGACTACAGTATTAATATATACAGTATTAATATATACAACATACAGAATATGTGTTAATTGACTGTTAATGTTATAGGTTAATGTTATAGGCTTCCAGTCAACACTAGGCTATTACTAGTTAAGTTTTTGGGGAGTCTCAAAAGTTTTATGTGGATTTTCAACCCCACATGAGGGTTGACCCTAACTCCTGTGTTACTCAAGGGTCGACTGTAGCTATAAAATTCTAGCAATGATGATGATAATGATGCTCAGAATACATCTGTTTAAGCTTAACTCAAGACCACAAGTTTCATGTCTATAATGGGACTAGGATCTATTTTTACTGCTGTGTCTGATCTGGGATTTATAAGGTTCCCTCTGCTCTTTAGAGTACCCCTTGGCAAACTATGGCCTGTGGACCAAATCTGGCCCTCTGCCTGCTTTTGTAAATAAAGTTTCATTGGAACACATCACATCCACTTGTTTATTTACTGTCTCTGGATGCTCTTGAGCTGCAGCGCCAGCATCTGGTAACCATGGCCAACATCACATGGCCCACAGAGCCTAAAACATTTACTCTCTGGCCCCTTATGAAAAAGTTTGCCCACCCCTGTCTGGAGGCTGGGTCAGACAAATCCAAAAGACGTTAGCAGATTCCTGCCTCTTTAAATCTCCATCTCTGGTGATAATACAAAATGAAAACCCTTCTAGGGTTTCTAGTGGTGGTTGACTTTTTTAAAAAAAGCATATATATAAAATAATATGAAACAAAAACCCTTCTGGGGTTTCTAGTGGTAGTTGACTTTTACAAAAAAAATAAAAGTATATATATATATTTATATAGTATTTATAATTTATATAATATTTATATAAATATAAATATAAATATAAATATAAATATAAATATAAATATAAATATATATATATAAATCTCCATCTCTGACTCAGAAGAATGGGCTGCATATATCAGGTCATACAAGGGGCTTCTCTGGAAGAGCTTGGAGTTCATGAGATTTATCCTAAACCAGGCCTTCTGTGGGCCTTCACTCGTCTTGCCTGCCTGGTCCTTCTCCATGGCAGATCCCCACTTGTTGCTCCTAGCCACGAATTCCTGGAAGTCTGGGAGTACTGAAATGTCACAGCCCAAGGAAAAGGGCCCAGTAAAATTTGAGAAATGATGTGGGCTTGCACCTTTTATTTTGTTTCACTAAGAATGTTTTTTATTCTGTAAACGAGAGGACATTTAATCCCTAATGATAGTTCCTATATAGAGTAAATTTGGCTTTATGAAAAACTCACAAGAATATTCTTATTTTTCTCTTTTCACTGTTGATCACGTATCGTTTGCCCAGAGCAGATGCTTAGGAATCACTGCTCTATGGGTTCCCTCTAGCCCCTGGTCCATCTCCCTCTGCAGTTCCTGACATATCAGTTCAGTGTCTGGCTCTGTGCTTCCCGCACTCCAGAGTTTCACATCCTCCTGTAACACCCTCCTGTGGTACTCTCTTCCGTCAGTAATACTTACTAGACTAGTGTCTGGGTTTTTTTTAATTTTAATTTTAATTTTTTTAAAGATTTTATTTATTTATTTGACAGAGAGAGAGAGAGTGAGAGAGGGAACACATGCGGGGCTCGATCCCAGGACCCTGGGATCATGACCTGAGCCGAAGGCAGACGCTTAACGACTGAGCCACCCAGGCGCCCCTAGACTAGTGTCTGTTTTATTCACTACTTCACGAAGAGTAACTTGATCACTGTCACGTGCAGAGTAGCTTCCACAAGCCTTAAGTATTTATTGAATTGATTGCATTTTAATTTGGAAACTTTCTCTTATTAAATGCTGTCTAGTCAGATAGCTGCGGCATCCCTGCCCTATTACACCCTTTCATCTCCTGATTGAGCTCAGAGACTGTTCCCTGACCCATCCCTGTGGTGGAGGAGAGTTGAATGAGTGGGAAATCTGGGCGCATATATCAAAAATGCCCACCGCATATGGGAAATTGCTTTGAAGTCTCAGGGTTTAGCTTGAAATTTTATCTGACTGTTATTTCTACTCCATAATATATCCATTTGCTTAGTAGAAATTTTTTTTTAGTTAACATGAAAAGGTGCATCTTTAGGGAGGTGCCAATCAGCACATTAGGTGAATGCACCAACCACAGTGAGATACCACTTCATACCATTAGGATGGCTATTATAAAAACAACAACAGGGGCGCCTGGGTGGCTCAATTGGTTGGGTGTCTGCCTTCAGCTCAGATCTTGATCCTGGGGTCCTGGGATCGAGCCCCGCATCGGGCTCCTTGCTCAGCGGGGAGTCTGCTTCTCCCTCTGTGTGCTGCTCCCCTTGCTTGTGCTCTCTTTCTCTGTCAAATAAATAAATAAAATATTAAAAACAACAACAACAAAACAATAGGATGTAAAATGGTGAAGCCACTGTGGAAAAGAGTATGGCAGTCCCTCAGAAAATTAAATGTGGAATTACCATATGACCTAGCAATTCCACTTGTGGGTATATAACAGAAAGAACTGGAAGCAGGGACTTGAACAGATATTTGCAAACCAGTGTTTACATTATTCACAACAGCCATAAAGGGGAAACAATCCAAATATCCATTGATGAATAAATGGATAAACAAACTCTGATGTATCTATACAGTGGAATATTAGCCTTAAAAAGGAGGGACATTGTGATACATGCTACAACATGGGTGAACACTGATGACATTATGCTAAGTGAAGTAAGAAGTAAGCCAGACAGAAAAAGACAAACATTGTATGATTCTACTTCGATGAGGTGTCTAGAATAGTCAAATTCATAGAGACAAAGTAGAATGGTAGTTTCTAGGGGTAGAGTCAAGGGGGAGTGGGTGTTATGATTTAATGGGTACAGACTCTCAGTTTGGAATGATACAAAGGGTCTGGAGATGGATGGTGGTGAGTGGTTGCACACAGTGGGAATGTACATAACCCTACAGAACTGTACACTTAAAACTGGTTAAAATGGTTGATTTTATGTTATATGTATTTTACCACAATAAAAAAAAAACAAAAACGAGTGACAACAGTAATAAAAGTTCATTTTAGAAAGTTGAGAGATGACAGAGGGGTATACACTGGATGTAAATACTAACAGTTTGATATATATTGATTTTATCCTTTTTCTGAATGTGTACAAATTTTTAAGGACTGTGGAACCATGCTGTTTTGTATTTTTATAATCAAGGATGAGAATTAACATTATCGAATCCCTGTATGTGCCACTTTCCTTACTCTAATTTCATTCTCACAAAAACACTGTGAAATAAAAGGCTTTATATCTCCATCTGGTAGATGAGGACATTTAGAAAACTTTTCGGGGTTTGTATAAATGGCAAGAACAGGATGTGAAGCAAATCTGTGTGTGCACAAAGCCCATATTCTTTGCAGGATTCTATATGGCCTGTAGCCCTGGAAGACAGGACAAGGAGTTCAGAGACCTGGTTTATGCTCATTTTACAAAGGAGGAAACTGGGGATTGGAGAAATTAAAGTGTGACATTACAGATCCATTTTCACAAGTATTTCATGAGGCACAAGACATGGTTTTTGAGGGAGGCAGCATCAGATTCTTCAGAGGGTGCCTTGGTGCTTGCCTGGGTCACCTGTAGCTCTCTACAAGGGCATCTGTCACGTCGTAGATGGGCTGGAGAGATGTCACTTGACTCTTGGAATGCTAGGCTCTCCTCCAGTCGTGAGGCAAATCAAAGTGTCTCCTTTGCAGAAAAGCACTGGGATTTTTGCTTTCCCTTCTCCTTTTACAACCTGATAAGACTCCATTCCAAAGTCTTGGCTGCTGCCAGGCTGGAATGTTGTTTGTTTTGGTCCTGAGTCCTGGAGGCAGGTCCTTCCTGGAGATGGAGGTGGAGCTAGGGAGTGGCCAAGCAACCATGTGGCAATCCTGCCGGCTAGTGGCGACACAAAGTATGGGCCGAAACTGAGGACACCGCAGCCTAGGGACTAACTACCCAGGTTGACTCAGAGTCAGAGGCATGGGCTTTATCACCTTGATTTACACATGATGGGAGGGAAGGGTGCCTAGAGAGAAGAGGTGATGTGTCCAAGGTGTTGACAGAGTTGGGACTGGAATCTGGATCCCAACTCACCTGAGACATCATGAAGCATGCTCGGCAGCAATGACAAACAGGCTACTATGTGCAAGATTATTTCTATTTCTCACAGCACTTCTCCAAAGAAGATATTTTTAATGCCTATTTTATTGATCATAAACGTAAGCCAGAGAGATGATTTGTTCAAGGCTATTTGGTAGTGAAATTAGGGTCCACCAACAATACTTGGGTTTGCTGAGTATCAAGCCCTCATAATATATTAGTAGGTGCAAATTATTTTAGTCCCTGTCACAGTGTCCTTCAAATACTAGATAGAAAATAAATATATATATATTTTTATAAATACATACAGAAAAAGCAATAACAACAACTATTGCTTTGACCCTAACTAAAACGAACCTAAGTTAAAAAAAACAAAAACAAAAAACAACACAAAAGCCATCATGGAGGAAGTGGTATTGAGGCTGGATCTTGAAGAACTGATAGGCTTTCAAAAGGCAAGTGATCTGATAATAAAAGGCATCCAGGAAGAGTGAACTGCATGAGAAAAAGTATGAGAACAGTTTGAGAAATAGTAAATCATCCATTATTGGCTAGAATTAGAATGCAAGTCTGTAATTTGGGGAACCGTGAGATATATGAGCTAGTTTAGGACCTGATTGCAAAGGGCTTGGAAGGGCAGTTTGTTTTTTTCCTTGAACAAGTGAGAGTGAAGGAAAGTTTTGTGAACAGGAGCATGACATGAGTGAAGCTATACTTTAGGAAAATTTTTTTGATAGCTGCATATGGGGCAGATAATAACGGGGCACAATCCAAAAGGAGAAGCAATAGGAAAGGAAGGGATAGGTAATATGTCCTATGAAGAGGGGTACTGATAGGTATGCACGTCTCGGGAGAGAGAGAGGGCCAGGACATGGCTATCCTGTTTGTTACAGAATAATAAAAACAGCAAAGTTTTAAAAATATGCCTTATTGGCTGTATATATAAAATTGACAAGAATATCAGCTGCCCATATAAAATTATTATTTTCACAAATTTAGATGTGGTGGGCATGCTGATGGAGATTTGGGGGAAAGTTAAAGGCCCCCATCCCAAGCTACCCTTTAGCACTGCTACTGACTGTAATTGGTCCCCTACAATTGAGGTCAGTCTTTGAACTGCTTGTAATCTTCTCTCCTTAGAACTGTGATCCAGTATAGTTTTCTGGGATTTGACAAACTCTGCTTCTTGAGGCTTGGGGTTAAAAGGGGGTGAGGAGAGATTCTGGAGTTTCCTGGAGATACTAATTTATGGGAAAGTAATATACTGACCGTACAGATCTTGGGAAGTGTCTGGGGTGTGGTAGGGATCTCTGTACGTAGAGTTCTATGTGCCAAAGCGGGGCACTTTGCAAAAATCTCCTTCTTGTAATCTTCATAAAAGCCTTGCAGAGTTTTTCTTAACCTCCTGCTTAAAGATGAGGAAACTAAGACTCAAAGAAGAGAGAGAATTTTTCTGATATCACAACTATGTGGAAGAGCTGAGATGGAACTCAAGTCTGGTGTGCTCCAAATGCTGTGCCCTTTCTACTCTGCTTGAGAGATGGGGCACAAGGAAGTGGGGGAAAGGAAGGAGATGAAGAAAAATCCAATTTTTAAAACTGAATAAGTCTAAAAGAATAGGAGTAAGGCAGGAGGATGAACTGGTTTGTTGAAGACAAATTCAGTTTGGGACATGTTGATCTCCTGTGCAGATGGGCTATCAAGTACATAGTTGCTGATGTGAAAATAGGGTTTGGAGGGTGTGGAGTGAGAGGTAGATTTGGGAGTTATCCAAGAAGATACTGAGGGGCAGGCACAGAACAATAGTTCTCAATCCTTTGGTGGAGCCAAAGATATTCTATCTGTCTGTCTATCCATCTGGCCAACAATTTAGAAGAGTTAATTTGTGTTCATGGTACAATTTATACAGTGAAAAGTAAGATTCTTTTCCCTGGCTTTGGTCCAGCCAGAGTCAAAGAGTATGCCCATTTTAATTTATAAAGGTTGCACGAGGTGCACTGTGCATAAGCACATGGGGACGGGGAAGAGAGAGGAAGAGAATGAATTTCTAATTTATTTGCCTAGAGAGAATGCCTTTAAAAATGTGCCCCCAAGAACTGATATCTGCTAGTAGTATCCCCGTCTCTATACAGAGGCAATCCATCGCTACCAAAGTAATGCATATTTTTCCAGAGATTGCTCAGGCATTTACAAACATAGAGGTATATGTCCTCACCTTTCCCCACCCCATGCATGTTGTTCTGTTCCTTGCTTTTGTCTCACAACCATCTCTTTTGGAGATTTTTTTCATGTCCATACAGCTAGGACTGCTTCCTTATTTTTAGGGACTACATAGCATTTCAGTGTTCACCATATACACCATAATTTAATAAGAAAAGTATTTATCTGGTACAAATAATACTGCAGTGAATATTCTTATATTGGCACATAACCCCATTGTAAGTTGAGGAAGATCTGTAATTATATTTTATCTGTAATTGTATTTTAGATGAATACCATGATCTTGTAGAAGGGAGCTAAGGAAAGGGATAGAAAGGAAAGGAAAAGGAGAAGAAGGAGAAAGGGAAAGAAGGAATTCAAGTTAATTAGTGAACCCAGTATTTGATTATATACCTTTAGTTGTGGGCAGCGTAGGGTGTGGATAGGTGTGTGTGTTGGGGTTGGGGGGTTAGAATTGGAAATAAATTCTGAACTCTTCTTAGTGGTCTTGTTTATTGTAGTAGTATTGGAGAAGAAATTCTGAAACTATTTTAGATGTATTATTAGACTCAACAATTGAATAAATATGATATTGGGAACCAAGAACCTCTTTATGGAAGAAGGGACATACAAATGTGGAATATGGAGAAACAAGAAAAAACACTTATGGGTATGAATTAAATTGGTAGTTTTAGTGTGGACCCTTGATTTCTAAAAAAAGAAATTGTGTATGTATGTGCATTTTTATATGCCTATGTATTTTTATAAATTTATGTATATATGCATATTTGTAGGCATGTGAATACATAGGCTTCCTAACTCTGGTTGAAAAAGCCAAGAAACAAAGACATACATATCATTCAAATCTTGATTTCTCTCTCTTTTTTTTAAAGATTTTATTCATTTATTTGAGAGAGAGAGAGAGCAAGGGGAGGGGGAGCGGCAGGCAGAGGGAGAAGGAGAAGCAGGCTCCCCCCTGAGCAGGGAGCCTGACATGGAGCTTGATCCCAGGACTCTGGGATCATGACCTGAGCTGAAGGCAGATGCTTAACCAATGAAGCCACCTAGGCACCATCAAATCTTAATTTCTAATACCATTCCCCACCAAAAGGAAGTAGGGGTCCTCAGAAAAAGGGCTGATTGCAGAATTGGAGCAGAATAGGTACAAGATGGACCTGGAACATCTTATTATACCAGATAGCAAAGAACTGCTACTAAAAAAAAGTCACAAGAACGTGGGAGCTAGCTTTGAAGGGCTCCTACTGGCCAAATCTGGGACAATTTAAACAACAGAATAATTAAGTACAGTAATGAATTCTAAACTATTGAAAAGCATAGAAATTCATGGGCCCATACTGATGACAGATAAATGGGGGAGAAAGAAGGGCTCTTGCTTATAGTAGAATGCTAAGGACTGACTGTTCTGTGGTGAGAAAATCATAAATTTTACCACCATCATAGTGAAGATTGAATTAGGCAAGCATCATCAACAGATGCTAAATCTAGAGGGAGATTTTGCCTAGGAGCAGGATATTTACATGGTTTCTTAGTGTCTTCTTACAGATTTCTTATGAGTCATGAGGAGGAATTTAAAAAGCAGTAAGTACATAGCAGAGAAGTCAGACAACGCCTTGACCAGGTGATCCAAGGTATTTCCAATGAGGGACAGACAGAAGTTACTGGGCTTCAATTATGAGACCCTCAGAAGGACATAACATAACCTATGCATATGCTGCCTGAGAATAAATTTAATCACATGGACACATCGGACAATAATAAAATGAGAAAAACAAAGGGAAGTGGGACTGTATTCTTCAAAAATGTTAATGTCTTGAAAAACAAAGACAGACTGTGGAACCGTTCCAGACTAACAGAGGCTGAAGAGACATGACACCTAAACACAGCAACTGACCCTAGACTGGATCCTTGATTGGAGAGGGACATGCTGTAAAGGACATTAGTAGATCAGCTGATAATATTGGAATTTGGACAGTAGATTATATAATCGATTATTTGATAGACTATCCCTATTCTTAGGAAACACACATTGAATTATTTCGGGGTAAAGAATCATGATGTGCAACCATATATCACAGAGTAAAATGTTAGCAATGGACAGATGTGGATAACGAGTGTATGGGTATTCATTTGTACTATTTTTATTTTCGCAACTTTTCATAAGCTTGAAATTACTTCCAAGTAAAAAGTCAATTTAAAAATGGCATATTTTATAAAAGCGTTAAAAATAACAGAAGAGGATCTAGAACAAGTATTATCTAACAGGTGGGACAAATGGATGGATGTAAATTATTATGGCAGTTAGACAAAGCCTCCTATACAAAATTTGCTTGATTTATTAAGTAGACAAGTGGAAAACAAGCTTGTGGTATTGTGCAATAGTCCTTTAAAGACACAGCCTAACTGTCTTCTCATCATCATCCATCTGTTTCTAATGCCACAGGAAAAGTTATAAATATTTCAAAATGAATCAACTTGAAAAAAAAACAATTCAAAAGTTCTCATTCTTAAAACCAAATAACACTGTTTATTCAATCAGTTATAATGTGGCATTTATTTGGCAAAGGGAAATACGATTAATTCAGGGAAACAACAGAACTGATTTCTTAGCAAGTCTAACGGAATCTGTTTTCAACTAAGAACTACCTAAGAACTTCCTGTTAAACAGGAAGTGTAATTGTTTACTGTCAAAGGACAAACATTCTCCAACTGCTGTTTGCATTGTATCTTTGGCAAGGTGTTTTTTTTCCCTTTCAGTTGTGCATTGTTTATTTTGAGCACTTTCATCATGTCAGACACCTGTTGTGTGCTTCTCACCTGTCTCTGATGCCTATGGCCACTTGTTCCAGCCCCAGGCACTGAGCACCCAGCTGTGCATGAACTAGGACCAATTCCACGGAATGATCTGACATCATTTTGCCTTCTTCCCTTTCTGTGCATCTCTGGCTTTCTGTTCTGTAGTCACTGGCATGAGACAATGAAAACATGCTCAGTGTCCACAGACATGCAACTCAGACATACAGAGGGTATTAGTACCCCACTGGGTGAGACTTTGACGATGAAAGATTGAGCCAGTCTGCATAGACAGTTCTACGAAGCAGCTTCTATATGTGGCCTTTTGGTGGAAGGCGCAGTAGGATCTAGGAATCAGTTGTACATTGGGGAGGGTATGTGCTATGGTGAGCGCTGTGAATTGTGTAAGACTGTTGAATCACAGACCTGTACCTCTGAAACAAATAATACATTATATGTTTAAAAAAAAAAAAAAAGAAGAAGAAGATAGCAGGAGGGGAAGAATGAAGGGGGGGAAATCGGAGGGGGAGACGAACCATGAGAGACTATGGACTCTGAAAAACAAACTGAGGGTTCTAGAGGGGAGGGGGGAGGGGAGATGGGTTAGCCTGGTGATGGGTATTAAAGAGGGCACGTACTGCATGGAGCACTGGGTGTTATACGCAAACAATGAATCATGGAACACTACATCAAAAACTAATGATGCAATGTATGGTTATTAACATAACATAATAATAAAAACAAAACAAAACAAAACAAAAAACAGCAAGACATGACCTGTGCAGTAATGCATCTTCTTGGATTGTCTCTCTCTTTTTTTCCCCCCTACCTCCTGGCGAATCCAGGTTATTAGTTGCTCAATGAATATTGGAAAGTATGGGAAAAATCCGAAGTCCTTGGCTTGTATTTTTATTTTGAGGCTTAGCACCCTCTAGTGGAAACTATTTTTCACTTTCAATCATACCAAGACAGCCCCCAGAAGGGTTATTTTGTGTACCATTTAGCATTTCCAAACAGAAATGGGTCTGGCTGATACAACAGGAAATAAAGAAGCTGTTCTCCCTCCTGCTTTTGTCTATTTCAGGTGCCAGAGTTCTTACATATTTCTGTTGCTATCTGGAGGAGTACTTACTTATAAAATGGAAAAAATAAGTAAGACTGACTGAACCCATATTATGTAATGTGAATCAAACATAAATAGAAAAAAAATCAACTCTGGTTATATCACAGCAAGATATCTGATGGACCTTCCAGAGAATCTTCATTTAAAAAATGGATTTTCTTGGATGTGTCTTATGTTGCTTTTGCCCCATGCCGCCTGTGTTCTTGTATCAAGCCAGTTGTTACTGAAAGCCCGTAAGTCTTGACCTCTGCCAATGCTCAGAGCTGATTTTTAAGTACCCCTTGTTTATCAGTTTAGATTTTCTTAAATGTCCACCACATCCTGCCTGTTGTTAATTTCAAAAGTCATGTTCACCTGTAAGGATAATTATCTTTTGTTTTCACTACCCATGTCTACTATCCTTTTGGTGGCAAAAGCGCCTGATTTTGTTTTGGGATGTATAACCCTCCTCCATTTTCTGCCATGAACTTCTTTTTGAAGATGACTTAGCAGGATCCAATTAGCGTATATCATCGTCCTAGCAATAGTGATTGGTTCAGGGTTAGGTCTATGCCCAAATCAAGACCATAAAGGATAAAAGGATTTGATTTTGAAATTTTTTGTTCAACTTTTTGGAAAGAGAATTTCCTCTTGCACTGAATGAGGTCTTGTGATGATGTGCACTTGAACCTGCCAAGAGCCACCATGCAAAGTTTGAAAATGTAGCCAATCCAAAGGAAGCAGAATTGAGAGATGGATCCTCGTGTTACCATCAATTCTTAAATGAGGCCACTGGTGAAGCCAGCCTTACTTATAGATTTTACAGTTACATGAGCCACCATCTTCTCTTCTTTGTTTAAGTTAGATTGACTTGAGCTTTTTTTTTCCTATTTTATTTTTATGTTTTTTAAATTTTATTTTATGTTATGTTAATCACCATACATTACATCATTAGTTTTTGATGTAGTGTGCCATGATTCATTGTTTGTGTATAACACCAAGTGCTCCATTCAATACGTGCCCTCTTTAATACGCATCACCAGGCTAACCCATCTCCCCACCCCCTCCCCTCTAGAACCCTCAGTTTGCTTCTCAGAGTCCACCGTCTCTCATGGTTCGTCTCCCCCTCCGCTTCCCCCCCTTCATTTTTCCCTTCCTACTATCTTTTTTTTTTTTTAAACATATAATGTATTATTTGTTTCAGAGGTACAGGTCTGTGATTCAACAGTCTTACACAATTCACAGCGCTCACCATAGCACATACCCTCCCCAGTGTCTATCACCCAGCCACCCCATCCCTCCCACCCCCTATCACTCTCAACTAAAAGATTCCTAATTGGTAAACTGTTTTAATTCTGAACTCAAGGTCTTGCCCTCCAACTTGATTCTCTTTTGTTATTCATGATTTTAGTGAATGCCATTATCATTCATCCAGCTGGGCCAGCTAGAAACCTGAGTCATCCTGACACCTTTCTCTTTCTTGAGCCCCATATCTGGTCCACCAGTGAGTTTTGGATATTTTGCCATGTAAATATTTCTTGAATCCATCTACTTCTCTTTGTCCAAGATAGTTTCATCTTTCTCCTAAGGTGCTAAAACAAAACTAAACAAAAATAAAACAAAGCAAAACAAAATGAAACAAATAAACAAAACCTCTTAAATATCTCTGAATATCCCCTCATGCATCCTCCAGTCTGTTCTCCATTCTTCATCCAGAGGGATTTTTTTGATCATATCATCCTCCTCCCATCCCAATCTTCTGTTTAAAACCCTAGTGTTATCTTAGGGTAATGGAACTTATATGAGAAGGTTTGCTTCTCACCTACCTTTCTAGTCTAATCTCACACCCCTACCTCAGTCACTTAGAGCCCCTGTAAATGTTGATTCTTCTGCCTGAGTGTGAGCTTCCCTCTCCTTTTCAGATCTTAACTTTGAGCTATTTCCTCAAATAAACCTTCCCTGGTCCCTTCGATTAGGTTCAATAATGCTATTAGAGACTCTCATATCATTATGTGCTTGATTTGAGATCTATCCTGAATTAGGGGTGGTTTCTTTTTCTTGGCCACATTTAAAATTTTTTTTTAACAAGAATGAAATGCTAAGACAGAAACCAGTGGAAAAAAATTATACATCCTTTTGTCAACTATTAAAAGCAATGTGCAAACTATACTTAGACTATTGCCTACACTGCCATTTGTCAGAAGGTGGTCTTGCTCCCAGAGCAGGTGTTCATAGGACAGGTATGTGGTTGAATGGCGACAGGAGGCAGTGAGTGGGAGGAGGGAGTGAATGGGTAAAAGGATTGATGTAGAGCAGATGGACCAGGTTTCCTAGTTCTTTTTTAAAACCTGCTGAATGAAAAGAGATTGCCACTGGTCTTACTACCCTGGTTTGGAGCAGAATCTTTATAATTTCACTATCATGTCCAAGTTTGAAGCCCAATCCATCATCACAGATTAGACTTCATAGATCTTGTGGCAGCTAATGGTGTATTTGCTCATATCTCTCTCGATGTGAGAATATGCTGCAAAGAGAATAGTTAGCTGGCAACCTCCAGATGCTGTATCTTTGGGAAATCTTTGTTCGTTTGTAGCTAGAGGTGTGATAAAATGACATGTATATGACCTTTTATAATAGCAGGGGTAGAATCCAAAGGAGAAGGCACTCTGGTAAGCCTCCTTCAATACATCTACTTTCTTTTATTAAATTAAATTAAATTAATTAATTATTGTTGTTTTTGAGAGAGAGGGAGAGGGGCGGGGGAGGGCCAGAGAGATAATCTTAAACAGGTGCCACGCTGAGTGTGGAGCCCGACGTGGGGCTCGATCTCAGGACCCTGAGATCATGACCTGAGCTGAAATCGAGAGTCAGTCACTTAACTGACTGAGCCACCCAGGTGCCCCAACACCATCTGCTTTCTAATGCTGTGCTTCTTTTGGGATTTCTTCTCAGCCTGAACGTCAAGGTATCTCTCGCTCAGAAGTGAATGACTTCCACTGTGTGAAAAGAACGAAGTGTTTGCCACGTGCAGCGCCTTCTGAAAGTTATTTTCAGTGCATCTGTTAAGATCTGTATGACCGTGTGTACATTGTTTAGCAGTCTCTTGCTAAACTTTGTCCACCACGAGTACATGGTTTGAACTGGGCCACTGGGACTCACTGGGTTGTATTTCCCAGGCTTTTATAGTATCACCATGTCCATGTGCTAGAGCACATTGTTCCTTAATTATCATATTGATGTGAGTTTAAAAATGAGTGATCATTAAAATATCATTTTGGTACAGTGTCATTTCTTGAATGCTGCCAGCATTTGTACTTCTAGATAAGGGGTTAGCAAATTGTAGCCCACCAGCTGTTTTTGTAAGTAAAGTTTTTTTGGAACACCGCCCTGCTGATTTGTGCCTTGTCCGTGGCTACTTTTGCACTATATTGGCAGAGGTTAGTAGTTGCAGTACAAGCCATACGGTCCTCAAGTGTAAAATATTTACTATCTGGACCCGTACAGAAAAAGCTTGTCTGCTTGTGTTCTTACGTGTGATTATTTCTGCAGAAGAATGTTCACAACTAGGACATGCAAGGTGGGCTTCTCGCACCTTCTCTTAGGGGCAGATCTTTGGCCACTTCTCACAAGGAGGGAGGATGGACATAATTATTTTCTAGAATGTTTTAGTTGGGTTCTATGAGCAGGGAGGATAGAAACAATCAATGCTGCTTCCAGAAAACCTATCATCCCCTGCCTAATGGCCCTATTCCAAGTTTATCCATAGGCATGTGGCCTTTAGGACCCAGCTCCCCAGTTCTTTTGGGATTACAACAATATAACACTTTTGGTTTGAATGAGAAGGGAGAGGACGATGGTTAGATTTTCCCTTTCATCTATATTTTGCCTCAGATTGGCAATCTTTCCTCTCAGCTTTAGAACTCAGCAATTACCCATGCTCTTTTGATCTTAATAATCTGCCTAGCAGGGGGCAGCTTTTGAAGTCACCTGAATTTTGCAGTTGATACAGCTCATATTCCCTTCAGAGTTTCCTTACCAATTGATTGAGTATGGCAGACTGTCTCCTTCATGTGTCTTATCCTCTACTTCATAGCTTCCTTTTCTCTCTCTGGGCAGTGGTTTGTAAATTTTTGTTTTAATCTCTATCTTCCAGTTCACTAAATCTCTCCACCGCTGAGTCTAATCTGCTGCTTTCTGATTTTGATTCTTTTTTCTATTTCTAGAATGTGTATGTGGTTCTATTTTAAATCTCGCTGGCCAATTCTAATAGTCTCTTGTGCCTTTGCAATATTTTTAATGCTCATTTTTATTTTTTGAAACATATTAAACATACTTTTTTAATATTTTGATTATTCCAACACCTAATCTTTATTGTTTTATTCTATTTATTCTGCCTGCTAACTTTTATTCATCATGGTTTTTTTCCTTTTTGCTTTGATAATTTTTGATTGTGAACTTATATATCTTAGAATTATATCTCTGAGAATTTTCTTTGAGTCTGCCCCTAAAATTAATTTCTCTAGAGTGGATTTAATTTTCCTGCCAGGTTTCTGAGAGCACTATCAACCCAAGGGTCACATTACCATTGGCTTGGGGTTTTCAAATACATGGGCAGTGTGGATTTTGGCACTTAAACCATGAGAATATAGATTTTGTGAGAAATTCCCAGGGGAGACATTTCTTTTTCTTTTATGTTCATATTTTTTCTTTTCACATTAAGCTAAGGCTGAGAAAGGCATATATCACTATGAGTCTCTCCACAGGGAGAGGTTGTTTCTAGTTCACTCATTGAGGGTATTGCCCTTTGGTGGTCCTGACTTTATAGAAGGGTCTTTGATTCAACCTCCCACTCTACTTAGGCTTCTGACTGTGTCTCCTGCATGCTGACCGAAGCCCATTAAAATTCAGATTTTAGGCCACCAGGAATCAGCAAGTACCTCCAAGGAAAAAGTTGGCTTTTGCACTAACTTAGTTTTTTGTGCATTATTGGACTCCTTTGAGTAATTTCGTTCCTTCCTACCAGCTCACTTACACATTCAAAATTTTGTTGCATGATTTTTTTGTTAGCATTTTCTGGTGTGTTGTATGAAAAGGGGTTCCACTTAACATTTATATAACCATATTGCCAGAAATGTCCATTCATTTAAAAAGATTCTTTTTATCTATTCTTGTATGCTTATGTCTTGCATCCCCACATCTCTTGCATTTTTCCTTTATTCCTCATGTTTCTCATTCTCATCCTCATTCAAATTCAAGTCCTCTGCACCTTACATTTGGACTATTGCAAGGGCCTCCAATATGGACCTCCTTGCCTCATTTTCCAGTTCATCCTGCATGTGATAGCCAGAAGTCTACTTAGACAAACGAAACTCAAAACAGTCAGCAACAGCATTTTGTATCAGCATCTTGGAAAAGAGCTCAGAAAGAAAATCATCAGCAATCCAAGGAAAGGGTATATTGTTACAGGTTTACTTACAGGAAACCTGCAAGTAAATAAATATACATGACAATCAGATGAGCAAAGCAGGTCCAAGAGACTGTCTCTGGGATCAGAGAGAAAGGAGAGATCGAAGCTGACTGGATAGAGGAGTGGGATTCTGAATGGCCTTACAGAAAATGTGGTCTTTCTGTCAAGTCTTGAAGTTGTTATTATCCAAAAGAAAAGATGACAAGAGAAAGTATTCTGGGGGCAGAAACAATATGTGCAGACACCACTGCCAAGCCAATGGTTTGTTTGTAGACGAGAAAGCTGAATAAGATAAAACAGAGGACGCCTCGGTGGTAGAAGAGCTAGTTGGAATTTGGATTTCTGTTGTGCAGAAACACGTAACAAAACAACACCTCTCCATTTCTTTCCTATATTTTATCATAGCTCACCAACCCAACAGGTTGGCAGAGAGGTATCTTATAGTCTAGACTACTTGAAGCTGCTTTAGTCTATGCTCTCTAGTCCATGCCATATCTGAGGTTTAAATTTTCTCCACTGCATCTTTCCAAATGGGTTTGGAGTCTCTTCTTTAATGCTTTTATGAGCAGAGTATGTGGAGGACAGTTGTTTAGACCAGGCTCAGGAGTCAGACTGCCCGCATTTGAATCCTAGCTCATGACTATGGTAGACCGTGGCCAGACCTGCTGCATTGAAGGCTAAAATGGGCACTCTGGCCAAACAAGAACCAAAATATGGAAATAATTAGATTAAATACCAGTGGCTCAACCAAAAATTATGAAGCTGGAGCCTCAACACAAGGGTCTAAATGATGTGGTTCCCTCCAGCCTAAAAAGGAATGAAGGGCAAGTACAGTATTGAAGATTCTTCTAACCTGGAGGGTCTATGTGACTTGCTGAAATGACTACTTTAGGCATGTTTCCTTGAGAAAAAATGTCGTCACTAGAGAGATTTATCTCCTTCCCATCCTGCTCTTAAGTGTATTATTATTATTTTGCATTGCTTACTGGTTGAAGCACTAGTAAAACAACAAGAAAATTAATCTGATCACACTCAGAGTTATCAGTCTTGCCAGTCTGGACCCAGACCAACCTCTGCATAGCTTAATCACTTATAAATTTGATTTGCTCATCTGTGAAATGGGACTGATTTGAGGATTAAATGAGATAATGGTATCAAAGTCCTTGACAGGGCCTAGCTCATGGGAAGTAGGAGTGAAGGTTGGTATTATTACTAAGTCATTGTCTCAGATAGTTACCTGTTCTGTTGGTGCCACTGCTTTCTTATCCTGAAGCAGAGGGTCATACCTACACACTCTACCTCTTGGTTTTCATCCAAATTTTTGTAGAATCAGCTAAATTCTTCCTTCTTGGCTGTTCTCTTTTCATGTTACCTTTAAATCATTTAGCTTGCCTACCCCATCTTAGCTCATGGGCCTCCATCTTTCCATCTGATTACACCAAAAATCTTAGATTCATATCGACTCCTCTCTTTTTCTGATATCCCAGGTGCAATCTGTTGCATCTCCCTTCCACACCTTGTCCGAGCCACTGTAATGTCTCTCCTGGCTTATTGCAGTAGCCTCCTAATTGGTCTCCCTGTTTCTGTCCTTATCCCCATTTAACTTATACTCAATGCAGCAACCAAAGTGATCGGATAAAATAAAAATTGGTCTAATCTTTTACTCTTTTATTCAAACCCTTAAATAACTTTCCATCTCATTCAGAGTAAATGGCAAAGTTCTCTTAATATGAGCTAGGAGGCCCAAAATAATTTGAACGCCTCTATCTCTTATCTCATTGTCTCCTATTCTCCTTCCTCACCCCTATATACAATGACTTCCCCAATCTGGTAATTTGTGCTATGGTGTGAATTTCTGAGTCCAAATGCATGACTTTACATTATCTGTATACAAGTATCTCTTGTAGTTGTGGTTTTTCTTTTTTTTTTTTCAAAAATTTTTTTTTTTTAAGTAGGCTCCACACCCAGTGTGGGACTTAAACTCATGACCCTGAGATCAAGAGTCACATGCTCTATTGACTGAGCCAGCCAGCTACCCCTAGATGTGGCTTTTCAACATCATCTCAAATTCTGGTGCTCTCATCCAGCTAATGACCATTCCAAGGGCATGTTGTGTTTACATTTGATCAACATGTCAATTATGTCCTCACTCATGTAAGCCATAATAAGAATTTTGAGTAGATCAGATTGGAGAACAAAGACCTTTCACTTACCACCTGAGGCTTATTTATTTATTTATTTATTTATTTTTAATTTAAATTTTTTATTTAAATTTAATTTAGTTAACATATAGTGTATTATTAGTTTCAGGGGTAGAATTTAGTGATTCATCAGTTGCATATAATACCCAGGTCTCATTACATCAAGTACCCTCCTTAATGTCCATCACCCAATTACCCCATACCCCGATCCACCACCCCTCCAGCAACCCTCAGTTTGTTCCCTATAGTTAAGAGTCTCTTATGGTTTGCCTCTGTCTCTGTTTTTATCTTATTTTATCTTTCCTTCCCTTCCCCTATGTTCATCTGTTTTGTTTCTTAGATTCCACATATGAGTGAAATCCTATGGTATTTGTCTTTCCCTGACTGACTTATTTTGCTTAGCATAATACCCTCTGGTTCCATCCATGTCATTGCAAATGGCAAGATTTCATTCTTTTTGATGGCTGAGTAATATTCCATTGTATATGCCACTAGAGGCTTTTAAGATAACATTATTAAGACTACTCATCCAGTTGCAAATACATGTATCTCTTCATTTCATATTTCTCAAACTTGTTCCTTAGCAAGATGAGGAAATGTAGAAGAGGTAAATGTATTTCTGAAGGACATATGGCTTATAAGCAGCAGATGTGGATCTAGACTGTTGGTCCAAGGTCTTTCTGAATATTGCATAATACTTTCAGCATTTTCGTATTTTCCACCACACCAAACACAGTATTTTGCAAGTCCTCAATAAACATATGTTTATTGTTGATTAATATACCTTGCCTTGGCTTTCCTACAAAGTAAGTCCTTCATTTAGACCTGTGGCTCTCAACTGGAGGCAATTTTGCCTCCAGGGGACATTTCCCAATATCTGGAGACAATTTTTGACTATCACAAATGGGAAATGCTGCTAGCATCTACTGGGTAGAGGTCAGAGGTACTGCTAAACATCCTACAGTACACAGAACAGCATCCTACAACAAAGAATTATCTGGTCCAAAATGTGCTGAGATTCAGAAACCCTGATTTAGAACGTAGCTTATTGATTTATAAGCAGTTAAGAGAAGGTCTAAAAGTGCACCAAAGCAAGCTGATTATTTTTTCTCTCTGGTGTCCTTGTTAATGGACCCAGCTTTTAAATAAAACAAAAGAGCACTTGAGTTGAAAAAAAACAGATACACAAATAAAACCTTGCAGCCCAGCTCCTTTTAGTACCTGAAGTCCTTGTACTTGTACTGAGGGATGATAACCAAGCAACAACCTCCCTCCTCAGCTGGGATAAAGAAAGTTGTACTCATTACATATTCATGTTTGCAATGGCATTCTTCGCTTAAGAGATTCAGGGCACATCATTAATTAAAGCAATGAATTCCCCGGAAACAACACTAATTAAATCTCAAAATCAAAACAGAATAAAAAGGCAGACCTCATTTTTCAATCCCATCTGAGCAACTGAGAAAAACCATACAGCTTCACGAGGCCGAGTGAGGAAGGGTGGTGGGATTTATCAAGAGGGCAGACCAGCCACCTTCACTTACACTTTCTCTCCTTTCTTGCTGCTGGTTCCAAAAGCGAGCCATAGGCAGAACTGCCAAAAAGCAAAGAGCTGGTTGGTAGTGGCAGCCCTAGCATTTACATGGTTTTATCTTCCCTAAAGAAGCAGTGGGACTCCGGAGCAGCAGGAGGGTGAGAGTTTAAGGGGTCAGAGATCCGCTCTCTTCACAGACAACCTTGGCCCTCTGCTTTTCTACTCCATATCTGATATTTGGGCCACCTCATTGTTTAACTCCCACATATTTACTGATTACTTCCATGTCTCTATTTCTCATTCTGGGAACTGCTGAATGCTTTGCATGCATTGTCTTTTTAAAATTCTTCAACAGCCCTATGTACTTTTACTCACATTTTTTAGATTATGAAATTATTAAGGTTTAGAGAAGTAATTTGTCCTAGATCACATGTATAATAAGTGTAAAACCTTTCTTTTTTCCCCTCTTCATTCTCAATTCCATTGTTTGGTTCAGCTTCCCATTGTTTCTCATCTGGATCATTGTCCCAGTTTCCTAAACTAGACTCCCTGGTCTTGCTTCCTTGCATGCCATTCTCCACTCTGCAATCAGAACAATCTTTCTAAAATGCAGATCCAAATAGGGGTGCCTGGGTGGCTCAGTCGGTTGAGCATTCCACTCTTGACTTTGGCTGGGTCAGGATCTCTGGGTTGTGAGATCACACCTCCTGTTGAGCCCCGCATCAGGCTATATGTGCTCCGCACAGAGTCTGCTTGGGATTCCCTCTCTCCCTCTCCCTACCACCACTTGTGCTCCAAATAAATAAATAAATAAATAAATAAATAAATAAATAAAATCTTAAAAAAAATAAAATGTGGACGTGATAATGACCACTGGCCCTGTTAGCCTAACTAAATGATTTATGGTTCCCTGAATTCATCAGAATCTATGTCTTCAAACATGCTGTTTATCTGACATTTAGTTTTCTTAAAAATCCAGCTGAAAAGATAGCCATGTTGGGTAGAAAGGTAGTCTTACCCTTCTTTAAATAGAGACCATGTTACCTGCCTTATTAACATTTGTTAAAACAAAAAAAGAAAAAAAAGGTAAACTTTCTGAGTAATCCTAAAATGTTTGTAAAATAATTTCCCATCCACAGTATCAGAAAACTTGTTTAGTTATTTTGATTATGTCATTGAAATGGATTTCATTAGGTCTGACCATCTTACCATTGGACGATGATGAAATTTATCACTTTTCTTTTTCCCTTGTCTCTAAAATGCCAAAAATGTAATTTTTAAAAGTGTTCTGAAGGCACCCCAAACATATTTCACTGACCTTTTTTACCCTGAAAGTTAAACACATATGCAGGGCATACATGTCTGTGGATATTCCAGTTGGCTCCTCTCTCAGTCCCTTGACACTTTGACTCATTTGGTCCAATCTTTCAGGAGGTGCTACATTCAGGGAAATACAGTCCTTCTGAATCTGCTGTACTTGCTTTTCTAGAAGGACATAAATGGGGCTGGAGATTATATCCAATGGCTACCTCCTGTAGCACCCAGGAACTTTTCCCTATCTATGCCATTCCATCCCTACACTCTTTTCTCAACCTCCTCCCACTCTTCCTCTCCACCCACCTGCTCCATCACTTTGCAGCTGTCTCTGCTCTCTTCCAGATAACCACCGAGTCAGCTTTTGTATTTTCTACACCTCCCACATTCCAGGGATTCCATTACATGAAATCTAAGTAGAGTCTGGTGATATCATGAGAGCAGAGGGAGAGCAGACAAAGTGGGCAAAATCAGGTCACTTATACTTTAATAATTTAATCCCATCGCAATTACAATTTTTTTTTTTTTTTGGAGGATAGGGTCCATACTTCCATTTGTAATTATGATTTTGGTGGTGCAAGGAACCTTAGGATCAGATAGTCTACTTTTGTAATTCTGTAGGTGAGGAAATAACAAAAGCCTGAATAGATGTGCCTTGCCTGTGGTCACACCATTTGTGAATGCCATGGTTAAGCCAGACCTTCTGCCTGGGGGTCAGGATATCTTCTAGTATTCTGTGCTGTGTAAACTCCTCATTTGTTGCTCAGCACATTGCCTCTTGTGAGATATGTACGAGGTGAATGTGAGAACAAACAAAAAGAGATGTGATTTAGTTATTACACTTAAAGTCGAGGATCCTTCTCCCAACCACACCACGACAGAAGAAGAACCAGAGGGAGTAGCAAAAGAAGGTGGGTCTGTCAGTCTGCTTATGCTGTTTTAGTTAAATTTTGTTACAGACTACCTGGGGGTCTAGTATTCTATTTCAGGGATATAATGAACATTTAAAATGAAAGTGAACACATCCCACTCCACCCCAAATGGCTTTTTTAGTTTCTATTGACTATGATTTTTTTTTTTTTTTAAGATTTTATTTATTTATTTGACAGAGAAAGACACACAGAGAGAGGGAACACAAGCAGGGGAGTGGGAGAGGGAGAAGCAGGCTCCCCGCTGAGCAGGGAGCCCGATGTGGGGCTCGATCCCAGGATCCTGGGATATGCCCTGAGCCGAAGGCAGAGGCTTAATGACTGGGCCACCCAGGCACCCCTATTGACTATGCTTTAATAATAATAAAAATAGTAACAAGAATACTAGTAGCTACGATTACTGGTTGCATTCTATGTGCCCAGCCTCCCACTTCCGGCGGGCCTGCGAGCGCGGAGGGGCGCGGGCGGGGGCCCGCCGCTGGGGGTGGCAGGATAGGCTGGGCACGGCCGCTGGTGCGCGCGGCGCTGTCCAGGTCCCAACGGTGCCAGTGGGCCCTCCATTCCGCTGGCACCATGGGCAGTTGTCACACAATGGGGCCCAACGAGGCGCTGGTGGTTTCAGGGGGCTGTTGTGGTTCTGACTATAAACAGTACGAGTTTGGCGACTGGGCCTGGGCCTGGTGGAGTATCTCTGACACTCAGAGACTATCTCTGGAAGTTATGACCATCCTGTGTCGCTGTGAGAATATTGAGACGTCGGAGGGGGTCCCGCTATTCCTAACAGGGGTTGCACAGGTAAAGATCATGACGGAGAAGGAGCTCCTGGCAGTGGCCTGCGAGCAGTTTCTGGGCAAGAACGTGCAGGACATCAAGAACATCATCCTGCAGACCCTGGTGGGGCACCTGCGCTCCATCCTCTGGACCCCGACTGTGGAGCAGATTTATCAGGACCGAGACCAGTTTGCCAAGCTGGTGCGGAAGGTGGCGGTCCCTGACGTCAGCCGTGTGGGCATCGAGATCCTCAGCTTCACCATCAAGGACGTGTATGACAAAGTGAACTATCTGAGCTCCTTGGGCAAGACGCAGACTGCCGTGGTACGGAGAGATGCGGACACTGGGGTGGCCGAGGCCAAGGGGGATGCAGGCATCTGGGAAGCAGAGTGCAAGAAGGAGATGCTGGATGTGAAGTTCATGGCAGACACCAAGATTGCCGACTCCAAGCGAGCCTTTGAGCTGCAAAAGTCAGCTTTTAATGAGGAGGTCAACATCAAGACCGCCGAGGCCCAGCTGGCCTATTGAGCTGCAGGGGGCCTGGGAGCAGCAGAAGGTCCGGCAGGAAGAGATTGAGATCGAGGTTGTACAGCGCAAGAAGCAGGTCGCCGTGGAGGCGCAGGAGATCCTTCGCACCGACAAGGAGCTCATTGCCACAGTGCGCCGCCCCGCCGAGGCTGAGGCCCACTGCCTACAGCAGATCACGGAGAGTGAAAAGGTGAAACAGGTCCTCTTAGCACAGGCAGAGGCTGAGAAGATCCACAGACACGGGGAGGTGGAGGCAGCGGTCATCCAGGCGATGGGCATGGCAGACTCTGAGCGAATGAAGCTCAAGGCCGAGGCCTACCAGAAATACGGGGATGCAGCCAAGATGGTGCTGGGGCTGGAGGCCCTGCCCCAGATTGCTGCCAAAATCGCCGCCCGCCCCCACCCCCGACCAAAGTCGATGAGACTGTGCTTCTCAGCGGGGACAACAGCAAAGTGACATCAGAAGTCAACCGACTGCTGGCTGAGCTGCCTGCCTCTGTGAAGGCCCTCACAGGCGTGGACCTGGCCAAGATACCCCCAATGGAGAAGGTCACCGGTGTGCAGGCATGAGGCTCCTGAAGGCCTGCACCCTTCAGCAGCCGTTTTCCTACCACAGTGACAACCAGAACGCTGCTGACTCTGGTGCCTCATTTTATAGGGAGCAGAAGTGTTGCGTGCTCAGGCCTTCTCTGGCTGTCTTCCCCCTCCCCTGTCTCTGGCTCTCTCCTTTCTCTTCTCACCCTTCCCACACCTTCACTTTCACTGCCACGTCCATCTGGTTTGTCTCTTCCACCCTCGTCTCCCATCTCCCTGTCCGTCTCTTCCTCTGTCTGTCATTTTCTCTCCCTCTCTGCTCCCACCCTCTACACACATCATGTAGTTTAAGCTGAAGACGTTTATTATAGCCACTGTCTGTCTGTGGGGGGTAGTAGCCCTGCTGCTCCTCAGAATCCTGGTGCCTTGAAGTTCTCTGTGCTTCTGTCCCTCCTCCCTGTGGTCCTTGCCAAGATGCGGCATGGGTGCAGAGGGTCTGGGTAGGCTGGCCACCTTCCTCTGTCCTGGCCTGGTCTTCCCAGCCCTGAGCCTTACCCCAGGAAGTCCCCAGCCTCCCCAACTCCGGACCCCCTAGGCCTCACTGGCCATTGCCCTCTTCAGCCCCAGGCCTGCTCTCGTACCTTACCTCTCTCTCCCTACCTAGGGGCACAGAGGCAAGGCACTCTGGTAAAGCAATTTAGAAAAGAAGAAAAAAGATGGAGAACTTATATTCTTATATTCTCTCACTTAATTTAATCTTCAAGGGGCGCCTGGGTGGCTCAGTCGTTAAGCGTCTGCCTTCGGCTCAGGTCGTGATCCCAGGGTCCTGGGATCGAGCCCCACATCGGGCTCCCTGCACCGCGGGGAAGCCTGCTTCTCCCTCTCCTACTCCCCCTGCTTGTGTTCCTCTCTCGCTATGTCTCTCTCTGTCAAATAAATAAATAAAAAAAAAAAATCTTAAAAAAAAAAAAAAATAATTCTATGAAATACCTGTGTGTGTGTGTATGTATGTATGTATTTTACAGATTAGGAAACTGAGGCTCAGAGGAACAAGATAATTTATTGTCACTCAGTAAGTAGTAGAATCAAAGTGTAAACCCAAGTCTGCTGGTCTCCAAGAACCTAAGCTTTTACTCAGTGCCATATAAGGCAGAAGGTGACAGCTCCCACCTCATTCTGCATTGTCCTATGTATAGCTCATTCTTTCATTCAAGGAACTTTTATAACAATGCACTGGTGCCAGTGATAGGAATACAAAGTTGAACAAAACACTTTTCTGCCTTCAAGGAGACTGTACTCCAGTGTGGAAAACAGACAAGCAAATTCACAATTGCAAATCAACGGTTGTGTTGCAAGAAAGTGTTTTCCTAGAGGCATAAATGTGCTACCTGGGGTGCCATAGAGGACATCAAACCCAGCGGGAGCGGAGATGATCAGGGAAGGCTTGCAGGACAGCAGGGCACTGAGCGAATGTTTAAGCAGGAACAGATGTCAGTGAGAGGAACTGTATGTGTGAAGATGTGGAACACGATGAACTCAAGGAGCGGTGAGTAATTCAGGTAGACTGGAGGGAGGGGACCATGTGGGGCTTAGCAGGGAGGCTGTCTGGGGCCAGGTCCTGCAGGGCATCTGGACCATGTTGAGTGGTTTGGAATTGATCCTCAGTGCCATGGGAAGTCACTGCTGAATTTTTATCAGTGAAATGACATAGTCAGAGATGGTGTGGGGCATGTACTTGTATTGGATGGGATATGGAGGATAGAAAGGCAAGATGGGGCACTGGATGGGGGCATGAGAGATGGTAAGCAGGGGTGCTGGAGGGGAAGCTGCTGTAATCCAGGTACAAATAGAGGAGAGCAGACAGGACCCTGGAAGGGAAAATGGAAAGGAGCAAACGGGTTCCCCAGATTTGAAGCAGATCTTTGGCTGCCCTGGGTGTGTGTGTGTGTGTGGAGGGGGGACGACTCACTAGATGTCAGAAGTTGTTTGTTCCATTGGCATTTGACTCTGCCCCTTTCTCAGTGCCCCTATCCTGAATGTGCTGGCTGTTGGAACAGAAGGAAAAAGGTCAAATGTGAGATGAATCACAAAGGACTATGACCAAGAAAGAGACAACCAAGGGACCCGAGGGAGGGCAAGAAGGAAGAGATGTTATCCCTTTCTTCTCACCTTACGCCTTGCATCCCCTTTCCCTCTGCCTTGTCTCTTACTCTTTCTCTGCCTCTGGGACTTTACACAGAGTGCACCATGGCGAAAGGTCCTAGGTGGGCAGGGCTAAACATGAAACATGACTGAAACTATAGCACCGATTAACTCTAGAATATGGTCCTTGCTAAGCTGAGACCTCTCCTAGAAGAACTGCTTCGTGACTCAAGCACACTGAGTGGGGGAAGGGCTGAATTTGGGGGAGCTCAGTGCTCGCTTCTACAATATTCCTTGAAAAAGCCTAAGAACTGCTTAAGAAGAGTATCTATGTTTTTCCATTGATAGGTTACTATGAGTTTGAACCCAGGCCCTGTAAATTTGCTGTGATGTTAATGACCTTTTGTTTATAATAGATCTAAAAGAAGATTCTCAAATTATGCAATCCTCATTGCCAAAAAGCTTTCGGGTGGCCTTGTGAGTAAAATGAAGAAAAATAGCACATAAATTCACATCCATTTTCCAATGTAAATGGCCATTTTATTAAAAATGGAGTCTATAACAGGGCACTCATAGTTTAAATTAATGAGTCCTCAAATAATACTTATTATTGCCAATTATTTTTTCATATAATATAAAATCTCTGGGTTCATAAATAACATTCTTTCCCTATTCAGGAAAAGCCGTGCTCAGCAATGTGTTATTCATGACTTAATTATTCTATAGATGCTTCATTCATATGCATGCAGATATATCTAGCAGCATTGCATTTTAATGAAGATGCTGAAAGGCAGCAGGCTATAATTTTTAACAGTGAATTCTGTCAGGATTGAACAATAGCAGCTCCTGGAGAGGACTAGGAAATAGCAGAGCCCAGAAAGAAAATTAAAAACCCATTTAAATATTTTAATTATAATCTTCATTAGTGAAATTTGAAATCCTTTTGCATATCCACAGCTTCTGTGTTTAGGAGCTATTTTTGCTGGAGGAGAATAATTTTGAGGAAGGGGAATATTTTCTTTTTTTTTTTAAAGATTTTATTTATTTATCTGACAGAGAGAGATACAGCGAGAGAGAGAACACAAGCAGGGGGAGTGGGAGAGGGAGAAGCAGGCTTTCCACTGAGCAGGGAGCCCGATGCGGGGCTCGATCCCAGGACCCTGGGATCATGACCCGAGCCGAAGGCAGACGCTTAACGACTGAGCCACCCAGGCGCCCCAGGAAGGGGAATATTTTCAAGATTCCCTGGGTTGAGGTACAAGCCCTCCCTAGGGAGCACAGGAATAGGGCCTTCTGCTCCTGCGCCTGCCACCTTCGTAGCTTGACTTCTTTTTATTGAAGTAGTAGGCTCAAAAAGACCAGTTAGGTCAACCTCACAAGGTACAATGAGAGCAAGAAGGGGTTGTGGGGGAGATTCATTTGAGGGTTTTTTTTTTGTATGCATGTGCTGCATACACACATAGGAGATGTAGGATTTTAGCATTGGCTGGATGCACCTCAAATGTCAATCGCTCGACACTCCAGAAAGCTCAGCCTGACTAGAAACAATAAAGACCTATTTTGACTATAGACATTGCCACAATTCTGTTACGGTTTCTCTCTTTCTCATCTTCCCAGAGAGGGAGAAATTTCAGAAAAATGCTACGATTGTCAGAAGCACGTGGAGTCAGCTAAGTAAAGTGTGAAACAGGCCATAATGATACTTGTTGTGTCATAGAATAAAAGCCAAATAGCAATGTATCTCTGCCATGTTTAGGTATGTGAGGAGAGCTATGACCGTGCACGTGCCAGGACATTTTGGGCATTTAGGAAGGTGTGCCATATTCTGGAAGGGTGAGGAATAAGCAGTCCACGCACTACCCTGGGTTTCCTCCTACTCGGTTGAAACTGCTCTTGTTCTGTTCGCCAGTGTTCTTTATGTCGTCAAACCCACCACGCACTTTACTGTGTTCCTCTAAATCTGCCTCTCAGTAGAATTGAACACAGATGGCAACTTCCTTTCTTCAAACATGCTTCTCTCGTGACTCTCGAGACGCCATACGCATGTGCTTTTCAGACTTCTTGTCTTTTCCTTCCTGGCTTTTTAATTTTTTAATGTTGACCTTCCTCTGACAAATATAATTTTAATTTTTTACGTACCTGAATTTTCAATCTTTTCCTGTACTTTAAATCTTTGAGTAAGGAATTCCTTAACCCAGATTCATGAAGTGCTTCTAAAATGTCGTATAAATGTTTAAAGGTTTCTCTTTGCTTGTCATATTTTAGGTAGAAATCCAGTCTTTTTTTTTTCCTATATGTATGACCATTTGTCCTAAAATTACTCATTAAATAGAATCCCCTTCACAAATGATCTGCAAAGTCATCTCTGTCATATATCAAAATTTATAAAAATATAGATCTGTGTGTTAGTTACATAACAAATTACCACAAATGTTGTGGTTTAAAACAACACCATTTATTATCTCACAGTTCTGTACATCAGAAGTCCAGCTCAGCTGGGTTTTCTTAAATGTCGAAGCTGAAATCAAGGTGTTGGCTGGGCTGGGCTCTTATGTAGAGGTTCCGGAGAATAATCTGCTTTCAAACTTATTCAGGTAGTTGGCAGAATTCAGTTCCTTGGTGCTACAGCATTGATGTCCCCATTTCTTTGGCCATGAACCTGGGTGTACTCTTAGCAACTCAAGGCCACTCATATTCCTTGGCGTGTGGTCACCTCCATCTTCAAAGCCAGCAATGTCATGTCATATTCTCTTCGTGCTTCCAGTCTCTGAGTTCCACTTCGTCCACCAGCCAGAGAAAATTCTCTCTTTCTCAGGGGCTCGTTTGATTACATTAGGTTTACCCAGATAATCTCCATTTTTCCACATAATATAATCATTTAAGAAGGATGTTTTATCATATTTGACCTCAATCAAGGGGAGGATATTATATAAGGGCAAGGATCACTGGGAGTCATACTTGGAATTCTGCCTACCACAATCTGTTTGTGGGCTTTCTAACTTGTATCACTGGCTTATCCTTATCAAGTTCTATCAAGAATCCCTCTGATTGGGGCACCTGGGTGGCTCAGTCGGTTGGGTATCTGACTCTTGATTTTGGCAGAAGTCATGATCTCAGGTCATGGGATCAAGCCCTGAGTCAGGCTCCACACTGGGAGCCTGTTTGGGATTTTCTCTCTCCTCTCCCTCTGCCCCCCAACCCTGCTCACACATTCTCTCTCTCTCTCTCAAAAGAAAAAAAAAAAAGAGAATCCCTCTGATATTTTAATTGAAATTACATTGGATCTATATGGTTTTATCTTTTTGATATTGATTTTTTATTTAAAAATATTGTCTCTCTCCTTATAATTTTGTCCATGAATTTTGCATATCTTTTCATTTTTCATGTGTCATAATGAAATGTTCCAATGACCTCTGACCGAAAGCAAAATTTTTGACTTGAGGTGGGACTTCCAGAATGATTGAGTAAGGAGTTAGGCAAATTTTCTCCCCAGAAAGCAAATACAAAACCAGGTAAAACTGTCAAAAATAACCATTTTAAGATTTTGAAAACTGACCAAAGGCATCCATCGAACTGAGAGGTAATTATTCAAGAAAAACCCTCAGCAGCAGTGAGAATGGTGGGAGTCTGTGGCATTTTATCCTGGAGCTTCTGCCATTCCACATTCCAGCTCTGCTGTTCAGTAATTTTTACTAGGACATGGCAAGCTGTGAGGACTGGCAGCCTCTTTACCAGAGGGGGATGCTTTGCTTTGGAGTGGAGCATAGATACCCAAGGGTATTGTCATAAATGATAGGCAAATCTAGGAATAATAGCAAACAATTTAAGAAGGCCAATATCGCAGCTAGCCTGCGGTCATAATACTGCTTGGGTAAGCAGTAGACTGACAGACCAGTCAGAAAATGCAAAGGGAAATCCACAGATTGAGAGAGTGATAGTGGGTCTTCGAAGTGTTCTCCAAGCCTGGTGATCTGGAAGACCGTATGCATGCTCCGGGACGTGCTCACACAGAGGAAAGTTCAGATAGGGCCCTGGCTATCTCTTTGCCTCTGAGGAATGTGAAGCCTTGTGTATGCAGAAGGAATAAGCTAGAACAGACTTGTAAACTGCCTGAACTTTGATAACACTCCTTAAATACACATAGCTCTGTTGACAGAGTGGGAGCCTTACGAGATGTTTATGCATAACCTCTGATCAGTCATTGGCTGACCATGAAGCTGTGCTGACCCCTAGGGAGCCAGGCTTAAAAATAAAACAAAAATAACGTTTTTAAGAAAAACCTGAGCAGGGGCGCCTGGGTGGCTCAGTTGTTAAGTGTCTGCCTTCGGCTTAGGTCATGATCCCGGGGTCCTGGGATCGAGCCCCACATCAAGCCCCACATCGGGCTCCCTGCTCAGTGGGAAGCCTGCTTCTCCCTCTCCCACTCCCCCTACTTGTGTTCCCTCTCTCGCTGTGTCTCTCTCTGTCAAATAAATAAATAAAATCTTTAAAAAAAACCAAACCTGAGCAGACATCGGTTGATGCACACTACTGGGAAGACAGACTCTACAGAGTTAATCCAGGCAAGTCATTAAACAAAAAAATCAGCAACAACAACTACCCCGGAGGGCATAAGAATCCAGAGTTGCTGTAATATACTAAGTAAAAATTTCCAATTTAAAAAATCACATGCAAAAAAAGAACAAAAACAAAAAATCTAAACCCAGGAAAGTGTGACCATACACAGGAAGAAAAATGAAGGGGTTCAGGACATGCCACCCCAAAATATACCGTCTTGGTATATTGATTATTTTGAGTTAAAGGCATTTGAAAACAGCAGGTGCAAGCAAGGCACTCTGAGTCCCCTTTTCCTCCTGACAGCAGACGTTAAAACGACCACGGGAGAGCTGCCCTCCCTCTGCCACAAGGAAAGAAACCTCCTCGTCACCAGAAATGGGAGTCAGGGCCAAGAGAATTCTATACAAACTGGCCTTGTTAAAATAACTCTTACCTTCTTTTAGTGTCCTTATTTATTTGACTTCTCCACAATGGCCATACTTGTTCAACCCGGTATATAAGCATTTAGGTTTTGCCACTTCTTTGGGTCTTCATTTCTTTATGAAGGTGCCCATGTCACGTAAGGTAACATTAAATAAACTTGTATGCTTTTCTCCTGTTAATGAGTTGTATGTAAATTTAATTCTCGGGCCCAGCCAGAAACCCTAAGAGGGTAGAGTTAAGCTTTTGCCTCCCCGACAGTTTCTAGAGATGAGGGTGGGATTGTACTGGCGGGGCTACTGCTCACCGACAAGACGCTGACAGAGCCTGGGACCCTGACCGAGTCCGCAGTAGGTTCTTATGTGCCGGCTCCCAGATCTCTGCCTGTCTGTTCTGGTCAGGTGAGAGTGGAAAGAGTCTCCCTTTGTCTTTTTCTCTTTCCAAGTTCAGATTGGCAGGGGAAACATTTGTGTAAGCTAGTTCTTGGGGTCTAGCAACTCTAGTACTTTCTGAGTACTCTTGTTTTTGATGGCTCCCCTTCCTCCCAGAGATGGTCATTGTTTTCCTTTGTTTCTGTCTTTTGTCCCCCTTGTCATAAAGAGGAGAATCAGGGTAAAACACCAGCACAGGTCCGGTAAGCCTGTTGTTTGAGCTGGCCCCACAGACTGGTGAGTTTACACTTCTCACGGGGTCTGCATCTTGTTTAGGCAAACTTTGCTGTGGGTCGCACATAAAAAACCCAACAACTGGCTGAGATTCTCCTTTCAGCTTGTTTCATGTCCTGAGCTCTTAGCTTGTGATACCGAGACTGTTCTCTCTGGTCTCTGCCAGCTGGGGGCACAGGTGTCGCGTCTGGATCAGGTGGCCAGCCGAGAGGCTGGGGACCTGACAAGAAGGGACAAGAAGCATTCTCTTGGTCCAGCCATTCCAGTTCTCAGGGCAGTTGCTCTTAACAAAAGGCCCCAGTCCATAAAGAGCCTTTGTCATCTCAACCTTCCACGTCTTATTAGTACTGCGCAAGCCCCATCCAAGTATCACAAATGAGGGGGTCTGGGACGGGAGCAATTTCACATTCTTGAGGGACATTGGAGATACGGTTTTCACAAACACTGTTCTTACTGCTTGTGTCAATGAAGATCTTTGCTTCCTTAGGGTCACTCTGGAAGTGAACTTTTTGGATCACGGGGGCTGCATTTTACATCCATGCCTGGGAAGTGACCTCTGGGTCTTTCTGTAAAAAGGCACATTGGATTGAGTCACTATTGAAATAAATATAACCTTGAAGATCCTACTTGTCAATGGGCAGATAATGGATCTTTTGAATGGGAAAAACCTATATTTGAAAAAATTTTAGAGAGCTCTCACACTAAACAAATGTCTTATCAGTATTTACGGGAAGATCGGACACAGTGGTTTGTAACGGCTGGCCTTATCAGACTTAAAACAAAAGTTAAGGCGTGCCTGGGTAGCTCAGTTGGTTAGGTGTCTCACTCTTGATTTTGGCTCAGGTCATGTGATTGAGCCCCTCATCGGGCTCCTCGCTGAGCACGGAGCCTGCTTGGGATTCTCTTTCTCCCTCTCCCTCTGCCCCTCCCTACAGCTCATGTACACTCTCTCCTTTAAAAACAAAAAAAGTTAAAATCCACGCCCACAATAAATCTTCCTTCTCCACCCACCTATGCTCCCTGTACCCCCAACTTCTTGTCCCTGAACCTTTAGATGATCTATTGAATCTCTGAGCCTCTCCCTCAAATACCCCTACTTAAAATCTGACCTCATCTCCTTAGCAAATTCCATTAACTCTCAAAACTCCTCCAACTTGCCCTCAAAATCTCTTAAACAGCTAGCTTCTTGCTTTAACTTGCCTTTCCCTACAAGATTTACAGAGCACTCTGGCCTGATAACCAGGCCTGCAATATACAGGTTATTTGTATAAATGCTGACAACCAGGAAATAAATTTGCCATATTTTATACCTCCTCCTACTTCCAGGGGCCCAGTAATCAAACTCAGTCAATTCTAGGCCTTGCTATGCAGTGCCCAACCCTGTGGGTGTATCCTGGACCCCCATTACAAAGAATTCGTTTACCCTAGACAGCAGCAGATCTTTTAAATTCCAAAGGAAGCTGTTTTGCCTCTACTTCCAGAAGATGCTACCAAATTTAGAGAGGAGTTAGAAAGATTAGTGGCCTTTCACATCTCCACTCATAGGGACCTTGACTGGCTATTCAAGGATATTCTTCCCACCCATGGTTACATGGTAGTTATCAGGCAGGCTAGATGGCCTCGGGAAGAAAATCACCCCCAACAGAGGAAACAGGTAGCCAGAACTTCTCCCAGACTCTCCTGCGAATGACTCAGCCAGGCCAACATTCAGGGCCTGGTAGTGGGGATAATAGAGACCTTTTCCTCTAAGGTCATTGGTTTAAGGTTACATTATGCACTCAAAGGGGAGGGGAACATCCTAAGGCCTTTGTAGTACACTTTACACAAATATTACAGTAAAACCTGAAGCCCCAGAATATAGAAATCTTTTAGTTTCTGCCTTGGTCTCTCTGATATAAAGAGACAAATCCAAAATAGTGTCTCTGGCTGGGCAGGTCAGTCTCTCAGTATCATTATTGATATAGCTACACAGTTCTTTGAAAATAGCTTGCAAGGAAACAAGAAAAAAAAATTAAAATCAGGAGCCCTTGCTGTGCATATTGAGTCTTGACAGGAACAAAAATGATGACTCGAAGAGTAACTCAGAGTCCACTTATTTTTCTCACCAACCACAGAGCCTTCCCGGTTTGCCTCCAGACTTTTGCAGATATTGGAAAAAACTAGGACCTTGGAAGAACGATTATCCTGAACTTAAATGAAAGGTAGCTCAAACAATTTCCCGAAGCACCAGCACCCTCAGAAGGTCCATCTTTCTCTTCCTGTAGGAAGATACCCCATCAATTGATGGGATCAACTCATCCTTAGTCACACCCCAGAACCCACTATTCAACTTAAAATAGAGGATTGGAAACTGGACTTCTTACCTGACACCGGTGCCACTCTCTCTACCATTATTGCTGTCACCTCTGATTCAATTCAAGTTGCTGGAGTCTCTGGACCGTGTATTCCATTACCCATATCTCAGACCACCCCAATGTTCTTAGTGCCTCTTAACACCCCTCCTGCCTGTCTTATTTCTGAATCCTCACCAGTGATCTTTTAGGTAGAGATTTGGTATGTAACTTTATTTTTTTAAGAAAAGATTTTATGTATTTATTTGAGAGAGAGAGAGAGAGAAGGAGCAAATGCATAAGCAGGGGGAGTGGCAGAGGGAGAGGGAGAAGCAGGCTCCCTGCTGAGCCCGGAACCCCATGTGGGGCTCAGTCCCAGGACCCCAGGGTCATGACCTGAGCCGAAGGCAGATGCTTAACCCACTGAGCCACCCAGGCGCCCTTGGTATGTAACTTTAATGCCACCATACAATGTAGTAAGAAAGGCTTTTTTATTTCCCTGCCCTCAAACTAAACTTCAAGCCTGCTACTTTCCTTAATGAAAACCTATCTCAACTTAAAATCCTCTGAAGAGAATCCTACTTTAAAAGATGTCCCAACTACCCTCTGGCCCTCACATGCAAATGAGGTTGGATTGCACTGAGTGAGTGCAGAGCCTGTGTGCATTTGCCTGGAAAAAGAACAAACTTTTCCCACCAGTAGCCCAGTACCCCCCTCAGGAGACGCCAAATTAGGAATTGAACATATAATAGACTCTTTTTGATAGCAGGGTGTTCTTACCTTTACTTCCTTACCCTGTAACACCCTAATCTTGCCAGTAAAAAAAGGTGGGGGATTTTATTCAAATGGGAATGAAATCTATCCATTTGTATAAGATCTAAGAGCATAAACTCCTTTGTAATTCCTCGCCACCCGTACTTCTAATCCAGCTACCATTCTTTCCTCCATTCCTGCTGACTCAGCCTGGTTTACAGTTATTGATGTCTGCTAAGCTTTCTTTTCAATTCCATTGCATTCTGACTTGCAATTTCTCTTTCCATTTACATTTAGAGGGAGACAATTGACATGGAGACTCACATCCCTCAGGGATATTTTGAGTCTCCCTCAATATTTTTCCAAGTCCTTAAAGCCAACTTAGATTCTGTAGTCTTTACCTAAGGCTCTACACTTGTTCAGTATGTTGATGACGTTTTACTCTGTAACTAAACTGCACAGAGTTCTCTTACCAACTCCCTCATCCTCCTAAAGGCAGACTGAAAGCAGCCATAAAGCTTCCCAGAGTCTAAACTTTAATGGGTACAAACAACTGTGACCTACTTAGGTCATGAGATCTCTCAGGGCACTCAGAAGCTCACTCCAAAATGCCGTGAGTCAATTTTGTCCATCCCTCTCCCTAAAACAGAAAAGCAACCACACACATTTCTAGGGGCAGCTGGCTATTGCCACCAATGGATTCTTAACTTCATTGCTTTTGCTAAACCCCTCCCTGTATGTATGCTCTCCCCCCCATATCACCTCAGAGCCCATTTCCTGGCCCCCAGAGGCATTAACTTCCTTTGAAGCCCGAAAATCCACATTGTCACACCCCCAGCTTTCAACTTACCTCGTTTTTTTTTTTTTTTTAAAGATTTTTTTATTTATTTATTTGAGAGAGAGAGAATGAGAGAGCAAGCACATGAGAGGGGGGAGGGTCAGAGGGAGAAGCAGACTCCCTGCCGAGCAGGGAGCCCGATGTGGGACTCGATCCAGGGACTCCAGGATCATGACCTGAGCCGAAGGCAGTCGCTTAACCAACTGAGCCACCCAGGCGCCCTCAACTTACCTCGTTTTGACAAACCTTTTCACCTATATTGCCATGAAAATAAAGGGATTTTTGCAGGACAAACTTCTACCTCTCAGCTATGTCCTAAAGCGTATTTCCCATATCAGTTGGACCCTGTAGCGGCAGGCCTGGTCCTGTGCCTGTGTGTGGTGGTTGTGGTAGCTGTGGCAGCCGCCCTCATTGCCAAGGCCAGTACTCTTACGTTAGGCTCCCCCATTCGCCTCTAGGCTCCCCAGGCTGTGTCTGCTCTCTGACAAGTACATAAGACAGCATCTCTCTACATGGCCGCGGACCACCTATGAACAAGCCCTGTTAACAGTCCTTCCGTCATCTTACATCGTTGTAGCACTTTAAGTCTGGCTATTCTACTATTGCTCTCTGATGTTGCCATGTGACTGCCTTGCAACTATAGAATTGGTCCCAAAGCCACCAGAAAACTCCTTAGATACCCTTCAGACAACCCAGACTTACTTCCATTTTGCGATGACTCTTATAAATGACATTTCTGGGGAAACATAGTAACCGTCTATGCCTTAGGTTCCGCACATGAAACATGAGGAATATTCTTTGGCTACTATAAAATCAGCCTGAACTGCTAGCCTTGGAGATCTTACTAAAGCCTGCACGCTGATGAAAGGAAAAACTGCCTCTATTTACACTGACTCCAGACATGTGCTTTGTTTTTAAGATTATTATTATTATTATTTATTTTTTTTGAGAGAGAGAGTGCGCGGGACGGAGAGGGAGAGGGAATCTGAAGCCGACTTGTTTTTTGAGTCAGCTATGCTATTGGCATGATCTAGAAACCTTCTAGATTGTTAACCTCTGTTGGTACTCCTATTGCCAATGGGCATATAATTGGTCCTATTACAGACTATTCACCTCCCTCCTAAAACTGTTCTTTGTCCAGCCCATACTAAGGAGGCAGATACTGTATCTCTGGGGAATGATAGGGCTGACAAAGCTGCTAAACATGCAGCCTGAAACAGAACCCTCTATCTTTTCACCACCCAATTTATAAACTTGCCTTTTCTTTGACTGGTATTATTGATTATCAAATGTCCCCAAATCTGGAAAAGACAAATGATTACAAAAGGGTGCTGAACAATTAGACAGATTATACATTGCGCTAAACGGACTTCTGTGGTCCCCTTTCTTTTGGCCTTTTGGTTTGCACTTATCTCCCATGAAATGGGGGATAGTCATGGAATTAAAAGATAATTGCCCTGGCATCCTTAAAATTTCTGACCAAATTATTTATTTCCCAGTGTACTACTTGTAAACCTCACCAAGAAGAAATCAACATGCTTTAGGAAGTCTTCCTAGGCCCACTTTGCCCCTTGCAGTACTCCCAAATGGATTTTATAGATTTGCTTCCCAGCTTTAGGCTACATAGGCTGCATGGTACTTGTCTGTGTGTTTAGTGGTTGGACTGAATGCTATCCAATTAGATGTGCTGATGCCACAACAGTGGGAAAGAAATTCATAACAGAATTGTTTTGGCATGTTATAGATTGAATCTGATTAAGGAACTCATTTGACAGCAGAAATAAGCCATTTGCTTGTAAAACCTCTGAGGTACTCATTAAAATTTCATACCTTGTACCATCCTCAATCAGTGGAGCAAGTGGAACATAAAAATCAAGACATGAAAAGGACTTTAGGAAAAGTCTGTCAAGAAAATGGACTTCAACATTCTCTCTTGTCCTTATAAAAATCTAGAATAGTCCAAATAGGGGACATGGTTTATCCCCTTTTAAAAAATAATGTTGGGTCACCCTATGCCTACAAGCATCTCTAAATCTTCCATTTCTAGATTGAGTGAACATTATGGGGACTTAAGTGAGCAATGTGATGTTATGATTAACTATATACAAGAATTACCTAGTATACTTGGGACAGATCATCAACAGGTAAAAAAGTATGACCTCCAAACAACAGATAAGTCTCACCATCCCTTTCCACCAGGAGATTGGGTATACAGCAAGGTTTTTAGAAGATAGCACACATGGTCACCTCACTGGGAAGGACCTCATGAAGAAGTACTGGTACCCACTTGCACTGCCATCAAAATAAAAGGAAAATCCTCCTGAATTCACCAAACTAAACCCAGATCAGCACTCCTGAGATAGCCAGAAGACCATTCCTATAGGTGACCTTAAAGTAAGGATTTCTAGGATCAATTCCCAAGTCAAGAAGCATATGACATCTTGAAGTAGATAGCTTTTCCCAAGAACGGGATTAGGGAACTGTATTTCCACCTATTTTCTACCCCCAATAAGTCTTCTACTCCACAAAAACAAAAAAACAAACAAACAAACAAAATTAAAATGACACTGTTACTTTTAATGAAGCCTCCTCTTTTTTTGACCATTTATTTAAAGACTGACTAAAGATTGCTTATCTCAATCTGTCTTTTTCTCCCTCTGATCCTCCGCTGTGGCCTTTCTCTCAAAGTGTTTCCCTCATATTAACCCTTATGTTTTCTCAACAGGTCAAGCATAGACCTAATATTCCCTTACACTGGTTTTCCAAATGCTTGACCACATTAACTAACTAGTTTGGTTATTGGTTGTGTCAACATCTAAATCATGCAAAAGAACCTGAGCTGATTTTTGTTCCTGCCAATATGAACCAGCTCTGGAAATGGATATATGACAGGGTATGGTATCCACAACCAAGAAAACAATATCACTCTGCTTTGCCTTCTGTTGAGTTAATTGGACATGAAAAAATCTCTATAGGTTCTCATGGACTGTTCTTTGCTCAGGTAAAGTCATTAGAAGGGAGTTTTTCCCTCTGTGTTGAAAACAGGAATGGTGGGGCACCTGGGTGGCTGAGTCTTGATTTTGGCTCAGGTCATGTTCTCAGAATCATGAGATTGAACCATGTCGGGCTGCCCGCTCAGCACGGTTTGCTTGGGATTTTCTCTCTCTCTCCCTCTTCCTCTGCTCCCCCCCACCCCCGCCACCAGCTTGCATGTACATTCTAAATAAATAAATAAATAAATAATCTTTTTTTTTTTTTTTAAAGATTTTATTTATTTATTTGACAGAGAGAGACACAGCGAGAGAGGGAACACAAGCAGGGGGAATGGGAGATGGAGAAGCAGGCCTCCGGCAGAGCAGGGAGCCTGATGCGGGGCTTGATCCCAGGACCCTGGGATCATGACCCGAGTCGAAGGCAGACGCTTAACGACTGAGCCACCCAGGCACCCCAATAAATAAATAATCTTAAAAAAAAAAAAAGAAAACAGGAATGGTGCTGGATCCTTCCTAGGTGACACACCAAGGCAATATTACCATCAAGCTCCAAATATTACCATTTGGCTCCACGGGTGACATCTTCAAGCCTCTCACAAAGGTCATAGATGGCCTTGGCACTGACTCCTTTGGGACAGACACTTGTCAAATCACTAGATGTTACAGCCAGCTCACAAGCCACCCTTATGTAATCTGGGGTAGCTCAGGTGCTCTCCTGATTAGGCTGCCCAACACCAAAGAATACATATGGATAGACCAAAATTCTTGGCCAGATAACAAAACCAAGCCTCATAACTGCCAAAGCCAAGCTGTAGGTCTCCTGTATCAGATGTTTTGCAACCTGTTGTGCTTCTACAGACTGATGCAAACATATATGGAAGATGGAGGTATATGAAGGATTCAGAAATGGTCAGGACAATTTGGACTTGGATACCTGATGCCTTTCATCACCAGGTGCTCTGTTTTTAAATGTGAGCCAAATCACAAACTTGGGCACCTTTGTTCATAAAGTAGTGCCACATAAACATACTAAGTGTACTAGGCACAGTGTCATAGAAAACCCACTCGTGTGTCACAATTCTAAGTTCTTTTCAGCATTGACACCCTTTTCCCCAGGCTTTGGAAGTTCTGAGTTGGAAAAAGCCATTTGAAATCTTTCTATAATAATAGGACAGGGGTTCAAACTTCAGTGTGCAAACATTGGAAGCACTTCACTTGGAAGTTAATAGTCTAGCTTCTGTTTTCCTCCACAAATGTCATGCCCAGGACACACTGATGGCCCAATAAATAGGAGCTTGTGCAATATCTGGTGGGGGACGCTGTTTCTGTGTAAATCACATGGGAAAATCATGTCTCATATGCATCTTTAAAGGACAAGATAAACACTCTCCATCAGATGTATGAGGCTCAACTGTTTTTTTTTTTTTTTTAAATTGGATTGAATTATTCCCAGGGTTGGGAGACTGGTTTAATGGGATATGGAGAAATGTGCTTAGATTTTTTTCTTATCTGCTTATTCATTCTTGTTCTAATCTATGTTCTTCTCTTCCTTTAAAGATTTCTTACCAGTCAGTTACTAACCCATTTCTACCAGCTCAGCTTTTAATATGTGAAACTTCAGGGAATTTTTCAGATGGGGAAAATAACGGTGTTCAGGACATGCCATCCCAAACTATGCCATCTTGGCATATTGATTTTTTTAAAAAAGATTTTATTTATTTATTTGACAGAGAGAGAGAGTGTGCACAAGCTGGGGGAGTGGCAGGCAGAGGGAGAGGGAGAAGCAGGCTTCCCGCTGAGCAGGGAGCCAGATGTGGGGCTCGATCCCAGGACCCTAGGATCATGACCTGAGGTGAAGGCAGATGCTTAACCAACTGAGCCACCCAGGCACCCCAGCATATTGATTATTTTGAGTTAAAGGCACTTAAAAAACAGCAAGTGCAAGAAGGACACTCTGATTCCCTCTCATCCTTCTGAAGGCAGAAGTTAAAACGACCACGGGAGTGCTGTGCTGCCCATGCCTGGGAGAAAGAAATGTCCTCATCCCCAGAATTGGGAGTCGAGGCTAAGAGGATTCTGTACAAACCAACCTTGTTAAAATAACTCTTAATATTCCTTTGTTCTCCTGACTTATTTTAGTTGCTTTTCCACAATTGCCATCCTTTGTTCAACACAGTATGTAAACATTTAGGTTTTGCCACTCCTTTGGGTTTTCATTTCCCTATGAAATCTTCCGTGTCATGTAAAACTAATATTAAGTAAATTTGTATTTCTCTTGTTAATGTGTGTTATATCAATTTAATTCTCAGGCCCAGATGGAGACCCTAAGAGAGTAGAGGTAAAGCTTCTGCTTTTCCTACAAAAACAATCAATAGAAACTTTCTCTGAGGGGGGCCATATACTGGACTTGGCAGAGGAAGACTTCAAAGCAATTATTATGAACATATTTAAATAAAGGAACCAATATCTTAAAATGTAAAGAAAAATATAACAATTATTCATCAAATAGAGAATGTCAATAAAGAAAGAATATTTAAAAAATCAAATAGAAATTCTAGAATTGCAAAGTACAATAATTGGGATGAAAAATTCATAGGAGGGGCTCAATTACAAATTTCAGCTGGCAGAATAAAATGAATCAGTGAAATTGAAGATATATCAAGAATTATAAGAAATCACAGAAAGAAAAATGAACAGAGTCTCTACGACCTGAGGAACATCAACAAGTGATCCAACATAAGTGTCCCAGAAGTAGAGGAGAGAATAGGGAAGAAAAAATATTTAAGAAATAATGTCAGAGGACCTGGGTGGCTCCATTGGTTAAACGGCTGCCTTTAGCTTAGGTCGTGATCTTGGGGTCCTGGAATTCTGCCTGCATTGGGCTCCCTGATCAGCAGGGAGTTGGCTTCTCCCTCTCCCTCTGTCCCTCTCCACCCCCTCGTGCTCACTCCCACTCTCTCCCTCTCAAGTGAATAGATAAAACTTAAAAAAAAGAAATAATGCCAGAAAATAACTAAATATACATATTTAGTTATATATATAATATATATACATTAAAAGACATCTGTATTACTCTGCTCAGGCTGCTGTAACAAAATACCTTTACTGGGTGGCTTAAACAAAAGACACTTATTTCTCACACTTTTGGAGGATAAGTCCAAGATCAAGTTACTTGCAGACTGAGTTCCTGGTGAGAACCTTCTTCCTAGCTTCCAGATGGCTGCCTTATTGCTATGTCCTCACATGGCAGAGAGAAAGAGGTCCGGTCTCTTTTCCTCTTCTTATAAGGTCATGAATCCCAACATGGAGGCCCCTCCTCATGACCTCATCTAAACTTAATTACCTTACAAAGGCCCGACCTCCAGATACCATCAGACTGAGGGTTAGGGCTTCAACATACGGACATTAGGGGGACACAAACATTCAGTCCATATAGCATCGTACAAATGAATTTAAGTGGTGTACTAGGAAATATTTAATATAATAAAAGCAATAAAGAAAGAACAGAAAAACAAAAGAATGCATGATATGTAGATAAATAAATCCATATATAATTTCAACAAATACATTGAAAGTAAAGGCATTTAAGAAACATATATTGGAATGGCCATAGTCCAAAAACTGACAATACCTGTTGCTGGTAAGGATGCAACAGGAACTCTCATACATTGCTGATGGGTATATAAAATGAAACAGATTCCTTGGAAGACTGTGTTTACAAAACTAAACATAGTCTTACCTTATAAGCCAGCAATGTGCTCCTAGGTATTTACCCAACTGATTTGAAGACTTATGTCCCCAAAACCCTGCACATGAATGTTTATAGCAGCTGTATTTATAATGGCCAAACCTGAAAGCAACCAAAATGTCCCTTAATAGGTGGATAGATAAACAAACTGTGGTACATCCATAGAATGAAGTGTTATTCAGTGATAAAAAGATATGAAGCCAGGGCGCCTGGGTGGCTCAGTTGGTTGAGTGACTGCCTTTGGCTCAGGTCATGATCCTGGAGTCCCTGGATCGAGTCCTGCATCGGGGAGCCTGCTTCTCCCTCTGACTCTCCCCCCTCTCATGTGCTCTCTCTCTCTCTCTCTCTCTCATTCTTTTTGTCTCAAATAAATAAATGGAATCTTTAAAAAAAAAAAAAGATATGAAGCTATAAAAAGGCATAATAAAATTTAAATGCATATTACTAAGTGAAATAAGCCATTTTTAAAAGGCTAGAAACTCTATGATTCTAATATATGACAATCTGGAAAAGAGAAAACTAGAGACAGTAAAAAGATTGGTGATTTCCAGAGTTTGGCAGCAGGTAGGGGTCTGGGGGAAGGTTCAATAGATGAAGTACAGGGATTTTTTTTAGGGTGTTGAAATGATTCTGTGTGGTAATGTAATTGTGGATATGTGACACTATGCATTTGTTAAATCTTTAGAGCAAAAAGAGTGAACTTTAATTATGCAAATATTAAAAAATCATTTAGGAGGTGAGGGAATCCCAGGATTGAATCCAGTACATCAAACTGTATGTATTACAAATGCATGAGACAACCTCACTGACGGGGCTGGAAGAGGTACTGACCTAAGTAACTTTGGAACTAAGTGAAGTCTGTAAAAATAGTGACAAAAGGAACTATGCACATGCACTGTCACTAGTTGATAGAGTTATTTCCTGTGGGCATACAGCTTCACAATTCTGATACTGCTATTCTGGAATTGAACAGTTTAGTAAATTCAGACTCCCATTCAAATGATGGGAGCCAGATGTCAGATGATGTCTCACTGTTGTAATGATAACTCATGTTGACAGTATGTATCCTTGATAAACAAAAGGAGAAGGCTAGAACAATTCAAGTGGTAATAGACTAGAGTTTGAGGCATTAGTATGAACTCATGTTAGGCTTAATATCAATATGGATATTTATATGCAGAAATGTGTATATGCACAGGTTAGTATATACATATGTATTTCCTTGCTCTGTCATCTGAACAGGCTTAGGAACAGTAACACTCCAAAAGCAATGAGCAGACTCAGTGCTTAGATCTTGGTTTCTAATGCCATTTGCCAATAAAAGGAACCAGGGCTTCCTGGAGAACTGGTTGATTCTAGGACTAGGGCAGGAAATATACAAAATGAACCTGGATCATTCTACAGTGTCAGAAAGTAAGCAAGTGTTCAAAAGCAAGCTAACAAACACCCACAGTGTTGTAGGTACATCTAAGGGACACAGGTGCTAAATGAAAGAATTCCCAATGGCCAAAGCTGGAACAATTTGAGCAACTAAATTTGTAAAGTACTATTGGTTCATAATCCAGATTATAAAATATGTATCAATGAGTCCATACTGATATAAATAAATGATTGAATAAATAATAAATGGGGGAGAAGAGACAGATCTCCCATGCAGAAGAATTCCAAATAGTTTACACAGATATTCTGGCCTCAAACAGTGGAGCGTAACTCTCCACTCCTTTGGTCTGGGCGTGTATAGTGACTTCCTTCCAAAGACTATGGTATGAAAAGGAGGGAGAAAGGAGTGACTTTACAGTGGCGAAACCTGACAAACATGACCTCAGTCAGCTGATCAAGGTCAACATCAAGAGTTCTAAGTCAGGCACCTGGGTGGCTAAGTCTGTTAAGCAACTGTCTTCGGCTCAGGTCATGATCCCAGGGTCCTGGAATTGAGTTCTGCATCGGGCTCTCTGCTCAGCGGGGAGTCTGCCTCTCCCTCTACTCCTACCCCCTGCTCATGGTCTCTCTCTCTCTCTCAGTCTCTCTCAAATAAATAAATAAATAATTAAAAAAAAAGAGTTATAAGTCATGTTGATAGTATATATACTGGATATGATGTGATGAAAATGGCACTTTACCTCTGTCTTCTTCCCCCTCAAAATACATAACCCCAGTCCAATCCTAAGAAAAAGATAATAATGGAGGGACATTACACAAAGTACCTGACTAGTATTCCTCCGATATGTCAAAGTCACCAAAAACAAGGCAAGTCTGAGAAACTCTCATGGTCAAGGGGAGCCTAAGTAGATATGATGAGCAAATGTAATGTGGCATCCTGGATGGGATCTGGCATTGGAAAAAGGATATTAGAGAAAAACTGAGGAAATCTGATTGAAGAATGGACTGTAATTAGTAATACTGTTTCAATATTGGTTTATTAATTTTAACAAATGTACCATACTAATGTAAGATAGGGGAAAATTAATGTGAGTTATGTGGAAATGCTGTACTTAATATCTTTGTAATTTTTCTATTAATCTAGAACTTTTAAAAATACAGATTTTAAAAATGTATATATGTGTCCATTTATCTGTGTGTGTATCATGCAAACAGTAACCATAAATAAGTCATAGTGGCTCTAACAATCTCAAGTAAAATAGAATTCAAGACAAAATTATTTGTGATAGAATGTGATATGTCCATAACATCCATATAATAAAATATTATGCAGTAATAAAAGGGTATGAACTACTGATACCTACTACAACATGGATGAACCTCAAAAACATTATGCTGATTGAAAAAAGCCAGATGCAAAGGACCTATTGTTATAGGTTCCATTTATATCAAATGTCCAGAAAAGGCAAACCTATAGAGACAGCAAGTCAATTAGTGATTGCCTCAGGCTGGAGGTGGAAAAGTGGTTTGGCTGCAAGTAGGCATTAGGGAATCTTCTTGGGGTGATGGGAGTGTTCTAAAATGGGATTGTGGTGATGACTCTAAATTTAATTTTACTGATACTCATTGAATTGTACATTTAATACGAGGCAAATTTTTGGGGGGAGTGAATCTTCTGATGTGTAAATTATATGTAAATGAAGCTGTTTAAAACCTTAAAATTTTTTAACTCTCTAGATAAGTTAATGACTAATAAACAGATTAATATCAACATTTGCCATTTCTATGGTCCGTAATAATGCACATGAAAGTTCCTGGCACAGAAGCGGACCAAAGGAGCCAATTTAATCACAGGCCATGCTACATTATGCATGTGCAAGGTGTTTGCTTTGTTTTGTTTTGTCTTTTTAAACGTTGTAATGAAATTTTGCCCTACTTTCTAAGAACTTAAATTACATTTCTTCCCCCTTTTCCCTTCGCAGTTGGAGAATTTGTGGCACATTGGCTGAACAAAACGGGTATTCTCTTTTGACTCCTGCTGGTGTGAGGTGGAATTACACTCTCCAGAGGATATGGTCAAAGGTCCTTCCTTCTCAAAGCCCAGTTGCTAGGATCTTCCTTACCAGCCATGGGATCTCCTGGTCTTTGCTGGGAATCTGGGAGGCAGACACAACAGCTAGACAACCTTCAGGATGCTTAGAATTCTGTCCCTTATGGCTTACCAAAGGGCAAAGCTAGGGTCAGTTGGTCCTTCCCAGTGGTGGATGGTCACTTTCAACCAGCCCACAGATCCATTGTGGAAGCACACCTCAAGAACAGCAAAGCCTGTACAAAGAGGTAATTCATACACAGGGTTGGTTCTTTGTGGCTGGTAGACCCCCAATGGGACCTATGAGTTCATACCAGCCTGAATTGAGTTATGAGAAAGTTAAAATCACCACCGTCATCATTAGTGGTATGAGGTTGTGGGAAAGAAGGGAGCTATTCTGATTATTCTTGTTTCCCAGCACTTTATGAGTTGTCCTGTCTCTAGACCTTTGTAAATACTTCTCCCTTCCATCATGTCTCTCTTCCACCTGGGGAAATCATTTTCCACCTTCAAGATTCAACTCAAATGTTCTTTCTTCCAAGAAGCTTGCCTTCACCTTAATGAGGCACACTATCCTTTGTATGCCTTGGGGCTTGGTGCCCATCTTGGTGTTTATCTTCCATCTTGGTGTATTATAATAATGTACCTCCCAGTTCTCAGCCTTACAAGAAGAAGAATATCTTGAGGGGCTGAGTTGAATTGTTGATTCATCTCTACATCCCAAGTACATAGTACAAGGGCTGGCATGGAAAAGCTCATAATAAATATTTAATTACTGAACAAGGAATGATTAAAAGAAGCATGAAGAGAGGCCAGACTCCAGAGGAAACATCGAAGTTTCCTCTTACCCTATTCCTGCATCCCCCAGTTGGCCTGGGTTGCCACACCCTTTGTAGGATCTGTGCTATTTCTAGCCCATTTTTAAAAAACATTTTTATTATAGGTTGAAACATGCAACTTTAAAAATGGTCTTTCAAGCTCATGGCCTTCAACCCTGGAATTAGGTTGCAAATATGTGTCTTTGGTGACTAGTAATGAAGAAAAGATTGAATGGGGAGAACTTTCCATGGGAAGGACATATAATAATGTTATAAAGAGCAGTCTTTATAACATTGCAAGGGAATATCAAGTTGTTTTTCAAATGTTTTACAAAGATGTTGGGTAAGAGGATGACCTCTAGGTCTCACCAATTCTTTCTCTATGATTCTACTTATTGACTTGCAAAGAGGTCTCACTGCATTGTTCTTAGCCAAAATAAGCATTTAAAAAATGTATTGGTTCATGTCCTGCCTCCCGTATTTGTGAACTAAGCTCTTTTCATACTTCCTTCTTCTCTCTGAGCAAACAATTTACCAAGATAAACAGATACGTAGTATGTCCTGAAATCTCCTGCAATGTACCTCTTTTACAAATTTGACTCCCTTTCTTCTGATATACACACCTTTTTCTAGAAATATACTTCTTCCACTGTTCCCTAGAAAGCAGTCCTACCCCCAAATTCAATGCATACCCAGATATCCTTGGAAAATTCTTTTCGTCTTGTACTTGATAGGTTTGACTGATAGTATTTGTTTGCTTATTTCTTTGTTTTAGCATATAGGGTTTTGTTGAGGGGTTGTTAAAATGTAACCTCCCTTAGTGCATCAATTCAGGATAAATCCACACTTCCTCCATGCTCTCGCATAAAAGCTTAATGCAATGTGGACCCCTGTGTGGGTGACTGTTCCTTCCTTCTCCTTGAAGGTAGAGACAAGGTCTTGTTCCCTGTCTAATCCCCACAGCCTAGCTCTGGGCCTGATACCTAAGAGGCACTTGGTAAATGTGACTTTTAACTTTTAGCCCTTAGAAGCACAGCATGACTGTGTTTAGCTCTTGTGGGGCCAGTGTTAGCAGAAGGATGAGAAGTTGGGGATATTTGGGCAGCATTTGAGAATTAATGGTGGCAAGGAAGATCTCTCAGATAAGGAAAGGGAAGGAAGGTAATGGAAGACAGTTAAATGGGGCATAGGGAATAGGAAGGAGGAATAGAGAAAGAACCGCTCTCTGTCAGACTGGGCTTTTCCTCCTTGCCTGCCCTCAGCTCCAGGGCCCACTGAACTTGTTTGGGATTTTCTTTGTAGTCCCCTCCCACCTGCTCCAATTCTGGTGAGGAGAGTTGCAGTGCAGAATGAGTAATTGTAAGCAGGTGGAGAATAGCAATTGAATGTAAAGGTTAGGAATTTATTTAGCCAAGAAATTTGAAGTTATGTTAAAATGCCAGGCTGCATTATAATGTTTCACTGCTCAAGGGGTAGACCTACTAAATGACTAATCATCCTTCCCCTATGAAATGCAGTATGCTCTAGTGGAAACAGCCCATGAACAGCCTGGTGTTCCATTTCTCCAAGGTCTGACAGAGTTGCTGCTGGGTTGATTTGGAGGGTTGGCTGGGTTGGGCTAAGGTTAAGCCAAGATGGTCTTTTCAAAGTAAGTGGCATTTGGGGCTAATTACTATATGTTTCCAAAGAATAGGTGATGATGACAAAGAGATGTGATCTTAAAGGTATGTGACCTCAAAAGCATGCAACTTTAGTCTTTTGCCTGATTCTTATTTGTCAAAATAGCCCAGAAGATATTGACCAAAGGTCATGTTGGAAGAAAAATTGCAATTTGCCAGATCCTTTTTTTTTTTTTTTTAACTTCAGCTTTTTAAGAAGTAGGAAATAAACATTGGTTGGAATGCAGGTGTCTTTTTGTTTAATTTTGAAAACATTTTTAGGATATCTCGAATACCCTCCAAAATTTGGTGGTTAATATTTAAAGTATAAATATTTAAGTGAAGTAAGAAACTTACCTATTGGACAAAATGAGAAATTTTGAGCTCTTCATTTGAGTTCAGGGTGTACCATCTGTATCTTTGTGCCCAAGTGCTTGGCATGTAGTGGGAGTTCATAAACATTAGGCAAATGAGTGGGGAAGCTGAAAATCAACTGCATTATGCAATCCTGCTCTGCTGTTTCAGTCAAAGCAGCTAGTTGGCTATACCTAATGGGACCTCAGCATTTTGATTTATTTTGCTATGAAAGTAGGTAGAGTGAGAAGACGGGCACAACTTTAAATCACCTATTCTCAATAACAATATGTCTATTTATTAGAAACGTGTATGTGTGCATGTATTTGCAGGAAAAGCTTGCAACATAACAGAACCAGCTTTCAGAAAATTGACCATTCTGTCTTTTGTAATAAGTACCTCATGCATTTGTAGTCATTGCAAATAGATGAGCAGATAGCTCCAAGGTTCTAGAAGACCACAGTGATTTAATTAAGCTAATAGTGGTATCATTTTGTATTTTTCCTGATTGCAAAGTCACATATTTTTTTTTTAATTGTGCAAAATGAAAAAGCAGAAAGAAATGAAAACTCAGAGTCACTGAGAGGATATGTAATAGGCAGAATTCTGCAGAGTTTTCACTGTAAGAATATGTAATAGGTAGAATTCCAAGATGTCTCCCATGATCCACTCACTCTGGGGTTATTCCTGTGATTGCTGATGTTACCTAGAAAAAGGGATTTTGCAGAGGTAATTAAGTTACTAATCAGTTGACCTTAAAATAAGGAGATTATTCAGGCGGGCCTAACCCTTTCAAAGCAAAGTTTTCTCTCCCTAGTTGAAGAAGCAGAATTCAGAGATTTAAAACATGAGAGGAATTCAACATTCCAGCCAACATTGCTAGCTTGAAGGTGGAGGGATCCACAAGTTGAAGAATGTGAGTGGCATCTAGGAGTTGAAAGTGACTCCCAGCCACCAGCCAGCAAGTGAATGGAGACCTGGTCCTACAACAAGAAAGAACTGGACTCTTCCAATGATGTGAATGAACTTGGAAGCAAATTGCCTTTCAAAGCCTCCAGCTAGGCCAACACCTTGATTTCAGCCTGAGATACTAAGCAGAGGACATGGCTAAGATGGATCTAAGCCAGACTCCTGACCCACAGAAACTGTGCAATGATAAGTATATGTTGTTTATAGCTGCTAAGTTTGTGGTAGTTATGTAGTAATAAAAGACTAATACAGATTTGGGTACCAGGAAGTGAGGTACTGCCCTACAATAACAAATATCTAAAGCCTGGAAGTAGCTTTGGAATCAGGCAGTAGCTGGAGGATGGAAGAATTTTGAGGAATATGGTGGTAGAAGAAACCAAAAATTGCCTCAAACAGACTGTTAGCAGAAATGTGGACACTGAAGATACAGCTGGGGAAAGCTCAGAAGGAATTGAGCATTATAGAGAAAACTTAAATTGTTTTAGAGAAAGCCTAAATCACCATGAACAGACTGTTAGTAGGAACTTGGGATTTAAGAACGCTACTGGTGAGGACTCAGAAGGAAGTGCAAAACATGTTATTGGAACTGGAGGAAGGAGGAAAATCCTTATATAGTGGCAGAAAGCTTAGAAAAATTGTGACCTGCAGTTATGTCAAAAGCAGAATTAGTGACAAACTGGGATATATAGCTAGGGGAGTTTCCAAGCAAAGTGTTGAAGGAGGTGATTTGCTTCATCTTGCTGCTTATACTAAAATGCAAGAAAAAAAGAAATTATTTATTTTTAAGCTTTTATTTTAATTACAGTTAGTTAACATACAGTGTTATATTAGTTTTAGGTGTGCAGGATAATAATTCAACAGTTTCATACATCACCCTGTGCTTATCACAAGTGCATTCCTTATTGAAAAAAGAAATGATGTGAAGGAAAAAACCTGGTACACATAAAAGATTCAGGACTGGATGATTTTGAAAAGTTTCAGATGGTAAAAGATTCTAAATGTCAAAAGTGGCTTCTGACAACATGGCATAGAGGGCCGTGTGACTATCCAGCTTTTTGTGGGAACAACAGAAAGACCAAACAGAAGACAGAAAGTATTCAGTGATAGTTTGGCTTTTCTAGGAGCTTAAGGGTGTGATGCATAGGTCCCATCAGTCAAACCAGAGGGTCTCTCAGAAGCTTAGGGGCATTGTCCCTAAGCCATCTGAGCAGAAACCAAAGGTAGAGAAGAGATCCCTCAAAAAGATTTGTGGATGTGGTTTTTGTTTAATGGAGTGAAACTGAAATTCATGTAAGGATAATATAATGGATTGAATAGTTTTAAATTCATGTTTACCTAAAATATATGAATGTAACCTTATTCTTAAATGTAATCAAGTTAAGATGAGGTCATACTGGATTAGCATGGACTCTAATCTAATAACTTGTGTCCTCATAAGAAGAGAAAAATTTGGACAGAATTCTAAGTATTCTGGCAGTATTCTAAACTAGCCCCTTGATCTCTGCCCTCTGGTGTTACTCTCTGATTATATTATGTTACACAGGAATGGGATTTTTACAGAGGTAATTGAGGTTACTAATCAGTTGACCTTAAGAGAAAGAGAGGGTATCCAGGTGGGCCTGTCCTAATCACATAAACCTTTTAAAACAAGTGAGTTTTCTCTGAGTGGTTGGAGAAGCAGAAGTCAGAGATTCAAAGCATGAGAAGAATTCAACATACCATTGTTGGCTTGAAGATAAAGGGAGCCACATGTTGAGGATTGTGAGCAGCCTCTGGAGCTGACAGTGACCACAGGGCAACAGCCCTAGTGAGAGGATGGAGACTCTAGTCTTACAACCACAAGAACTAGATTCTGCCAACAACCTGAATTGGCATGGAAGCAGATTCTTCCCTAGAACCTCCTCATGAGAACACAGCTCAGCTGACAGCTTGATTTCATTCAACCTTTGAGACCCTCAACAGAGGGCCCACATAAAGAGTATTGGACACCTGAACCCTGGAAACTGTGAGATATAAATTTGTGTTATGTGCAGCTATAAGTTTGTGGTAAGTTTTATGCAACAATAAAACTAGTATGTGTGATTGTGTGTGTATAAGTCTATGTATATATATACTCTTAAGTTATAAAGGGTCTTATATAGTAATGTAAACTTTATCTTGAAAATGGTAGGAAAAATCATTTAAAGTATTAAAGCATAGGATGTTACCAAGTTTTCCCTTTAGAAAAATCTGTTTGCTGTGTAGAGATGAATTATAGGGAGCAAGACCAAATTGCAGGGAGATCAGACCAAACTCTTCCAGATTTGAGATATTTGAACTGAGTGATGGTGGGAATGGAGAGGAGTGCATGGCCTTGAGAGATCATAGAGACTAAATGATCAGTGTGTGTTTACTTGGACCTGGGCTATGAAGAAGGGGAAGAACAAAGGTTCATGTCCATATTTTGGGCTTTTGAGGTTAGGTGACTGGCTGCATCACTCAACAAGTTGGGAAGCCAGAGGGGGAGCAGTTTTGGGGAGGAGATGAGCTAGTTTTGGACATGTTGTGTTTGAAGTGTACGTGAGATAGCCAAAGGAAAATGTCAAGTAGGAAGTTGCTTATATTGTTCTGTAGGAGACAGGAGAAAAATCTTGGCTAGACAGAGGCTTGGACAGGTGGGTGCAATGAAATTACTATTGGGGAAGGCAGTAGAAATTGTTGGCAAGAGAATGGCTGAAGTGATAAAAGCTATGCTATTTATCTGTAAAACCAGGATAATAATTTATATGTAGTAATGCATTAGTAGACAGGGCCAGAGGTTGTCAAACTTGGACGCATAATAGTATAGATGTTATAAGAACAAAGAATACCTCCTAAGCAAAGGATTTTCAGATATCTTACCCAAGATCTGAGAGGTGAGTGTGGCTTCTCAGTTTACTTAGTTCTGCCAGAACACTGCCTACATTGGTGGTGATCATGTTTCACTTCAGGATGAGGTCCTACCAGGTTGCAGGAAGCCCTGAGTAGGGACTTACCAGGTCTCTTATATTCTAAAATATGTCACACCCAAACTCCAGTATAATTGCTTTATAAGGCTGATGAAACTTCCTTTAGCAAGCCCCATCACCTGTATCTAATTAGATAGGTTCCAGGTACAGTTCTTCACTAAGCCACCAATGCCATCCTGCTACATTGTCCTAGGTTCTAGAATGATGTTAGGCATTTAGTGTACAGTTATATTGGAATAATGAGCAGTATATATATATATATATATTCAGTTCAAGAACTAGAAAGGGCTTAACATGGAAGACTTGGCTAAGGCCCTCGACACCTAGTTCACAGAGTAGTCCTGAGAATTAAATGATGTAAGGCAGGAAAATGCTTAGCACTTAATAAAAGTCCCTCCTATTGTTAATTGCTCTTAACTCACTTAATTGCTATTACTATTGCTGTGGCAACTATTGTTGCAAAAGAAGTGAAGACAAGAGGGGCTGATACTGGGAGAAAGAGGACAGTATGGGGAGGTCATGATGAGGCTGAAGAAATAATAGAATGGCAGCAACTGGATGAGAGAGATGGAAGGTTGCAGTGAGCAGTGGTTGAATTCAAGCTTTAAGAGAGGGAATAGTTCCAAGTAATGACAGGACTCCAGCCGCCTGGGATGGACGTGGGAGTATATGAGTGATGCGAAATGAGAAGTGGGAGAGGGAGATGTGAGATGAAGGTCATTAGCACTAAGGAGGTCAAAGAAGCCAGGGGCTGGGGAATCTGGTGGGTCCTCCATGTGACTGTGGAGCTCTCTGGGGATGACAGCGTGGCTTGGATTAGAGGAGACAAGTGTGAGTAAGTGCCAACGTCTTTGATACAAGAAGGACAAACCTGAGCTATGTTGGTAGGATCCCCATGCCTGACAGTGTCTCTGGATCCTGTGGTTTTAGCAGAGCTATTATGTACACTACTTATGCCCTTGGGCAGAGTTTTCTCTATCCTCTAACTTCAGGATGTGACTCGATTGGGCTGGCTTCCAGAGAGCTGCTGTGATAGGGTAGTCAGGCCCAAACTGGCTGTTTGGAACACAACCGAGGTATTGCACCCCTTCTTCCAACCCCGGCCAACTACCCTGCTTCCAGGAAGAAAGACCCCTTAGAGCTCCTTGCCTGAACGTCACGATATCTGTTCTCATTCTAATTTAGAATGCAGAGGCTTATGTGATGACTCATACGTTTGAAAAGCCCAAATTAAGTAGTGGTGATCTCAACCATGATTCACTGATGAAAACTGGAAAGTGATTCATCTCCTTTATGTGCTTGTCCTTGGGAGTCACAGGGCTTAGAGGTCTTTCTTCTGAAGAACACACCGCACTCAAGGAAAGACACTGGGCCCTCCTGTGGTGGTATTTTAGTAACGACATGGAGTCATTCACTACATTTTCTTACAAGGCCATTTGTTTAAGTTCATTTTATTCCCATCTCTAATCTGTAAGATGTTCTTGAGCTGTAATGACTCATTGCTAATAAATTAAGGAAGGCAATGATGCTTTCAGGCCAAAGGTGGGGGGTCCATTTAGTAAATCATTGGTACAGAGTCACAGCCCAGTAATGTGTAGAGACCATAGGGTCTTTCACTTATCTATTTGTTATCAAGGGGTAACTTTTTTTTCTTAGAAGAATAACTAGGTTTAAATAAATTTATGAGATCTTAAGAGAAAATATTAATGAAAATACTTAAAAGTAAAGATGACTTTTTTTTTATTTCTAATGTATTTATTTGAGAGAGAGAGAGAAAGAGCGAGCACATGAATGAGAGCATGAGTGGGGGGAGGGACAGAAGGAGAAAGAGGGGGAGAAACAGACTTCCCCCTGAGCAGGGAGCCCAACCAGGGCTCAATCCCAGGACCCTGGGATCATGACCTGAGCTGATGGCAGACACTTAACCGACTGAGCCACCCAGGCACCCCATGATGACTTCTATTATAACAAATAAGCTGAGAGATTAATGACTCTTGTATACCAGAAATAGCATTGTATGGAATTAAAATTAATATCCAAAAGATCCATCTGAAAAAAAGAGACCATATAATTTGACCACAATAAGTAATTATTTGTGTGCCTATTACGTTCCCAGTCACTGTGCTGAACAATCTAGGACTAGGTAGGAATTGTTCCTATGAGCTTCCTTAGCACCTTGTACTAACACTCATTGTAGCTTTTATAAATGATCAATTCCAATGCTGTCTGATATATCTGTGATCTCCACCCAGGTCTGTGAATGCTTATACCTAGCATTTATACTGGATTATTTTGTGCCAGCCACAGGGTCTAAGCACTAAATATGTATTAACTTATTTAATCTGTACAGCAACCCCAGGAAGTAAGTACTTATTCTTATCCCTATGTTTATATACAAATAAACTGAAACACAGAGATGTCAAATTGTTGCCCATGGTCACCCAGCATGTGGTGGGAGAGCCAGGGTTTAAACCCAGGTAGAATCGCTGGAGTTCATTTTTTTCATCACTCTCCTCTGTGTCTCTCTCTGAGTCTCTTTCATGCCCATTGTCACATCCTTGGGTGTACTGGGTGTCATGTCTGGCCACTCAGTTTCATGTTTGCCCCACTTTGGTCTATTCTCTACACAGCTACCAGAATAATGTTTTAAAACTGTTAGATCAAGTTACTATCTTTGTCAAAACCCCCAGTGACTCCCCATCTCACTTAGAATAAAATCCAAACTCCTACGAGGTCCTACATAATCTGGCTACTGCCTACACAACCTCATCTTTACCATTTCCAGCCTTGCTCACTCTCTTCCACCTACATCATTCTTCTTGCTGCCCCTAGAATGCAGCAATACCTTCCTGCCTCAGGAGCTGGGTAATTGCTCTTCTCTCTGCCAGTGAGATTATTTAACTGGCTTTTTCTTTCTTCATTGATATCTCTTCTCAAATGCCATCTTCTTAAAGGGGCTTTTCCTGACCACCCCCCAATCTATTACAGCCCACCCACTCCCAGACTTGCCCTTACCCCACTTTACAGCTCTTAATCATTAGCTGAAATTTTATAAGACAATGCCACCTTCACGATCATAGGCAATTTACTGTCTTGTTCACTGTTGTATCTTGAGTACTGAGAAAAAGTGCCTGGTTCCTAGTAAGCACTCAATAAATATTTGTTGAATGAATACTTGTCTAGTAATAAGTATAAAATTTTTTGAATGAGTGAATAAGTGCATACAGTCTTATAGATGATACACAGATAATTTTAATACAATGTGAAAATGTTTATATGAGTGCAGAGAAGAGGATTCCTAAGTATTTCTGGAGAGAATGGACCTGAGCTAAGTCTTGACAAAATGGTAGGAGTTACTTAGGCTTAGAATGGGTGGAAAGGGCCTTCCAAGGAAAGGAAAAAAAGATGCAAAGATTTGAAAGTGTGAAACAAATACTAAATAGGGAATTACAAGTAGCTGGCATATTCTGGAGCCATAAAAGGTAGGGTATGAAGAAACAGAAATGATCCTGGAAATACAAACAAGGGTTACTTTATCCTTCTTCAATGCTGAAATAAAAATATAAAAAAACTACAATCAACTAAACAAAATCATCTTATACTTAAAAATTAATGGAATGTATCAATTTTAAAGTTGTCACTAGTTCTCATTCATTTTTTTTTAACTTGGACACTCAGAGTATCTGGTAACATGTAAAGAAAGAACAAAGACATCCTGAGATATGAGGGCAATAATCACAAGCTGTTAGTGAATGAGCAACTCAGGTTAGTCCTAGATAATGAACACTTTCTGGGGCTGATACCCTGAGCAAGCCATGACCTACCCTATGGCACTATCCAGAATGCAGGCATCTTCATGGGTGAGATGTGGGGTTATCTCTTACCCCCATTCTTATTTCACTAAAAAAAAAGGAGAAGCAAATTCTTGATTTTCTTGTTTTTGTTGATTTCTCTACTACAATATAAACTTCTTGAGGGCAGGAACTTTACATATCTTGTTTATAACTACATCCTCACCACCTAGAACTAAATGAACATTTATTAAATGATCATATGGATATCCAAATGGAGATGTGTAGTTGGCATTTGCATCCATGGGTATAGACTAGAAGGTAAATAAAGATTATTTGTGTGGAGATGGTCCCTAACATTGCCAGTGGCTTTGTGGATTAATTTTATATGTGGACCTTGTAATTACCCATAAAGGAGGCAGTAGTTAAATAAAAGGAAGACCTGAGTCAAATGTCAAAGAGCTCAGTGAATGAGGCAGAGTAGCTAGGATGTCTGTAAATGATAGCTATAATTTGGAATAGAGAGAGATATAGATGGATATCAAAGTGATAAGTGATTTAGCCTGAGCATGGAAAATTAATAATTTATAAAAGAATATAGAAGAACCATCCTTCCCCTTCCCCTCCAAGTTTCTGGTAAGACTAGGAAGGCGGAGGAACATTGTATAACTAGGTTGGGAATATAAGAAGGATTGCTGGAGGAACTCAAGAGTTCTGTAGAGCCCTGAGAAATAGGATAGCTATGGAAAGAAGAATCTCAGTGAGGAAGGAGCATAGGATGGTATGGAAAAGACAACATGTAAAGGAATAGTGGATTACAGAGGCTTGCATTTTGGCCGATTACCAAAGACAGCAGAGATGAAGGGCACAGGTACATTGACTGTTCTTAAGGGAGGGACCATACTTAATCTGCAACTATCTCCCACAATGTTAATTCATTCTACAGGTATTTACTGAGGATTTGCCAGCTCTATTCCAGTCATTGTGAATACATAGGAGAGTAAAATGGCTCTGGCCCCTTTTCTGGTGTATGCTGTATAGTCTAGCAGAACAGATGGATTTAAACATAGATATTTATGTAATTGTAAATGTAATAGATCCAATGAGGAAAATACGTAGAGTACAGTGAGAATTTATAATAAAGGAATCCACCTTAATCTAGAGATGCTGGGAAATTTATTCCTAAAAGATGCGTAATGATAAACCAGATTATAAGGATAGACACAGGCAGTCTTTGAGGCAAGAAGGAGGAGCTGCCTGGCATTGTATTACACAGATAGTGTTCTCTAAAATGTAGTGCTCAGTAAAGCTTTAGGACTCTGCTATGTATTATAGCCTGGAAAAGTGTTTTGCGTCAAATGTGGTATTAGGTTAAGTTCCTGGTGCAAACATTTAAAGTGCTTGCAAGTGCTGTTGTCATTTATACATTCTCAATAGATTGGTGTTGACATTTTCCTTCAACATCATAGGTCTGTCTTTCTGACTGATACAGAAAATTGAATCATTTTTTTTAACTTTGAATTGAATTCAATCAGCAATCTATTGACTGCAAAATGTTGTAGAAGACACAAGGAGGATCAATGAACTCAATGAAATTACAATGTTATTGAGAAAGCAATATACAAAAATAACGAGAAGAATGATAGTACAATATAACAATATAGTAGATGTTACAAAACGGTAGATGTTATAACACTTGAGAGGTATAAACAAGAGGTAGTTTGGAGTCAGGATGGTGATAATACTGTTTCTTGGAGTTGTCTGGGAATGCTTTATGATGGACTTGGGCTTGAGATAGTCTTTGAAATACCCCTGAATAGATGCCATAACCAGATATTTTGATTTTGAAGTAAACCTCTTCGAGTTTGTATTCGTTAGGATTATTTTGGTTGCAAAAAAACAAAAAATATAACCCAAAGTGACTTAAATGAGAAAGGAAATATATTGGCTCACAAAACTAAAAATTCCACTAGTAATGCAGACAGCAAACATAGTTTGATTAAGGACCTGGTTATATTTCTCTTCTTCATCTTTGTTCTTAGGCTGCTTTCTTTCATGGTTGCTAGATGACCATCCTTTACAAGAAGATGGGAAGAAGTTTGCACTCTTCTTTACTAATGATGAGGTATATCTTTGTACAATGTTTTGGTGGACAGTTATGCACTATCTAGTAAAATTTGTTATCTTTCTTAAGATTTTATTTATTTATTTTGAGAGAGAGAGCAGGGAGGGTGGGGGAGAGGCAAAGGGAGAGGGAGAGAGAGAGAATCTTAAGCAGACTCCATGCTGAGCATGGAGCCCAATGTGGGGCTTAATCTCAAGACCCCGAGATCATGACCTGAGCCTAGATCAAGAGTCAGACGCTTAACCAACTGAGCCACCCAGGTGCCCCGGGAAGAATCAGTGTTTTTCTGATCAATTCATGCTGAGCATTATGCAATGACTATAACTTGAGTGATCATCCTGGCTTAGGGGTGTGACTGGGAGCTTCTCAAACAAAATCCAAAAGATTGAAATCATACAAAGAACAGTCCAAGATGTTAGAAATACCAACAAATTGAAAACACAATAAGCCAGAGAAAGAAAATAAATAATAAAAGCAGAAAATATTGAAATGGAAAACAAGTATATAGTAAAAAAAAATCAATAGAGTAAAAGAATTGTCTCTTTGAAAAAATAATAAATTGGTAAGTACCAGATAAAAATTATCAAGACAAAAATTGAGAAGTTTAAAAAGTGAGAAAGAATATAAAAGGGGATGTTGAAAAGATCACAGAGTGCATTATGAACAAATTCCTGTCAGCAAATTTGAAAATTTAAATAGATAAATTTCTAGGAAAATAAAACCTACCAAAAGTAACAGAAGAAATACAAAATCAAGGAATTCTATAACTGCTAAAGAAATTTAATGTGTAATTAAACACCTTCCTAAAGAGGAAACTTCAAGTTGAAATAGCATCACCAGCGAGTTTTTTATGTCATGTAAAGGAAGAAATAATGCATATCACACAAGCTTTTCTAGAATATAGAGGAAAAAAGATCACTTCCCACCTTTTTTTGTGAGACTTGCATAACTTTAATAACCAAACCTGACAAGAGCTTGAAAAACAAAAGCCCCTCAGGCCAATCTTTTTTATTGAACCTAGATACAAAAATCCTAAATAAAGTATTGGGATACCAAATCAAGGAATTTATAAAAAGAATAATAAAGCCAACCAACCTGGGTTTATTTCCATTAATGCAAATTTGGAAACTCAATGGAATTCATCACATCAACAAAATATAGAGGACACGTAGGTTGATGGACACAGAAAAATCATTTGATAACAGTCAACATCCATTTATAATAAAAACTCTCAGGAAACCTGAAATAGAAGGAACCATCCTTCAACTGATAAAGGGTATTTACCAAAACAAACAAACAAAAATCCTATTGAAAGCCATCCCTCTGAGATTATAAATGTTTGGTATCATTACTTTAGTCTTATTCTGGCTATTCTTCCCAGCATAATAAAGTGAGAAAAAAAAATATAAAGACTGGAAAGGAAGAAATAAGTTATTTTAAAAAGTATTTTAAAGCAATTTACTAAGTTACTTGAAGTACAAGGAATAATTAAAATGAAGAGAAATGAAAAGAAGATGGCAGAGGGACACAAAGTAGAACCAGTGATGGGTCCATAAAAGGCATGCACCACAGCATCATATCCTTCCAATCACTGGGACACAAACCTGATTCCAACTTTTCTAGCAACCAGCAGCAAAAGGAATTCAAATAAGTTCTATAAGTCACATAAGATAAACACAGTCCAGTTGTTCAAGAGAAACATAATTCTTTCTGATGCCAAGACCAGGTAGGATTTTTTTCTTGATATAAAATATGTACGAAATATGCACTGCATATGTGAGGAGATAATTATTTTCTAATCTATGGGCTTAAGTTTTTGTCTATAATTCGATGTCTTGAATTGTAGTTTTTCCTGTTCGTACCTTTATTTGGTTCCTTTTAGAGTTAGTGGTGGTATTGACTATTTTGCATCTACTGAAAGGAAGCCTACGAACCAGATTAAAAATATTTTTCTCAAAAGAATTTTTTTCTCACAATAAATTGTGGATACCTACCTGAAGAGCCTGTGGAATGTGATGTCCTTTATATAGCCCCAAAGAGCTAAACAGACTGGCAACTCAAGATATTGAGTCTCACTAGATCTTAAATTGGTAAGGGAAGAAAAGTAAACTTGTTTTTAGATGGATTGCTTAGACAAGTGATTAATCATTTTCACTAAAAATTATGGTGCATTTGGGGCGCCTGGGTGGCTCAGTTGCTTAAGCGACCAACTCTTGATTTCGGCTCAGGTCGTGATCTCAGGGTCATGAGATGGAGCCCAGCCTTGGGCTTTGGGCTGAGTGCAGAGCCTGCTTAAGATTCTCTCTCTTCCTTTCCCTCTGCCCCTCTCCCCTCTCCCTGCCTGCTCACATGCTCTCTCTCTCAAAAAAAAATTATGGTGCATTTATTTATTTCAAGTATCTAGATGAGTTATAAAATGTGGCACCAGAAATTAAAGCTTAGTGACAGGGAATAAGTATCCCTTTTACAAAGACATGTTGTAAATAAGTTTTTGTATTTAATCAATTAGAGACTAATTTGAGTTATAAGTCTGATATATTTTCAAGCTCATGCCAATTTTATGGGATTTTATGACTCCCGCAGAAATGTGATTTTTATCTTTAAACTCTGTTGGTTTATTTTAAATAACTGGGCAAAAGAAAATGTTAGATAGAAAAGTTTGAGAATCTATGACTGCCTAGTCCCAGGTTTCTATGGAAGTAGAGAAAAAATTAATGGCAGGAAAGAGATCTTTGAAATGTAGAAGTTCTGAGAGGATTATCAAGCAAGGGTGAACTCTTAGAAAAAGAAAAACCACGGTAGTCACAAACAGCCTTTGGAATTCAACGATCCTGATTTTGAATCTCTTTTCAACCACTTATAACGGTTGACCTTTAGTAAGTTTTTTACTCTCTAGGTCTGTTTATCTATAAAATGTATACAATGATACCATCTACTTCATAAGGTTATTGTAAGAACTGAATCAAATATTCATGTAAATTGCCTGCCATCATGTTAAAAAGTAATAGCTATTATAATTGGTGGTTATGTAGGTGCCAGAACTCTCAGGCAGAGAATTGCTATTATTTGATCAAACAAGAAAGCAAAGTGTCTGGCCATTAGCTTATTGCTCTATCAAGATTTCTATCCTTTGGAGTGACTAAAATATATTTGTTAAGTAAATGAATGAACGTCTGGATACAATGAGTTTTTAAACTGTTTGTTAATTCATTCAATGATATATTCAGCAAAGGATCATTGAGTACCTACTATGTGACACATGAACTTACTTGGCAGTGGAAGAGGCAGACATTAACAAAATTAAATTACACGTCAATTTAAAACTATAGATTTCTGCAAAATACATCATAAGGACATTTAAATTAGTTGAGTTATGAATGCATATCATCATGTGTCTTTTGTAGATTTTGAATTGGTTGACGGATGGAAGCTGATTCCATGAGTTCAAAGCAGAATGTGGAACAACACTTGTAACAGGTTTTACTCATCTGGGAGGGTAAGATTTACTTTTTTTTTTTTTTTTTTTTTTTGAGAGAGAGAAAGAGAGAGCAAGCATGCATGCATGCAAGCAAGGGGGAGGGGCAGAGGGGGGGAGAGAGAGAGAGAGAGAGAATCTTAAGCAGGCTCCACGCCCAGCACAGAGCCCAATGTGGGATGATCTCACAACCCCGAGATCATGACCTGAGCCTAAATCAAGAGTAGGGTGCTAAACCAACTGAGCTACCCAGGCGCTCTGATGGAAGGTAAGATTTACTTTGCAGGAGCACATCTTTCTTGTAAAGCTGAGCTACAAGAGGACAAAGCACTCTCCCTTTCTGCTAAGGTTGATCTTTTCAATTGTAATCTAGATCTAGTTCTTCTAAATCCCATTTTATCAACCATGTGAGAGAACTAAGCATCTTTGTGGATGAAACAGAACCTCAAGGAAAGTTCCATTAGAGAGAATGATATGTGCATATTAGTCCTATTCCCAGTGTTTAAGAGTGTTCAGCAGTGGGAAACTTCTTTCAGCATCCAAATATTCAACAGCTCACAGTAAAAATTTAGGCTGCACTGAGTGCAGTGCCAGTTGCTTTACAACACTATACTTTCCTTCTGTCAGGCAAATTCATTTTCTCCAGAGGAAGCTCATTGTTTCTTGCTTAAGTTAAAAATTTTCATGGTGATTAAGAGGCAAATATACTGTATCATGTATCATCATCATAGGTATTTAACGAATATCCACTGGGTATGTTTAAATATACCAGACACATGATCAATTTTGAGTTTGTAGAGAGGTGTGAGAACAACTGGTTGAATGAATCCGGTGTTACTATTTAAATGTTTCATTGGGTATATTATTCCGGAGGGATACCAGAGCCTGTTGGATCAAGAACGAATAATCTTCCCTGATCGGGTGTTCCAGGAAATAATTGCAACAGATGCTGTGAAAATAAACAAACAGACTTTCAATGACGCTATGAATTGCCCCAACTGAGATGGTAACAAAAGAACGTGTATTGAATTCTTACTATGTGCCAGGACCTGTTCTAAATGTTATATATACGTCACTTTATTTAAGAATCCAAATAATCCTATGAAGCAGATACCACAATCACCCTCATGTTGTGGATGAGACTAAGGCACAGAATAGTTAAGTCATTTGCCAAGTCAGTACTAGTGAGTGGTGATGTTGGACTTGAAGCCTAGTCAGTCTGACCTCAGAGACTATGCTCTTAACCAGTGTAATGCAGAAGTAGTAGCAGTCATTGTAGTAGTTTAATGTAGTAGGAGGAGGACAGGACAGGAAGGAGGAAGAGGAGAATAGCTAGAGGTAGAATGAGTAGAATAGCAGCAGTTGCTGAATACCGAGGAGCAGTGGAGCTGGTGGTTGAGAGTGTAGACTGCAGCCAGCCTGCCTTGATCCAAGCCCTCGCTTCCATCCTAACAAGAAGTGAGACCTTAGGCAAGTCATATAATGTCTTTGTGCCTCCGTTTTCTCATCTGTGAAATAGGTACTGGGGAAAGATTAAATGATATAATTACATATACTTAGAATAGAGCCTGGCACATGATATGTCCTCAATGAATGTTGTTAATATTTATATTATTTCTAGTGTTGTGTCCCCTTAGGAAAGACATGCACAAGGAATCCTTTCTTATTTTTATTTTCTCTTTGCTCATCTTTAAAATCCCATCAGATGATCCTTTCTTAGTTTAGCATGCTTCTCTTTCTCCTCGTCCTAGGATGAAATTTTCAGGACAATCTGATTTTTCAGTTTCTGGAGATTTATGCCTCACATGTCTAGATATATTATAAATTTCTCCAGAATGTGGTCAGCAACACATTGGAAATATTGAGTTTGGTAGATGATGAGACAAACCAGTCTTAGCTTACTCTGAATCTGGAAACTAGACATCTATCCTGAGGGGACAAGCAGACTTCTCTTAGGGGTATGAAGGGAGAGTTTTCTCAGCTAATTAGAGCAGGCTGGCCTTCCACATGGACACAAGAAAATCAGAGTAAGGCAAAGAGAGTGGCTTCAGGGCTGTGCTTTGACCCTTGAGAAGAAAGGGTGGGGGTAGAGAGAGGAGATTTTGATGAAAGCAGGTAACATGCTTGTTGAGACTGGGTTTACTTGTTTACAAAAAAATTAAAAATTCAGTTCCTTAGTCACGCTAGCCACATTTAAAGTGCTTAGTAGCCCTATGTGGCCAGTGGTTACACTACTGGACAACACAATTAGAACATTTCCATAATCACAGAAGGTTCTACTGGTCTAGACAGTACTTGGAACATAGCAGTTGCTCAGTAAATATTAGCTAAGTGAAAGGGTTGAATAAATAAAGAATATTTACCTTGCCTACTTTGCAGAGTTTTTTGAGAATCAAAGGCTCTTTTCAAATGGTGAATGATTGGGCACATTGAAGAGCTTCATTTCTATTATGGCTTCCAAACAAATACTTCAGTGGATGGCCTTTTGTTCTATGGATGCATGATAAATTTTTATTGTTGGTTATGTTTTAGGAATGGTGTTTCCTCATGGCCACTATTCCTGCAATTAAACAAAACTTCCTTTTTGACTGCAAGAAATAGGGTGAACTTGACATAACTCTATGGCCCCATTTGTTTTTTCCCAGCAGGCCCCCTTAACCTTTTGATTCTCTATTCAAAACCCTTTTGGGACCACTCCTACGAACATTTTGTGAAGTGAGTCTGTGTTAGGGAAATAATGTGAAGTGTGTGTGTGTGTGTGTGTGTGTGTGTGTGTGTGGTGCTTGTGAACAGAGCTAGCAGTCAAGGGATTTGTAATCTGCTTGCAGTTGTTCCCCAAGCAACCTGTGTGGGTAACAAAAAGTCACTTAGGGGTAAACTTGACTTGTCTTCTTTGGTATTTGCCTTTGACTTTTTATTAAGTATAAGTATAAGTATAAGTTTTTGATACTTATACTTTGCTCCTAATTGAGACATTTAGTACTCTCAAAATTAACAGTTATATTATTTGAGTCAGTGCCTTATATTTAGATCTTCTCGATTACCAAAGATGTTTATGTATGTCATCTTACATGTCTTACAGCAATCTTAGAGGGCTGATAGGGCAGATATAATTCTTCCAACTTTGTGGACAAACTTCAGATCAGAGCATTTTATGTAAGTGGCTCACTTCAGATTACACAGCTTATAAGAAGCAAAATAGGGTTAGGACCCAGGGCTCCTGACCCTTACTCCTTTACCCTCTGCTGCCTAATTTACTTTATGGGGAGATGAAAACATTGATAGGTTTTGAAGATGTAGACAGTAAGATGATTCCATTGCAGTTTCTTCTAATACCCTTTTAACTGGGTTGTGTTTGCCTTTCTTTTATCTTTGCTTAATTTAGACCCGGTGAAGGATGATAGAAAAGGATGGACTTTGAAGTCAGACAGGTGTGACTCCTCCACTATTCTGTCCTCCCCTACTTACTAGATGAGTACATTTGGACAAGTTACTTACATTTTATAAACTTTGGTTTACTCATTAAAAAAAATAAAGAAGGGGCAGGGCGCCCGGGTGGCTCAGTTGCTTAAGCATCCAACTCTTGGTTTCCACTCAGTTATGATCTCAGGGTTGTGAGAGATCAAGTCCTGTGTTGGGCTCCATCCTCAGCATGGAGTCTGCTTAAGACCCTCTTTCTCCCTCACCCTTTGCCCCTCCCCCTGCACTCTCTCTCTTTCTCTAAAATAAATAAATAAATCTTTAAAAAAATAGAGAAGCAAATAAGGAAATTAGGAATATTGTGTACCTCACCAATATATTGTGACAGTCATATCTTGAAATTTAGCAAGCTCTTTATAAATACAGTAGTTGTTTTCCCTCCTTAGAACTAAAAAGTGAATGCAGATCTCAGATAATGTTTAGGCAGTCCACAGGCTCTTGAAAGATCTTAGAGTGAACATTTAGAACAAATAAAATCCCATTGAAACCAATAAGTATTTATTAAGCAACAACCCTGTACTTGGAAATGTGCTATGCAAGGCTCCTTGGAATGTAGTCCCTGTGCCCCATCTTTTGAGATTTTGAGTATAGCCTATCAATTAGTAAATAAATACTATTTATTGAGAACTCAAATTGGGCAGTATGTCAAGATGATCTGAAAAAGAATAAAATGTGACCCTTCACTTAAATGTGCTTTACTTTCTAGAGAAGAAAACAAGGTATTTAGCACTATTATTCCCATTTTACAGATAAAGATATTATATATAATATATATAATAATAAAGATATTATATATAATAATAAAGATATTATATATAATAAACTATTAAAGTTCACAAAGACAGTATGTGGAAGAATGTGAATTCCGATCCAGATCACCTAACTCTAAAATCCTCTCTGATATTTGAGGGAAAATCTGATATAACTCAAAACCAGTGATCACAACATGAACCAGCATCTATTCAGCACTCCCTGTTTCAGATACTGCACTTGACCCTTGACATGCTTTCTCCCTTTTAGCCTCACAGTGAACATGTGAAGTTGGTACCCTCATTGGCCCCTTTTTACCAATGGGACACCAGGACTAGCTCAGAAATGGCATAGTCAGTGTTCAAACCCAAGTCTATCTCCAAATCCTAACACTTAACCACTCACTAGAGAAGAAATTGCCTTAGTCTTCCTATCACCTTGCACACATGGAGAAGCAGCTCCCTCACATTCTATGCACTGAAACTGTGTGTAACTAAGAACTTCTCTCATTCATAGTTCAGAATATCATTCCTTCAGATAACGAATGGAAGGTATTTATAGCTACTATGCAGGAGATTTAAGTTATGTAGCTGGACAAAGCATTCAACACAAAGCCAGTATTTTGTTCTTTTATAGATGATCAAAATCTGGATTGCCAGAGAGGCAATGTTTATTTCTTATACATGTATCAGTTATATCTATATATTCTTTATTCTATGGAAATAGGAATTTTCAATGATGATTTATAACTATAGGACAGACTCATCTATGCAATTTCATCTGTATTCTTTTCTGTCAGAAAACAAGTAGTAGGTGATAGTTCTAACCATAATGAAAAAGAGACTAGGCTGAATCTGACCTGATACTATACAAATAATGTGATTCATTTGTTGAAGAATCAACAATGATTCTCCATATCCTAGCAGATAAAACCCCAAATCCTCACCCAAGTCCCTCTGAATTTGTCCAGACATATCCATTACTTTTCCCTGTCATGAATCCTGTTTATGCCTCCCAGTATCCTCTTGTCCTCAGGAGGATACTGAAATTGGATTTCTTGCTTATAAAAATGCTAATTAAAAATTCAGTTCCTCACACACTAGCTATACTCAAAGTTGTTTTGCCAACAGTGACATATGAAATGACTGACAGTCAAAATTTCACACCAATAAAAGATACTCTTCCCTCATTACAAATGGTCATATATTCCTGGAAATTTCTGTGTATATTAAAATCAAGAAAAAATATACTAGGTTTTTTGTGAAATTGAGTTATGTTTCAGGTTCTAATAGTTATGAACAAGTTTTTTACTCACCTAAATGTCAGGTTATTTGGTTATGAAGAGTACAGAGTTATTCTTCTTTGATCGAATTGTCCCCTAAGTTACAGGAAAACTGGATTGGCTTAAATGTCATCAGCATGTCCCCTTTTCTATCTTCATCATGGCCCAGTGTTTGTCACATATTTCCAAAATCTCCCTGGGGTTGTTTCACCCCCATGGAGACCTCCTGCTCTAGAGTATTTTGGGCTCTGATATCATGAGTGTTTAGACAATGGCTGTTTGGTTCTAGTGAAAAATTTAATGGTTCTGGGATGGTTCTACCATGAAGGCTATAGCTGTAACCACAATGAGAAAGGGCTAATATCATACTGACAGTCAGTTTGCTTCTTAGGATGTTTAAACCTTGACCTTTTATTTTCTTAGATGCTACTACTAGTACTCTAACACCACATGCTTAGGAGCTGAGGATTCCTTTAGGCATTGCAAATATACAGAAATATGGATTATTAGCCACTCTCATAACAAGAGAATAGCAAATGGAGACTGAGTCTATGTTTAGAGAATGATGTGGATAACCTTGTAAGTTTCTTGCACATTTGGCCTTTGGAAATAGTCAAGTGGATATTTAAGGTTAAGAAACTTACATTTAAAATTTTATGTGTGGTTTTTCTTCATAGATACAAATAGCAATTTGGTCTTCATTCACTTTTCATTTATGTACTCATCCAATGACAGTTTAAGTCCTTATTAAGTACCATGCACCATGCTAGCTACAGACGCACAAAGATCAATAAAACAGGGATCCTATTCTCAAGAAGTTTATAGTCTAGTGGAGAAGACGGACAAAGAAACAATTAATTACAAAACAGTAGGTAAGTGCTTTAGCAAAAATGTGTGTGGGCATGTGAGGACAAAGAAAAGACTCATCTACTAAGAGAATGTGTGTGTGTGTGTTTTGGATGGTTTGTTGGGTAAGTCACAAATGACTTCTTGGAGGTGATGTTTATGCTGAATTTTAAAGTATGAGTAGAAGTAACAAGGGAAATGCATAGGAATGGGTGGGACTGGGCTTCTCAGGCAAGGGGGAAGAAGCATGAGCGAAAGCAAAGAGACAAGAAAAAACATGATGAATAACAGAAACTATATTGGGGCACCTGGGTGGCTCAGTTGGTTGGGCGTTTGCCTTCAGCTCAGGTCATGATCCCGGGGTCCTGGGATCGAGCCCCGATTTGGGCTCCCTGCTCAGCAGAGAGTCTGCTTCTCCTTCTGCCTCTCCTCTTGCTCGTGCTCTCTCTCTCAAATAAATAAATAAAATATTTTTAAAAAATAAGGGAAACTATAAGAATTATGATGTCACTGAAAGTTAAATTTTGAGATGAGACTATGGAGGTAGGCTGTGAATGAGATTATGAATGCTTGAAATTCTTGTACTTGATCCTGAATGCAATGAGGAACCATTAAGAGCTTGAAGTGTGGAATGACATGGTTAGACCTAACATTTCATTATGTTGTGAGAGAAGAAGACCACTTGGAAGGGGGTCAAGACTAGTGTGAAATTAAAATGTTTAATTTACTGCAAAATCAATGTGGACAACAATTCTGTACCAAAAGTTTAAGTGAAAAGTTTAGTCACTTGTACATTGTTCTCTTGCTTTCTGGAACATAACCTAAATAAAAAATTAGTTGTTCATGAAAATGTTCTCCAGCCCATAAATTTCAGTCTTTCTGCTTCCTATTATAATTTTTTTAGATCTAAAGCTTAAGATAGTTTTTGGTAAATAGGCAAAAGGGCACATTACTGTAACTGTAACATTCTTTTAAAAAATTAAATCCTTGTGGTAGTTTATAAATAATTTTGGCCTAACCAAAGCAAAAATGGCTTTATTTTTCCACAATAGTACTTAGTCTTCTTAGAATCAAAGTGATCATACACTTAAAAGAATCTTGAATTTTTATTTTTAAAGTAATTACTTTTATTTGAAAGTATTTGATATTGAATATTGAAAATAATATTGTTCTTGATATTGAAAATATTGAAAATAATATTGAAATATTTTATCTTATTTGTCAGATGGGCTAATTTACATTTGTTGTTTATATCTTTGAAAGTGTCAATTTGACATTTGCTAAGCACCAAAAAGAAAAAGTAGAATAAGGTAATGATTGCTTAATGCTTTGCTAATTTTCAATATTGCATGTATTAATTTAAATTAATTTAAACGCATTGTCTTTGAGAATAAGATGAAGCTATAAAATTACCTACCACTGTATTTCAGACACCATCCCTAATTTAATTCTACTGAATCTCAGTTCCATTACTGAAATGTCTAAAAAAGATTTTTATTAGTATTCATGTTAATTTTTGTGAAGAAAAATTTTTATATATGTATGTACCCATTATACAACACATGAATATATATGTCTATATAAGCATATACTTACACAAATATAAATAATCCATTGTGAAAATAAAAATAACCCTGGGTTCCCTGGAGCCCAGGACTTTGGTGATGATCTGGCACTGGGGACATGCCTAGAGCCTGGGACCATGAGTGTCAGCTTAGAGGCTGGGTACCAGGTGCTGGCTTGGCTCCTGGGACTATGGAGGGTGAGTTTCAACATTGTATCCACTCTTTTTCCATTTTTTTTTTTTAAGTAGGCTCCATGGCCAGCATGGAGCCCAATGCAGGACTTGAACTCAACCCTGAGATTGAGACCTGAGCTGAGATCAAGAGTTGGGTGCTTAACCCTGGCACCCCTTTTTTTCCATCTCGTTGCTCCTCCTGGCCTAGCCTTTTGCCTAATCTGCAGGGTCCAAAGTGTCTCCATGCCATGCCCTCACTGGAGATAGTAGGAAAGAAAAAAGAGATAGGAGAAGATATCCCTTACTTTTTGTTAAGGGCAAGACCTAATCTCATACTCTGCTCATGTCCCATTGTTCGGAAGTTAACAAAGCTGGAAGGGAAGCTGAGAATTGTCATTACCTTGGGCAGCCATTTACCTCTAACATTTAGAGGTTCTGAGATTTTGGTGTAGATTCAGAGACATACGGAGATTCATTATTTTTTTTCTATCTTTATTGTGCCCTCTAGCTTTCCTTTGAATTTTTCTTGTCTTTTAGCAGGGTTTTTAAATGGTCTTCATAAAAATCTCACATGGTTCTTGTTAACTGTGTTTTACTCCATGGTACCTTTTGTGGTAAGTCTTTCATTTCTTGCAAAGTTTTGCTATACTTTTCACCCTTTTTTCTTTCATCAATGTCACGCTAGTCTCCTCTTAGTATTCGTTGTTATGGATTGAACTGTATCCCCTCAAATGATATTTTGAAATCCTAACCCCTATACCTCTGAATGTGACCTTATTTTGAAAATAGGGTCTTTACAAGGTAATCAAGTTAAAGTCATTAGAGTGGTTTCTGATTCAATATGACTGGTTTCCTTATAAAAAGGGGAAATTTGGACCCAGAAACAGACATGCTTAGAGGGAAGCTAATGTAAAGATTCACAGGGAGAATGCCTTCTGAAGACTGAGGATCCCATTTATGCCATCAGAAGCCAAGAAATGCCTTGGACCATCAGAAGCTAGGAAGATGCAAGAAAGAATTCCCTTCATAGGTTAGAGGGAAACTGGTCCTGGTGATACCTTGATTTCAGATTTCTGGCCTCCAGAACTATGAGATGATACATATCTATTATTTTGAGCTACCCAGTTTGTGGTACTTCGTTATAGCAGTCCTAGTTGAGCTGGATTAATTATTGCATTGGATTTTCCTGGATTAACAATTTTCAGGGGATTTATTTTTGTGTATTTGAGGAGAGTTGACAGAGGGCCAATGTAGCACGTCAGCTTTGTGCCCTAATGACGCTCTTCTTTGTTGCTCCTTCAGAGATAGAGAGTTCCCACAAATGTGGCTTGACTGTGCATGTAGCCCTACATTTTTAGTTGATTTTTACCAAATAAATCTAGGAAGGCTAAGGTTGCCAGCCCTTCTTACCTTAGTTTTTGCACTGATTTTTGCAAGCGTTGTGCTTACCATATAAGCAATGCTAATGGATATGTGATATTTTGGATACCAAGACCTCTCTCTACTCTTTTTCTTTCACTTCTTCCCTTATGCCCCATCCCAACTGCTTTTATTAGCCCTATGCTTATTTTGGAGTCTGCAAATATACTTACATATTTTACTTAAAATGGAGTATGCAGGGTTTTCTTTTTTGTTGTTGTTCTTGTTTTTGTTTTCCTGTTGCTTTTCTATGATTTATAGAAAGGGGAATGCAGATTTACCCAACCTTGTTCATGGGTGAAGACTCCGCATACACTTTCAAAGCTGTTGGCAGTGGTAAGAACAGAAATAGAAATTGCATAAGTCTAAGGGGTGATGTTGTGTTTTTCTCTTACCAGACATCAGATTGGAATTGTGGCAGATAATGGTGGCATCTCTTAAAGGGAGCAACTTTGTCAATTTGTGTAGTCACAGAGACATCACAATTCTGTTTCTCCCAAACACACCCCACAGCATCAACATGTAGCAAGTCTCTCACAGGTATGTCACCTTGGACTTCTAAAATGCTGTCAAAAAAGATATAGGTCTTGTCAGTTAATAGGGTTTCTGTGTTTTTTATTTAAAACTTCAGCAAAATAAGTGTTTCTGATACTTTTTGACTTGGAATCCATGGAATCTTTTTGCATTCTTTCCTTCAACAAATATTTACTGAGTGGTTTCAGTATACCTAGTTTTGTTGCTGGAGGAGGAGATAAACAATGAACAGAGGAGACATTTCCATTCCTGCATGAAGCTCAATTTAATTTCTTTGAGAGGGAGTTACAGAAAAAAAAAATCTCTGATGGATTTGTTATCAAAAGCATTGGTAATATTTATATTTTAGGTTTTTTTTTATTAGTTCCATCAATAAGATAGTGTCTAAGTCACCTTGTTACTTAGTCTCTGGAAGAATTAGATATGTTCTTAAGTAAAAAAGAAATCATGATAGCACTGTTATGTTAAAGTTTTCATTTTTTTTTTCTCTGAAGAATATTCTTCATGCTTCAGGAAGGTTAATATCACAAGATCTGGAACTGGATAGATTCAGATTCAAAGCCTAGCTGTTCGTGTAACTGGGAAGTTACTTAGGCTTTCTGAGATTCATTTTCCTCTGCTGAGAAATAAAAATAATAATACCAATCTTTCTAGCTTATTAGGAGGATTAAACATGCAAAACCATGTAAATCCCTTAGCATGGCACATAGGAAGAACAGTTTTATTATTGGTATAGTTATTTATGGCACTGTGCATTAAAGTTAGTTATATATTACATACTCCAGGTATGGCCCCTAAGTAACCTCCTTTGTATGATCTCTATTGTATAGAAATTTTTAAAAATCATCTCCTCTAACCCATACTCTTACTTACTGTGTTCTTTATTTTTGTTTTTGTTGTTGATGATGGTGATGTATTTTTCATTAGATTTTTGTTTTGTTTTGTTTTGCTTTTCTCTGCTTCTTTTGTCTTTTGCCCAGTGATATCCACAAACAGTCTTAGAAGAGTAGGCCTTATAGTGTAATAGTGTAATTCCTTTTTAAAATCTATCCTCCTTGCAGGCAGAAGATCTTTCTAGAGGCTGAGAGCCCAGCCTTTTATGATGGCCACAATTACCTGTGTAGTTGTACCCAAGTTAACTCTGGTCACTGGTGGTTGTTTTTGCAGTAAAATCTATGCCGTGGTAATGGATGTGATATATTTTGGATACTGGGTCACACAAGATGAGTTTTATTGTGTTCCCAAGCACTGAATAGTACAGAAGCAATTCCAAATAGTGTCTTGGTTCCATGAGCAATACAAGAAAGATGATAGAAATATTAATTTCAACTTCTCCTCTGGTAGCAGGCTCTGGTCCTGCACTCAGAACTACCTCTGTAATCAAAGGTAAAAGTAGATACAGTTTTAATAACATCATTATCAGGGAAGATGTAGGTGATGCCAAAGAAACAAGGACTACTGGGAGTCCTGAACTCTGTTACAATTCTGGCTTTTTAAGTCATCAGGTGGACTTGAGGGAATTCATTACATTTTCCCATTTCTTTCATCGTCTGAAATGTCAACTACAATGTGATTAAAGTCATGGACTCTGGAGCCAGACTGCCTTGGTACAAATCTTATTTTTTGCTACCTACCAGCTGTTGGACAAGTTCATTAACCTCTCACTGTCTCAGTTTCCTTATTTGTAATGAAGTGGTATCTACTTTAGTCATTGATATCTAATCATTCGGATCTAATCATTAGGATTGAATGAGTTAATGCATGGAAAAATGCATAGAACATAGAAAGTATGTACTTAGAAAGTGAGTAAGTGATTAAGTGAGTAAGTAAGTAAGATGACTCCCATGTCAGGCTGCCATATGGTAGGGGTCAAGAAAGTATTCAGTAAGACCATCACTGCAACCATCATCAGCAAGGCTCAAGAGAGTGTCAGTGTCCTCAAACTAAGATGCTCTTCTACAGGACTCCTCATCTCCATCAGTAGGAACCAGGTATGAGGCCCTCAATCGTTCTTGCTTCCCCTCCCTAAACACTCATCACCTTTCAATCACTTTGCACTTTTGGTGCATCAGAAAGAATGTCATGATATCTTTTATCACTGCTCATGGACTCCTAGGTCTCTTTCATACTCTGGACTCTTAATTCTAGGATTCTAGGCATTGCCTTTTCTGTCCTCATCTCCCCTAGGCCCAGATCTGAAACCCTAGAATTCTGTGTGAATCATCAATTAGATCCTCTTTATATACAATCTCATTTATGTGAACTTTCTCTTCTCCTTTTGCTGTAACCAAAACATGGCTCAAAAAACCATAAACCAAAAACCAAACCAAACAAACAAAAAAACATGGCTCTACCTTGATAATAATGCATCTCCGCAGCCTTTTCAAGTGGTGAATGCTTCCTTTCCCAAACCCCTCATACCATGGGGCCTGGAATTTTCAGGCATCTGAAGGCAGGCCATCTTCTCTTTTCCTTAAAAAAGACCCCATTTGAATCCCTTGTTATCAGATTTTACCATCATTATCCCTCCTAATGTAATCGTTTTATGACTTCCCAGGTTGCTAATCTTTAGTCCTTGAACACTGTATCTGTTAGCCCACTCTTTTCCCATCCAACATCACTCTTGCCATAATTTGGGGAAAATTCAACATTCATTTAGAAGATTGTACATTTGCTCTGGTATTGTAGATTGCTTAACCTCCTTCACCCTCCTTGGCCATTCATTCTGATGTCCTATCCCTTACTGCAAACTCTCCATAATCTCAATTGCACAGATTCTACTTTATACCCACTATCTCCCATTTTTTGCTACCAAAATAATTTGAACTTACATGACCACTGACCTTCTTTCTATAATCTTCCATCTTCCTGACTTGCTCTGCTTAAACTCCATGACTATTCATTATAATAGTTTTTTGTATAGATACTAAACTCCCTAAACTTATCCAATGTATATGTGCCCTTTATTCCATTTTTTCTTGTCTATTCAAGGACACTTCCCCAGGTTTCCTTTGTTTTTTTTTTTTTAATATTTTATTTATTTGAGAGAGAGAGAGAGAAAGAAAGAGAAAGAGACTACAAGCAGGGGGGAAGGGTAGAAGGAGAAGCAGGCTCCCTGCTGAGCAGGGAGCCTCATGTGGGACTCGATTCCAGGATCCCAGGATCATGACCCTAGCCGAAGGCAGACGGTTAACCAGCTGATCCACCCAGGTGCCCATCCTTTGTTTCTACTAAATCATCATGTTTTCCTCTCTACCAGATCATTTTCATCAGTATTTAAATGTGCTGTGATTTCTCTAGTTAAAAAGAAAAAACAACTTTTTGGATCTTAGTCTCTCCCAACCATTCCCCCTATTATCTTATCGCCCTCCTTCCCTTTACAGAGAAACTTATGGAAAGTATGTTCTATGCTTTATATTTTCAATTTCTCCCTCATTCTTTCTTGTACCTATTCCAATCAAGTATCTTTTCCCAGCACAGTGCAGAAACTGCTCTTAACAAGTCAACCAATGACTTCCATATTGCTAAGTTAGATGAAAAGATGAGGCCAATTCTCAATCCTTTCCTAACTTGACCTATTGTGGCATGTGACACCATTGACTTCTCACTTTTTAAAACACTTTGCTTCCATAACACCCATACCATTTATTTTTTTCTCCTATATTTCTGTCTACTCATTTTCTATTTTCTTAATTTCTTCTCATCTCTCTGACTTCTAAATGTTGGAATGCCCCAGAACTCAGTCTTTGAAACTCTTTCTTCCCCTATCTATCCCTTCCCTAGATGATCTCATTTAATTTCATGGCTTTAAAAACCATTTATGAAGTTATAACTCCCAAATGTATATCTGCAGCCCTGAGCGATCCTCAGCGCCAGAAATTTATAACCAGCAACTTATTTGATATGTCATGTGGATCTCCACAGACATTTCAAGCTCAACATGTCAAATACTGTTCTTGATATTTGTCACTAAACCAGCTTCCCATAATGACATTTCCATTAATGATAATTCTATCTTTCCAGGTGCTCCAGGCAAAGATTTTGGTGTTCTCTTGGACTCTTCACTTTCTCCTCCCAGCCCAGTCTGTCAGAAAGTTATGTTGTCTCTGTCTTCACAATATGTCCAGTGTTCCACCACTTCTATCACCACCACCACTTCTTCAGCTCAAACCTTCATCCTCTTTCCCTTGGAGTACTGTAGTAGTTTCTTTTTTTTTTTTTATTTTTTATTTTTTTTATTTTTTAAAGATTTTATTTATTTATTTGACAAAGAGAGAGACACAGCGAGAGAGGGAACACAAGCAGGGTGAGTAGGAGAGGGAGAAGCAGGCTTCCCGCGGAGCAGGGAGCCCGACGCGGGGCTCGATCCCAGGACCTGGAATCATGACCTGAGCCGAAGGCAGACGCCCAACGACTGATCCACCCAGGCGCCCCTGGAGTACTGTAGTAGTTTCTTAACAGCCCCCTTATTTCTGGCTCTGTTCTATTGCAGTCAAGTCTCAGAAGAGCTACCTAAGAGTTGCTATGAAAATGTAAACCAGATAACCTTACACTTCTGTTTACAACTCTTCAATTACTTGCAATCGAAAAGTCCACATGATCTCACCAACCTCCTCCCAATTCCCAAGACCTTTCTGCCAAGACCTTGACACCTTTCTCTATTTTACTTTATTTTTTTAATTTTAGAAAGAGAGAGAGAGAAAGTGAGCAAGGGGAGAGGCAGAGGATCAGGATCCCAAGCAGACTCCCTGTTGAGCACGGAGCCTGACACGGGGCTTGATCCCACAACCCTGAGATCACGACCTGAGCTGAAACCAAGAGTCCAGGGCTTAACCTGTGCCACCCAGGTGCTCCGCTATCAGATATGTATTTTTACAAATATTTTCTCCCATTCTGTGGGTTGTCTTTTTACTTTCTTGATGGTATCCTTGAGGCACAAATGTAAAAAATCTCTATGAAGTCCAATTTCTCTTTTATCTTTTTTGGTTGTTTATGCTTTTGGTATTACATCTAAGAAACCTTGCCTAAACCAAGGTTACAGACATTTACCCTTATGGTTTCTTCTAGGAGTTTTGAAGTTTGAGCATTTACATTTAGTTCTGTGATCAATTTTGAGTTAATTTTTAAAAAGATTTTAAAATGTATTTTAGAGAGAGAGTGCAATCATGAGCAGGGGGAGGGGCAGAGGGAAAGAGGAAAGAAGCAGACTCCCCGCTGAGCGGGGAGCCCAGTGATGCAAGACTGGATCCCAGGATCCTGAGATCATGACCTGAGCCAAAATCGAGTCCAATGCTTAACTGACTGAGCCACCCAGGAGCCCTTTGAGTTAATTTTTGTATATGATGTGAGGTCAGGGTCCAGTTTGATTCTTTTGTATGTGGATAACCAGTTTTCACAGCACCATTTATTGAAAAGACTATTTTTTCCTCATTTAATTCTCTGGGTACCTTTATTGAAAATCATTTGACCAAATGTGAGGGTTGTTTTCTGAACTCTCTATTCTGTTCATTTGATCTGTATGTCTATCCTTATGCTAGTACCACACTGTCTTGATTACTGTAGTTTTGTAGTGGCTTTTGAAATGGGAACATATGAGTCCTTCAACTTTGCTCTTTGTTTTCAAGATTGTTTTGGCTATGGTCTTTTCCATATGAATTTTAGGATCAGTTTGTTAATTTTTGCTTAAAGGCAGCCTGGGTTTTGATATAAATTGCATTGAATCTGTAGGGCAATTTGAATTATATTGCCATCTTAACAATATTAAGCCTTCAAATCCAAGAATGTGGGATGTTTCTCCATTTACTTTTTTCAACTGTATTTTGTAGTTCTGTGTAAAAGTCTTGAAACTCTTCTATTAAGTTCATTTCTAAATATTTTATTCTTTTTTTTTTTTAAGATTTTATTTATTTATTTGAAAGAGAGAGAAAGCATGAGGGGGGGAGGGTCAGAGGGACAAGCAGACTCCCTGATGAGCAGGGAGCCTGATGCGGGACTCCATCCCGGGACTCCAGGACCATGACCTGAGCCGAAGGCAGTCGCTTAACCAACTGAGCCACCCAGGCGCCCTATTTTATTCTTTTTGACACTTTTGTAAATGGATTGCTGTCTTTATTTTGAATAGTGTACAGAAATACAACTAATTTTTGTATATTGATCTTTTATCCTGCACCTTTGCAGAACTGTTTATTGGTTCTAATAGTTTTTGATGTGAATTCTAATAGTTTTTTATGCAAAATCATGTCATCTGTGAATAAAGGTAGTTTGATTCTTCCTTTTACATTTTATTTCTTTTCCTTGTCTAACTGCTGTGGCTAAAAGCTCCAGTACAATGCTGAAGAGTAGTGGGGAGAAGAGGCATCTTTCTTTTGTTCCTGATCTTGGGGGGCAAAATTCAATATTTCATAATAAAGTATAATGTGAACTGTGGATTTTTCATAGATGCTCTTTATTTGGATGAACAAATTCCTTTTTATTTGTCATATTTTTTTCTTCTTTTCCCCATGAATAGTTGTTAAATGTTTTAAAATGCTTTGTCTGCATCTACTGAGATGATCATGTGGTTTTGTCATTTACTCTGTTAATATGGTGCATTACGTTTATTGATTGTGTTTGTTTTTGTTTTTTTTTAGAGAGAGACAGTGTGTGTGCATGTGTGGTAGTAGTGGTGGGGTAGGGAGGGGTAGAGGGAGAAGGAGAATGTTAAGCAGGCTCCACACCCAGTGCAGAGACTGACATGGGCCTTGATCTCATGACCCTGAGATCGTGACCTGAGCCAAAATCAAGAGTTGGATGCTTAACGGACTGAGCCACCCAGGCCAACCACCCACATTTATTGATTTTTGGATGTTAAACCAACCTTGAATTTTTAGGATAAATCCCACTTGATACAGTCCTTTTTATAAACTGTTGAATATGGTTTGCTAGTATTTTATTGATTATTTTTTTTCATATACATTCATAAGTGATATTGGTCTCTAGTTTTCTTGTGATGTTTTTGTCTAGAATTGCTATCAGCATAATGATGGCCTCTGAATGAATTGGGAAATATTTCCTGCATGTCTACTTTTTGGATATCATCCAAAAGAATGTAGTAATGTAATGTTGAAATTGTGAACTACCTCCAGGTAGTATACCGTTCCCTGTGTCCGACAATACAGGTAGTATATGGAATTGGATCACCATTCTGTGTGGAAACTTGGCCAAGATATTTAACATTATTGAGCTTCACTTTCCTCACCTGCAACATAGGATTATCAAATCTACACATAGGATTTTATAGAGTTTGATTAGTAGAATCCCTGGCATAATAAATACTTGGTATACAGTCACTATTATTTAAGAAACATTTTGGCCTACTAATCAATGGTAAGACTTACTGACCAGTCAAAGATTTTATTTGTACCCGGACTTGATGACTAAGTAGTATGATAGTGGTTGTATTTGAAATAAAATTTTCAATTAGTAGGAATATTTTAGAAGGTATTAGAAGTCAAATTTTCAAGGGGAACTATTAGGTTTAGATTTTAGTTTAAGTTTTGCTTCTCCTTAAAAAAGTAACTTGGCCTCCCTTTCCTCATCTTTAGAATGGTGCAGGTAGTACCATGATGGGTATAGCATTAGGGGTGACTTTCACTTTTCTCTAAAAGTAAAAGGTGGTCAAAGAGTGTGAGTTTCCTTTCTTCCTGTCTTTCAGGGATCGTTTTCCCACTGAGGCTGAATTTTACCAGATTTGGTGTTCCTCTGGGATGTTCTTCAGAGATTCCTTAAGGGCATGTTTTCTCTATAATCCCTAGTCGTCAGTATACTTCCTATCAAGTTTATGGGAGAAAGCACTGCAGTTTATTCTTTAGCCAGACTGTGCAATGATGGAATAATATTGTTACAGAATTCTTGGAAAGTAGGCTGCCTTTGTTGTCTATTGGTATTTTTTGGTTTAGAATATAGCACAGGGACTCTATCTAGATTGTTTGCCATAAGGCAGTTATCAGTTTTTAATTAGCCTTTTATGATATTTTCAAAAGTTTTATTGACTTGGATATGACAAATATAAGATGAGGGGCGCCTGGGTGGCTCAGTTGTTAAACGTCTGCCTTCGGCTCAGGTCATGATCCCAGGGTCCTGGGATCAAGCCCCGCCTTGGGCTCCCTGCTCTGCAGGAAGCCTGCTTCTCCCTCTCCCACTCCCCCACTTGTGTTCCCTCTCTCGCTGTGTCTCTGTCTGTCAAATAAATAAATAAAATCTTTAAAAAAAATAGTTAAAAAGAATAAGATGATGTGGTGATGATGTAGTGTATGGTGATTAACATAACATAATAAAATAAAAAATTAAGATGATAAAAATGGAAAAAACAATGGTCTCAAACGACTTGTTATTTTTATTTTATTTTATTTTAAAGATTTTATTTATTTATTAAAGAGAGAGAGAGAAGAGAAAGAGAGAGAGAGAGCACAAGCGGGGGTGAGGGATGGAAGGAGAGGGAGAAGCAGACTCTCCGCTTAGCAGGGAGCCTTATGCGGCACTCGATCCCAGGACCCTGAGATCATGACCTGAGCCGAAGGCAGACACTTAACCAACTGCACCACCCAGGCGCCCCACAACTTGTTATTTTAAAAATAACTACTTAGCAACAGGTTTATTTGTCTTAATTCAATTGAATTTTTTCCTTAAAACAGATTTATTTGTTTGTAGATGAGCTGTGGTTCTCTAGATCCTCCAAATGGGTAGCTCTTAGTTCTTAGAAACTAAGTAGTTTCTTAGAAAGCAGGTTCCTTAATTTTTCAATCTGAATTTCCAAGTTAGTCCCTCTTGCCTGACTTAAACCTCCCTTATTCTAATTAAAAATTTTAAAGCCCATCTTCCATTTTTGTCTTAAAAGGCAGGTCCTTAACCTTCTTGGCATAATATTAGCAATTGACTATATAGAGAATTCCAATTTTGGTGAAATGGTTTTGGCAGGATGTTACTTTAGTTAGATCTGCCTCTCTTCTATCTTAACAAACACTGTGGTGAACTCTACAGAGCACAATGCTCACAATGGGATCCTGCAAAAGGAGGAGAGGTGGGCACACCAAATTGCAAGACTTGCTTCATGGAAAATGAATGAGAATAAGGCAAGGGAGTGATTGGCAAATATAGGAAGGAGCAGCTTTAGGAATTCTCCTAAATTGGGAGATTTTATTAAATGCAAAACTTGGTAATTATTCAGTAATTTATTTCCTGCATTTTTAAAAGAAATGGGTAAATAGCCTTCTTTGTGGAATTATGTTCATGTGCCATGTCTAGAGACAAAAATTAACAGGCTGATGTTTATCTACAGTTACACATTCCATGTTATTCTCTGGCATTTTCTTTTCTTTTGTGAAATTTCTAGTTCTAGCTAGGAACTAGCCACAATGAAACAATGATTACATTAAAATCCACAGGAGGGAAAAAGATGGAAAAGAGTAGTACCCAATCTTAATAGTAGTTGAGCTTAGATGAGCTCTGTATGATTTTACTTTATAATTTCTACTTTTCTGTGATTTTAAATTTTCTTTGAGAAGTATGTTTCAATGAGTATTTATAATTTTAAAAATGAGTGCATTTTATCTAAATAAAGAAATCAAAAGGATGCATCAAGTACCCTAGTCAGTCTGTCAATCTTCATTTTTTTGCAACATGTAGCAATAAGAGAATAATTTTAAAAATAAAAGTACTTAAATGTATTAATATCTGTTAAAGTTCATAAAGCTTGAGAATCTTGGAACAGTAATATACATACACACGTACTTACTACTAGGATGACTCTTAGATGATAGTCCCTGGTTTGTGAAAAAGTTTGGTCTGACATTTAGTAATTAAGCCTTTTTGCATGATACTGCCTTACCTCCACGAAGCCACATACAAATCAGGTGTAGAGAACTATGGCTTTTAAATGTTAAAAAATAACTGGAGAAGATGGGTACCTAAAATATACTTTGACAATAGGAACAAAAAAGCTTAATAAATCCAATTCATTTTCTATTTGATTGCTAAATATATAAAGAGTTTTTAGTTATGGTCCGCCTGTCTCACAGAGAAAGTATGATTATCTAAATATGTGCTGCTTTTTTTTTTTTAAAGTAATTGCTTGCTCAACTCTGTGCTTTCTGTAAAATATTGCAAAATTGTGTGCATCTGCAAGTTAAAACCATGTAATACAGCAGGCTAAAATTGAACAGAATTTGATTGCAGACCTGACTGTTTTTCTTGGTTTTGTCAATAGAAATATAATGTGCTAGAATGTGCTCAGGATTTTTTGAACAATCCATGAAAGGTGACAGGGATGTTAATCTCCACTTCAGCCCTGGCAACTTCACTCAAGTCCTTGGCATTCAGAATCAGAAGATAAGCAGGCTTTTGTCCTGCCCCAGGGCTCACCACCACACTCAGAACTACACCTATTAATCAAAAGTAAATAAGGCAATGTTAGATTAAAAGAAAAAAAAAAAAAGCCTAGGACCATAGATTAAATGTCACTGAAAAAATATAGGAGGTATTATATTGACAAATAAAGAAAACCATATGACTTGGTATCTTGTTCTGACTCTTCCACCATCTGGCTGTGTCACCACCCTGAAGGGATCTTTCAAACTCTTTATGTTCCCTAGACTATAAGCTCCAGGAAGGGAGTGACCGTATCTGTCTTGTCCACTGTTGTATCTCAATAGCTACTACAATTACTAGGACATAGTAGGTGTTCATTAAATTCTTATTGATGAATGATCTGTGCTCTTGTCTGTAACATAAGATTTAACATAACTTACTGCAAAAAAAAAGTGTTGTGACAATCAAATGAGAAATATATATAAAAAGACTTTGAAAACAATAAGGTATATTATTTCTGTACTCTCCAAGACGTAGCTAGAAGCTTACTTCCTTCCAACAAAATGAGAGCAAACCTTTTGCAGTTTTGCCTGGATGGGCTGTATATGTAAAATTGTTTAGCATGAAATGGCTCCATAATTCTTTACTTCACTCATTTCTCTGTGGTTTTCCATATTTTAATCCCAGAGAGTGTAATCTACCTTCCTGTCCCAGCTAATCAATAGTTAACAAAGACTGATGTTTTGTCACTGAGTCACTGTGTTATAGGCTGTAGCTCCAGCTTACTAAAAGAAGAAACCCAAAGCAGAGACACAAAGCCTCATTCTCATTCTCTTTGATCTGTTAGAATACTCAATTTCTCTCCTTTGAACTTTATCCTTTTTCAGAAATTTATCTAGGTCAGGAAAGGTAAAAACCTAGAATTCATGCTGTTCTTTCTTCATCCTTCCCTCTTTCATCTAGAGCAGACATTGATGTTCCATATGACACCAGATGGTGCTTCAACATTTTTCCATGAGTAATCAATGAGATTGGCCACAAGATGAAACTTATTTTCTAATAAGTTTAAATTCTTCCATGCTGCATTAAATTCAGTAGTATTAAGGATCATATCTGAACATTAGGGAGTAATCACTGTGACTCCTAAGGCACTAGCGTATAGAACTCCAATAAAAAGAAAGTGTTCAGACACATCCATTGCTTTCATTACCATCATCTTCCTCCAAGGCATCTGGGTGAGAAACAAAGATGGGTTCTGACGGATATGAATCAGGTTCTTGCCATACCCATGTTTCTTTGGTTTTAACATTCAGCTTACAGAGCTGCTTGTGAGAAAGAAAAATCAATCAGTTAATCAGTCGATGTGCTTTACTTGACTAGGATATGACTCAAACTACTTTTCTTTTTTATTTTTCTTTTTTCTTTATTTATTTGACAGAGAGAGAATGAGAGAGAAAGCACATGAGAGGGGGGAGTGTCAGAGGGAGAAGCAGACTCCCTGCCGAGCAGGGAGCCCGACGCGGGACTCGATCCAGGGACTCCAGGATCCTGACCTGAGCCGAAGGCAGTCGCTTAACCAACTGAGCCACCCAGGCGCCCTCAAACTACTTTTCTAGTATTAGGTAAGATGGATTAATTACCCTGTCTGGAACAAAGTGATTCAAGCCAAGTCCATAGGCGTACGTGTAAGGTTTCCCACCATATTTCTGATAATTGATTTGAGGAAACTCGAATGCTACAAAAGAGAGGACATGCTTAGGAAAACTCAGTTAATCTCTGAATGGAACAGTTTGTTCCCCTCTAAATCCTCTCACCTTGGCGAGGCCCTGAGAAGAGAACCTCAGGCTCCAGCCAGATGGTCTCGTCACTGCACAGAATTGCAGTGGCAGTTGTGTTGGGGAGTGTGACTAAGTTCTTGCCTGTGTCAGCCTAAGGAAAACGGATAAGAGACACCTCAGTGAGAAGGAAAGAAAAATCAAGCAGCCATAAATGCAGTCTTCCTGAGTTTTGTGCCCTGCGTTCTTTGTTTCTTCTGTCAGTGTGTAGGAAGGAGCAGTGCAGAAAGCTGTAGAAACGTAAGCGCAGTAACACCACTGGGAAAGTGGCCTGTGCCTGTGTTAGTCACCGGCTGCGTACCGCTGGGAAAGCCGTGTAACCTCTATGCCCTCTAGGCCTTCACATCTCTGCAATGAGATTGTCCTCAAAGAAAATTTAGGGCTCCGAGGAAGGGCCTCTGCGGAAAAAAAATGTTTTTTTTGTTGTTGTTTGTGTGTTTGGGTTTTTTTTAGTAGAACAGCAAAAGACTTCAAACTCTATGGATTCATTTATAGTGTTTATCTCCTTTACAGTTAGGATATATTTTGATTTTGCTTGAAAAAAAATCATACAGTTCTGTTGTCAAAAAGAAAAAGAATATATAGGAAAACTACTGGATCGGATGTTGTCTAAGATCTCTTGTCACTCCCTTATGCCCCCGGTCATGAGCGCTTTCTAAGAACACATTTATTTCTTAATACCTGTATCAAATACTTGAGTACATGTTTTGTGCTTGACTCTATTCTAGACATTTGGGATAATTCAGAGAATAGGGTTCCTGTCCTCATGAAGCTTGCATTCTAGTTTGGGGACATAAACAATAAATGTAATTAATAAAGTATATAGTATATCATGAGTACGGGGAGAAAAATAATACAGCAGAGTTAGGAGGATCAAAAGTGTGAAGTGTAGGTGAATTATAATTTTAATAGGTGGTCAGGGTGGGCCTCCTTGAAAAGGTGACATTTGGGACAAAACTTGTAGGAGGTGAAGAAACAGTACGGATATCTAGGGAAGAACATTTAAACAAAGAAAACAGTGCAAAGGCCTAAGGTTGGAGGATGCCAAATATACTTGATGAACATTAAAGAGACCAGTGTGGCTGCAGCTGACTGAGCCTGGGGAAGAGGAAGAGAGGAGGGTAGAGGAGAGATTATGTACAGCTTTATAGGTCCTTTTGAGGACTTGGTCTTTTACTCTGAGTGAGAGATGGGAAGCCACAGAATGATTTGGGGCAGAGGACTGACATGCTCTAATATTTAAAAGAATTGCTCTGGCTGTTCTCTTGAGACTACCCTTGGGAGTAGGGGGGATGCAAGAGTGGAATTGGGGACACCAGTCTGTCCAGTCAAAAGAAAAGAGAAGTCCAGACTAGGCTAGTAGCACTGGAGTCAGTGAGAAGTGGAAGGCAGAGCCATGAGGTTTTCCTGATAGATAGGCTATGGGGTAAGGAAGAGGCGTGAAATTAAGACAGAAGTCAAGGATGACTCCAAGGTATTTGGCCTGAGAATTAAAGGTTGGAGCTGTGGCAACAAAGGTGGGGACTACTGCAGGTGGGGTAAATTTTTTTGGTAGAGGAAGAGAAGAAATTTAGATTTCATCTTATTAAGCTTAAGAGGTCTATTGGACATCCGGATGGAGACATGGAATTGGCAGTAGCATATATAAACCTTGAATTGAAAGGTAAGTTGAAAATGTAAATGTAGGCTGCTTTAAAGCATGAGTCTTTACAAAGGGAGTGAATGTACAAACAGAAGATAGAATGAAGGGCTGAGTTCTGGTGCCCTCCAACATTAAGGGGTCTATAAAAAAAAGAATGAGGATAGCTCAAGGGGGCAAGAAGAGTCAAGAGAAGGATTTTGTAAGAGGGCAAAATAATAGCATGATATGAATGACCCAGTGAAAAAGAAGGGAAAGTAATGATAAAGGAGAGGGGAGAGAATCACTTGAGGGATGTCCTTGAGTGGGTAAGGAAGGGAAAATGGGAAGGACTAGTTCTGGGTGGGATGATAAATAATTCAGTACAAGTCCAGATGCTGGTGGGTGGGTAGATGTGGTGGCAGGAGTCTAACGTTCTTTTTTGATTTCTTTCATTTGTTTCAATAAAATAGGAAGCAGAGCCATCAGCTGAGTATGAGTGTGGAGGTGGGAGGTGTTAGAAGTTTGAAGAGAGGAGGGTGTGAAATACTTAACTAGCAAAGTGGGAGAGTAAATGAAGTTCAGAAATATAGCAGTGAGGTTTGTGGTCATGTATTTAAAAATGAACCAATTAACATGATTGTGTGTTTTCAGCACTTAATTTCATCCTTAGAGATACAAGTGTAGAGTGGGTGGAGAGTTGAATTTAACTAGGTGGGGGGATTATGGTTTTGACAAATGAGTTCAATAAAGTAAGAAAGAGGCAAGAAAAGTGAGGATCTATATAAGATTAAAATTGTTGACGATGGAATTTTAGTTAAGTAATGAGGAAAAGTAAGTTCTCAGGGCAGTGAGGTACGGTGAGAAGGTAGTAGGTTCAGTGGATTGGAGGTTTCTGGTGGGAATTGCAGTAGGGCAAGTGATCTTGAAAGACGGGAGGCGGTAGTCAGAGCATATCATGCATGAAACTAAGATTATGGAAGCAGCACAGTCATAGGTAATGGCAGGGTCAAGTGTATGACTATGGGGAGTGAGTGGCTGACATAGAATGGAAGACAAGATCAGTGGAAGACGTCAAGGAATTGAGAGGCCAGTTGTTGGAAGAATCACCTATGATGTGTATATGGAAATGACCAAGAGTCAGTAGATCTGGGGAGTGTGACATTGAGCCAGGAAGGGGAAGTGAGTGAGTGGTGGTTCATAGACAACAACAGTAATGAGGGGGGTATATATGTACATATGTATATACCACTTAGCTATATAATTAGCTGAAATGAGATTAAAATTGGAATATTTTAAGAGTGGATAGAAGGAACAATGAATCTGGAAACAGAGAAGTGGAACAAAGAGAACACCTACCCCAACCCCAGATCAGGTGGCATAAGGGCTGTAGGAAGAGACTGGAGAGATCAGTGTCCTCAGGAGAGAGCCAGGTTTGTGTTTTTTGAAGATTTTATTTATTTATTTATTTGAGAGAGAAAGCGAGAGAGAGATAGCACAAGCAGAGGGGAGAGGGAGAAGCAGGCTCCCTGCTGAGCTTGGAGACCGACTTGGGACTCCATCCCAGGACCCTGGGACCATGACCTGAGCCGAAGGCAGATGCTTAACTGACTGAGCCACCCAGGTGCCCCCAGGTTTTGGTTTAAAAAACAGAAGGTGAAAGGAACATTCTGAGAAGAGGAGAGAGGGGTTTTTCTGGGGGAATTAAGAGGGAATAGTGGAAGATTCTTAGGATAGGCAAGGGATAGGAGGTAAGGAGCGAATACAGAAATGATGAGAATTTTATGAGATTTTGTGAAATGGAGCCTCAAGGCACTTTGTGGTATTTTGGGGAAGAAGAGATCAAATGCCTACGTCAGACATATTATTTATATACTTGTAAGTTTAAATTGATTATCTTCATTCTATCTTATTTTTTCTATTACTAAATTACATTTTTTATGTAAGAAATCTGTAACATTACTTTTGCTTTCCCCAACAAACTAGCTCCTCATTTCAACTCCCCACCCCCCTTTTTTTTAACAGACGCATTTTTCCTTTAACTCATTTCTGAGGATCTAATCTATTCATATATCTGTGCATGTATGAAACGACATACGTACAAAGTTATTCCTTACTACATTATTGGTAATAGCCAAAGATTGGAAACAATTCTGTTGTGCAGCAGTGAGGGACTTGGGTATGTTCACAGAAAGAATACTGTGCAGTTCAAAACAGCAAGATCTTTAGCATATATATTGTTAAATGAAGAAAGCAGGGCACAAAACAGTGGATACAGAAAGTTACTTTTTGTGTATGAGAATGGGAAATAATAATTATATATTTTCTTATATTTTCATAAACAAACCAAAGAAAAGGAAAGACATGAAAAGTTACACATAGGAAGTGAATGGGGTTGGTATGGACTAGATACAGGAGGAGGGTGGAGTGAGATTTCCCACTTTGCATATAATTTTGATTTTTGACCATTTAAATGCACAGCCTATTCAAAAAAATATAAAGATATATTTTAAAGATACTACCATTATCTTAATTAGCAAACTGGAAACTTCATTAATCTTAGACCCTTTTCTCTCCTTAGTCCTTCCCTCAATCTCTTTCTTACCTCTCCTAATTTATGACCGATTTTTCCCTTCACTGCCAAATTTTTCAAAGTGTGGACTTACAGTAACTGCTCCCATATCCTCCCAGTCGCTCACCTTCAGTGCCTTGAATCCTGATTTCTGCCTCCCTTATCCTCATCCCTTGGAGAGCACCAAATTTGGTGTTTGGCTTTTAGTCTTCATCCTTTTTAACTTGCCCATAGCACAGTGGGCACTGATAAAACCCTCTTGCCCTATCCTGTGTAGGATTGTCCTCTCTTAGCTCTAGCGAGGGCTCTTTGGTGACTTTCTCTCTCTCTTTCTGGTTCCTCTTTTTTGTACTTTCTGTACATGAGACTTCCCAAACTTCTGTGCCTGGCCATCTTTTCTTCTCTTAGCATTTTCTGGGCTATCAAATTCTTCATTTTTAAAATAAGCAACTGTGTATGGTTTTTTTTTTTTTTTTTTAGAAAACTTATTCTAAAGTACGACTTTTCCCTGCTAGCAGTCTCATCTATCTATTCTTGTATGTTTGATCATCATTTCAACATCAGTAACTATTGACCCTGATTGGCCTCACAATGTCCTTCATTGACATATGAAAGCCTATGTGACATCTTTCATGAAAATGTTTTGATACTGATTTTGTTGTTGTTGATGATGATAGGGGATATTTATTTAATATTTCCTTTGTGTCAAGGACTATATTTAATAATTAACATATATCAACTCATGTAGCAGCCACAACAACCCTGTAAGATGGATACAGATAAGGAAAAGGAAATTTAAGAAGGTTAAATGTTTCTGTTCATAGATAGAGAGAAGGAAATTTAAGGTTAAATCACCCAGTTAGTAAGTGGCAGAGCTGAAACTCAAGCCTGGCTCTATATGACTCGAAGTCAACCTCCCTACCCATTATCCTCCCCTTCCTCATAGTTCTGCAATTCATGTTTTTCTCCACAGCTGCTCTGCCCATTATACTCCCTATTTCCAAAGGTATCACTCTAGACACATAGGCTTACAGGATCTCTATGATATTTTGCATGTCTAAGATTTAATTCATTCTGCTATCCAATCAAATGCAAGACCCTTTTAATTCTACCTATAGGAACTCTTATTTTCGTGTTTGCCTGTTCCTAGTACCACTACATTTTTCTCTCACCTGAGTGATTTTAATTGTCTTCTATCCCAGGGTCCTATCTATGTCTTTTGTACACTTCCAGTATCACTTATGCACAACACAGACTTGTTTTAGAAAATCACGTTATTGGAAGCTGCAAATGACCCTAGTCATTACTTAGTCCAATTTTGTTAGGTTTCAGAGCTGGCAACTGAACTTAGAATGATTGAGTGACTTGCTTGGGGAAGCCAGACATTTAGTAGAAGAGAAAACCATGAAAGTCAGTCCACTTGGTACCCAGTCCACCAGCTCTGAATGTGGTTTTCTTCTGTTCAGAAACCTTCACTGCCAAATAAAGTATGACCTCTTGGCCTGGCCTTAAAGCTTTTGAAGAGTACAAGTCTGCTTTTTAAACTTTTTTTAAATCCCCCCCCCCCCCATTTATTCCACTACTTATGCTTATGTTCTAGGGAATTGGATTGCAGTCAGTTCCCTCTGCTCTTCTGCCCCTCCCCATTTCTGTCTTTTTTCAAACTCTTCCTCCTGTCTTAAGTTGATCTGCTTCAGTTTCTTCTGCCAGAATATTGCAAATGACTGTGTTCCATGAATCTCTCCAAACAATTGTGACTTACTGTTCCATTCTCTGAATAGCCAAAGCAATTTATTCCTCCCTCCCACTACTTATCTCTTGCCAACATGTGTTATCATTACCGAATCACCTTCCTCCTTCCTACTACACTAGGTAATGAGTTCCAGAACAAGAGCGTATCCTATTGATGTACGCACTGAAAGAACTGGTACAATACCGTGTTACAGTGGTTAATTCACAACTATTGGGAGAGAGAGAAAGCAGGGTCTATGGTGACATTAGACATTTTTTCATCACTGAAGTTCTCTATTTCATAATTGGGTGGTCTTTCTTCAGGCAGTGATGACTACACATTTATGAAAATCTTTCCTTTTTCCTCTTTTTGGTTGTGAAGAGAGTGAGGTAAGGGATATTTAAATTAAATGATCTTATTTCCTTAATTTAAAGATGATTGTGATTTTCTCATTACTAGTAAAATAAGAGTTTACTAAAATCACTGGACTCATTCATTTGGTATTTTTGTGGGCACTCAGCTAGGTACCAGAGATATGCTTCCCAAGGGCAAAGTTAGAGTGCTTAAAGCCCCATGCAATGTCATTCCAACCTTCTTTCCAGTCCCTCTGCCCAATGCCCATCTCTCCTCTGTCCTAATGTACCAGCTCCACCAACTACTTTATATTTTTTTTTATATTAAGTTTTGCTCTTTTAAATCTCCCTGCCTTTGTAGAAGCTCATTTACCTAACTACCTAATGCCCCACCTCAACTTCCTCCTCCTTTCTTATCTTTTATAGAGCTTACGAACTTGCTTAAGAGCAGTAGTGTCTGGTTCTAAATTGGGTTTATTTTCCACTATATTTGATCTAGTTTTGAGTACAATGTTTTATATTCCGTGTAGCTGCCTTACCCACTTTTGTGTGTATATCCCATATATACATAAATGACAGTGTATGCTCATGTATCTATTGTGAAAATTCTATTTGTCTTGATTTTGACTGGCATTCTATTACACAAAAACTTCTTGATGTTAATCTAATATTCTAAAAAGACAGCCACTGAATACAAGGAAGAAAAAGTAGAAATAAAAAGATGACTGCCAAAGGCTATTAATGATGTTTGTCCTCTATTGATATTTTTAGAAGGTTTGCAGAAAACCAAAATAATGGGCTGATTTCCCTAAAGGGGTACTTTTTAACGCTTCATTTCTTTAGAATTTCAAATTATTTAAATTAAATTATTTATATTATTGACAGAGGATCCCAGGACTCAGTGGTCTGCCCTATTCACTGAGAAAATTTATTTTGAAAGGGATTTGCAAATGAAAGAACAGTGCATCAAAACCTGGTTTTCATTTTGGCTCTGCTGCAGTTGGCTTTTGCTAAGTCATGTCACTCTTCTGAGCTCTAGTTTCCTCGTTTGTTAAATGAGGGGAGTTGAATTAGTGTATTTTTAAAGTTCCTTCCAGCTCTGAAATTTCAAGATTTTATGTATAAACATAAGGCAGGAGAACAAATCCGGATATATCTGAAATCTGTGCAGAGGGCAGTTACCTTGTCAATATTCAGAGGAAGCACGTATCTCCTCACTTCAGGCTGGGGAGCCTTTCTGGCATTTTTTTTCAGCTCTTCCCAGTTCTTACGTAAATTGGCTAAATATAAGTAATTATAAACAAATTCAAATCTGCAAAAGTAAGAAGTCAGACATGAGCCCAGACAATTGCAAATAATTTCAGAGAGATGATCCATGCCTTTTAAAAGAACAAGTGCCTGCCTGTTCTGTGTGGCTTTTTTTTTTTTTTTTTTTAAGATTTATTTATTTATTTTAGAGAGAGAGAACAGGCAAGCAAGCACCGGGTAGGGGGTAGGGGCAGGGGGAAGGGCAGAGGGAGAGAGAGTCTTAAGCAGACTCTGTGCTGAGCATAGAGCTGAGGTTAGGCTCGATTCCACCAACCCTGAGATCAGGACCTGAGCTGAAACCAAGAGTCGGACACTTAACCGACTGTGCCACCCAGGTGCCCTAACCTGCCTGTTTTTTTATTCTCCAACCCAGAAACTGCTAATGACCCAAGTATATTAGAGCCATTTCCTCCTGTCCATGCTGCATGAAAAACAAACAAACAAAACAAACAAACCTGCCTCACCAATATGTTTACATAAGAGCAGCTTTTGATACTTTCTATTCTGTTTCTCCATCATCATTCTGTCTTTACGGGCTACTATCTTTTTAAGTGACTTGGTATCCTCAAGAAAGCATGCCTCTTTCTTTCAAACCCAGAGTGGGTAGAGTTCAAGGCCCCCCAGGGGAAGTTGTCAAGTTGCAGTGAGGTTAAGTTTAAATTTACTTATCAGGTCATAGCACGTTTTATTTTCAGATCAGGTTCATAGACCTGATCAGTTTTCAATCATTAACCATGGTTTTGATGTTCAGTTTACGATTGCTTCTGATTACCTAGCCTCCCTACTGCTTTTTCAATTATATTCTGTGACTTAAGCACACTTCTTGCTTTTTTTAGCTGTAATTCAGATTTAATATTGAGAGCAGCATCTCTGAAAATGGCCCCTAATTTCTAGGCATGACTGGGAGATGTAACATTATCCAGTGTCCTTTCTTACCCTTTCCAGCAACAGAGATCCACAATCAGAAACTCATTGTCTTCATAAGTATTGATGTGATGGAAGAGATTAAAAGAAGAGGTCCTGTATTTATTGTTGAGACACTTTCTTCTTTTTTTGTCAGCAATATGAAGCCAAACCTTGAAAAGTGAGGAGAAAATTTGATGCATTTAAAAAGGAAAACAGATACACATTATGAAATGCCTTCTTTGGAATCATAAACTTGACAAGTAAATGCACAACTTACCCCCATGGTTTCATTGGATTCAAAACAATCTATGTAGTTGGCTCCCCAAAGACTCCATGAAGAAAGGAACTTGAACAGGTTAATTTTGACTGGCGTCTCCACAAAAACAATATAGTTGGGAGTCAAACCAAAACTGTTTAGAAATGCAAATAGACTTGTGAATGGGAAGGGCTGATTCTCAAACCACAAAGAAATATGTGCACATGAGGTATGAATCAACAGTGCCTACATGAGATTAATTACATTTAAATTTAGGTTTCTGCAAGAAAATGTCGTGATCAGGATTGGTATCAAAGGTAGGCAAAGCAGATCTTTAAACTTGAGTTTTCCTGAAGATTCATAGCAGGCCTTCAAGTTACCTATGGACGTAAGATGGCTTGAATCGGTCACTGCAGGGGAATTGTACAACGATCTCTGACTTGCTTATTGGATCTTCCTTGTCTGAAATAAAGCGGTTTTAAAAGGCTTTGGAAAAGCCTTTTTTTCCCTCTTTTAATACAAAGCATTTAGAACAGCTCATGCAAGTAAAGAAATACATTTTCAGATCTTGATTTTTTTTAGGGCTTATTTTCCTTTTCTCAGTCATTGGCATTTCTTAGGGAAATTTCATGTGGAGCTACAGTCACCCAGGAAAATCCAAACAGCAGCAGATTTGGAAATGTGTGCTCAGTGTTGTGGCAGGCAGAGGACCGTGGGGTCCCATCTTAACAACTGGAGGTGGTAGGTGCTAAGTCAGTGAGTAAGGCAAAAGTGTAGTATGGTCAAAATGCCTTTCGTAATCTCCTAAGTTACCTGCAAAGTATAGTGTATGTGGGTTTGTCTCATTAGTTCTGTACAGTAATTCTTAAGCACAGTAAAGTTTGTTTCCTACTATGTTAGTGGTCTTCAAACCTTAGTGTGCCTCAGAATCACCTAAAGAGCCCCTTAAAAGTGTAATCGTGGGCTCACACCCAGAATTCCTCCTTCAGTCAACCACAGATGGGGCTCTGGATTTCTAGCGGCTTCCCCAAGTGATGCTGTGGTCCAGGGACTACACCTTGAGATCCATGCTATGCAATACTAAACTATATATATATATATATATATATATATATATATATATTCAAATATATATATATATTTAAATCTATATATATTCAAATAATTCTGTCACCAAGATGGTTATCAAACTTCTGGCAGTGAATGGAGGATGAATGGAGAATTCTAAAGAGTGCTCTCTTTTTTGTTTTAGTATTATTTCTCTATAATATTAATATGAGTTAATAGATTTGTTTGTGGCTTTGGGAATTAAACACACACAGAATACTTTGTACCCTCTCATGTTTCTGTGTGTGCTATGATGCATATGCATATGTTTGTTTAAAAATTTAATTTTGCCTGGAACATGAATAAGGGCTCAGTAAGTATTTCCTGAATTTGAATCTAACTCTTATATGATCAAATACTCATATATGCTACATTTTTGAGACATTGTGGAATACGATTTGGCCACTTGCTTTCTATATTTTCAAGTCGTCATTTTCTGCTATGGTGCTTCTGGGCATTGGTCCCTGGTAGGGCAATCTGAAAGTAATTTAACTGTGCATCTGTAGTGTGATCCTGATATTCTGATCTGGTATCCCATTTCCGGGAATTTTCTCACAATATAGATACTTGTTTTAAGAAGAGTCAAATTGGTAAACTGACCTGCTTGTAGTGGAGGGATCTTTACAATATTGTAGGCAATTGAAAAATTTTTCCCAAAGCAATTACCAATGTTGTAAACAGTTCCATCACTTTCAATATGGGGGTGAGCAGTGGCTCCATTGACAGAGACATAGTTGCAAAGATCAACCTATGGAAGGAGAGCAGATGTCATCCATGTAAAGGGAAACACTGTTTTACCCCTTGGTCTCTAGGTCTGACCTTACTGCTACCACTTGCCTCCTCACCCAAAATGCATTTTTTCTTTCTTTCCATCTTTCTGGGTTCTACCCTCTTTCAAGTCTGCCTGAATTCCTCTTTTCAGTGCACAGCTCTCCTCTGACCCTCATGCTGAGCCCCAAACCTCTGAAATCTTGGAGATCTTTCTGACAGTGTTCTTCATTGTATACCATACACTGCTTTGGTTAGTTACTTTCCTTTTGCACATGCAGATTGTCCTCAAACGGATAATGTGAATCCTGGGATTTCTTTATATCCCCCCTATTGTATTAGATGAATTGTGTGAAATTGCTGAGATATACAATAATTTTTATTTTACAAAAATGGCCATTTTGTATAGTATAACCTAAATACCACATCCAGTGGCTTGCACAGAGTATAAATTTGGAACTGAAAGAAACCCCAGGATTCTATTTCGTACAGAGTCAACCTAAATAGACTTCAGGAGAACCATGAATCTCCTGGAATTAAATGCAAATGTTTTTGGAGAAAAGATTTAGTGCTTTAATTCAATTTGGAGTCTCATAAGAAATTCAGAATCACAAATCTAACATAAATCTCTCTGTGTATAGAAAGAGAAATTGAGGTCTAAGAGAGGTCAAGTGATTTTTTTCAAGGATACAGAGCCACACACTGGCAAAATCAGCACTAGAATTTCTACCGTGACTTGCTCAATACAGATTTATTGAATGAATAATTGATGAGGTATATATTTAACCAAAATTCTTTTTATTTGATTAGGAGAATATGTTTTAAGGGAGTTTTTAGTATTCTTATTTAAATAATAAGTAAGACATTCATTCATTCATTCGATCATTCATCAAGTACTCATTGAACTTCTATTATTACTATGCCAGGGTCAAGAATTCAGTCTAGACTTGTGCTGCCCAAAATGGTAGTAGCCACATGTAATTTAATGTGGATTGATTTTGATTAGATAAAATTTTAAATTTCCTCAGTCACATTAGCCACATTTCAGGTACTCAGTAGCACTTGGAGAATGCACATATAGAACACTGCCATCATTGTAGAAAGTTCTATTTTATAGTACTGTTAGACCAATAAGCTGGTATATAATATAGTGCATTGCTGGTAAATGCAAAATGGTATCTGTAGAGAAGGGTCATCTAACCCAGACTGGGAGATTAGGCCAGGCTTCCCAAGGGCAATGACTCCAACTAATGCTTGAAAGACAAGTAAAAGTTAGCCAGGTGGAGAAGGATGACAGGTGTTTCAGGGAGTGGGAACCCTAACGTACAAGCATTGAACTGTGAAATAGCAGGTGCTGTTTGGGGATTACTAGTCTGTAATCTGTGAAAGGCATGCATGGGGGAGGAGAAATAAGAACCAGTCAGCCACAATGCCCTGTTTGGACTTTATCTTGGGAACTGTGGGTGCCTCAGATAGAGTAACACATTTATACTTGTATTTTAGAAAAATTGCTTCTACTGAATTAGGGAAGTTGTATTTAAGAGAATCAGGCTGGAGGCAAAGGAACTGATTAGGAGGCTATTTTAGTAATAGTAATAAAAAAAATCAAGTTTTAAAACTATATTTTTATATGAAGTCAAGGCACACTGATACAATGAAACTTGACCCCCCATTAAAGGCTATTTTGGAGCCGTACATGAACTTTACATTTGCAATTATAGTACCATAGCAATTGGAGTACAGATTCACTCATCAGAGTTAAATGAATGGTTTAGAATTCAGTTTCAGTTCTTCTCCGAATTATCTAACACATACTCTTATATGATTACAAACATACATCAAAAACAAGAAAGAGCTATGGAAGAGGATATGTTAAGCCTTAGTAAATAGTCTGCTGAGAATTATAAATTAGCTAGTGACATTGAGACCTAGGGTTGGGACTATTTTTCCTTTCTATTTCTACTACACTGAATTTCTAGTTCTGGTTCTTAAATTCCACCTAACTTGTCTCCTAGCTATCCCTTATCTCTTTTGTTCTCCCATATAGTTTATGCATGCCTTCCAGATTAAATATCCTAAAGCACAGCTCTGCTTATACCATTTCTCCAAGCAAAAACTTCCAGTAGCTTCCCATTAGCTAAACAACTTATTCCAAGTTTTTGTCTTACCCAGGTTGTCTTACCAATTAATATATCCTTTGCACCTAGTATAAATTCTGATACATGGAAGGGACTCAGTTTGTGTCACAAATGAATAAATGAATATGTTAGGCATTTTATAAGGTTTTCCTCCAACCCATATAATAAGTGTTTAAAATTGATGAAGAAACAAAGTTGGCCCTGTGTCACATAGCTAGTGGTTGATAACAAAGCAAGGAGCTGAAAATCTATCTGGCTCTCATGTTCTTTCCCCCAGATTGCAGTTAATTCTAAACTGCAAATTCTAACTTCTTGAGCAATGTTGCCTGAGCATTGTGTCCTACCTGCTTAATTGTCTCCAAGGTCTCGGGATTAATCTTTGTAATGAAGTTGGTCTCTGTGCAGGCATAGTAATCTTCCCCTACTGGGTAGATGTTAACAAGGGCATTGTCAGTGACCTCCACTCCTCGAAAGTAAGAAAAAAACCTGCAGAAGCAAATGGATTTTTCAGTCCAGTAACTTTCAAGCTGTGAGAGAAAAGGGCTAATGTAAAATGTCTTTAATAACATGCAGTCAAGTTTCAGTAACCTGGAAAATATATTCTTGCAGGGATCTGGGAAAGCACAGGTGCCAAATTCCGTCATGACGATTCTTTTCTCAGTCATTGCCCGGACATAAGCATCAGTGCGGATGAACCTGAAGGACATGGAGACATGGGAAAGGGTCATAGGCAGGGGCAATCAGTGTGGTCCATATGGAGCTGAGAATGGTCATTCCGTGTGTCCTTAACAAGTTGGAACCATAAATCCACAACATGAAGAATGAGGAGTATTGTCAGGTCACTTTCTCAGAGCAACTAAGAGAGAAAGAGACAATGTGCTATGAGCTTAAATTTATGTTTTATAAACCTCACAGTGACAGATAAGGAAATCGAAGCTCATGGCTTGGACTTGTCGTGTCCAGCAGAGAAGTTAAGCTGTTGGCATATGTGATGGAGCTGGGTTAGAACTCAAGTCGGCCAGGGCCAGGAAACGTGCATTTCTCCATATCACACTATGCAGCCTCCATGGGTGGTTCACATAGGACCTCTGACTTCCTGTAGCCTATAACATACCAACCTAACACTGAATGGAGAAATACAGAACATGGTGTGCTGAATTATATTCCTTCCAATCTCCCTTATGTCACTCTTGGTTTTTTTCTTCGATTCAAAAATTTATTTTGCTAGTTTTAAAAGTAGGTGTTCTTGAATCCAGTATCTTGCACAGACAGAACTCCGCAACCATATCCCATACGTTGCCTAGGATTTCTCATGTGAAAAGCCAATTAAAATCTGATTTTGCATTTCTTCCAATGCATATAATAAAGTTTAAAATTTCATGAATGAAGAAACAAAGTCGAGAAGAGGAAAAAGTGCCAAGGTCTTTAGTGGGCATATGAAAGCTTCGTCTGACTTCTTAGCTAAATTTGTGCTTGACCTGATCTATTTCTCTTCTATTACAGTCTGAGTTATCCTGACTAGGGCAAGCCTTCATTTGCTTTTCCTTTTGGTGTCTCTTCAGAATTCCTGATACCTGTGCTGATCAACAAAGCCTCTAACAGGTCTGAATATTAAAGCAAAAGCAATTTATTGTGGTGTTAATGGATACTTGGAGTGAAGGCTTAGGCCTTGGAGCCTTTTCACAACAATCTTCTGTTCTTAGAAAACTTCTTAATAATACATTATATGTTAAAAAAAAAAAAAGAAGAAAATAAGAAGGGAAAAATGAAAGGGGGTGGGAATCGGAGGGGGAGACGAACCATGAGAGACTATGGACTGTGAGAAACAAACTGAGGGTTCTAGAGGGGAGGGGGCTTGGGGGGATGGGTTAGCCTGGTGATGGATAGTAAGGAGGGCACTTACTGAATGGAGCACTGGGTGTTATACACAAACAATGAATCATGGAACACTACATCAAAAACTAATGATCTACTGTATGGTGACTAACATAACATAATAAAATAAAATTAAAAAAAAGGAAAAAAAATTTTGAATAGTGATAAAAAAAGAAAAAAGGAAACATCTTTCTTGTATCATTATGACATAATTTGGTCCTTCCCCCTCTGTGCCACCCCTCCCTCCTACCCAGGGGCCTTTCTGATTATTAAAAAAAAAAAAAAGGAGTCAAGAGAACCAGTGGTCTAATAATTATAACAATAACTATAATAATAGCAACTTATTATTACTGCATGCTTCCCAGGTACTTCATTTAATCCTTGCAATGAACCCTGAAGTAGAATTTTAGAGATGACAAAACCAAGAATTAGAGATTAACATCTTGCCAAAGGCTGCCCATTTATGCAAGCGGTGTCTGGTCGATGTAGAATTTGAAGCTAGCCTGTTGGGCCTGGAAGCCCTAGTCCTTAGGTTCTTCTTTATCATCACACAGCCCCCAGGTATCTATGCAAATGTCCTGGGCCAGTGGATTCTGAGAGGAAGCAAATCTAGAAGTTGCCTCTTGGGTTTAAGAGGTTGAGAAGTCCGTAGGAGGAGGAGCTAAGCTAGGCCCCACCCCTAGGAGGAGTGGGACCTGGCATTCTTTACCTTCTATGATATGTGACATGTCCTTCTTTAAAGTCAAACTTGTGCAGGAGGGCTTGCCCATCAAACAGGTGGTAAAATGGTTCAGATCCAACTTCAAAGAGTCCTGGTCCACATCGAAGGAGACTGCCAGTGAGCCAGAGGGGGATCCTGCCTGTGATGAAGGTGAGACATAGAACATTGTTTCTTACCCCTGCCCTTTGCTGGGCTCATCCCTGGCAAGCGGTGGTGATTATATTAGCAGCTCAGTTGGGCAGCCTCTTTGTAAAGCTGATAATGATTTTCATTCCCAGCTCTCACCCTGGGCGGCCCTTACAAAATGCTTGCTGACTTGACTCCCCTTTCGCTAGGAGACCAAATGGTGGGAAACGTTGCAATGCCTGGGTTTGGATAAATGGTGGGATGAAGACAAGGAAAAGCACCTAGGGACTCTGGAGGAAATGGGAGGACAATGGAACTCTGCACCTAACAGATTTCCCCAGATACCAACACATTTGCCTTTTTACCATCTCACTTTTAAGAAGAATTTCAAATTTCTTGATGTATTTTGATGGAGTGAAGGGTAGGAAAGGTGAATTAGGAAAAGGGATCAAAACACTAAAAAAAGGTGTTTCTATGAAAGAAGCCATCTAAATGGCAACAAGAATACTGGCTTTTTAAAACCTGTTCCTTTGAGGGTATGGGCTACTGTCCAGATGAGTAACCTCCTGAAGGAGAAATTGCACAGGGCTCGCTGTCAGAGACCTGGATTCTGGTTCAGGATTTGCCACGTGCCATCTCTGGGGTCAGTGTCCTCATCTGCAGAATGAGGGGTACACAACAAAGGCCATAAAACCTTTCAGTTTAAGCAGTTAGGTCTGTGCCCTTGTATCCTTTGGAAGGTGCAGTGTTTGCTTAATCCTTACAAATTTTTTTTAAACAAATGGATTATTTCCTGCAGTTCCATTTCAGCAGCCTGCTTCATAAGAATGTATAATTCTGATAAAACCTTTAAGAAGGCATGACTTAACTAATGACACAACATAAATTTGATTGCTAGAACCTAAATTGTTAGCATCAGAATCTAGCTGAGAAAGAACATTTAGCTCCTCCCTTTTATTTTACAGAAGAGGAAATGGGAGGAAAGAGACTTGCCATGTCCAAGCAAGGATGCTGTATGGGTCATGTGATGTCTTTGGATAATACTAACAATAGTAATAATAAACAACCACTTGTTGGCTGCTTTATTTTGGACACTAGGTGAATCTTTCAGTTACCTTACTCAATCTTCACAATATCCCCATGAGGGAAAGTTTGGTTTTGATAGGTGAGGGAACTGAAACTCAGAAAGTTTAAGTAACTTGTAAGATTCCCAGCTAGTAAAATAATGGAGCTGCAATTAGCTGCAATTAGCACCACATCTGTCTGACTCCAGAAGCAATACAACAGGCATGAAACCTACCACCCTTTATTGTAATATTTCCAGATGCTTGTCACCTGGTCCTCACTTATCCAGACACTGGAATGGATAATGGAACAGACATTTCTAGGAAACTGACTATGTGCCAGGCACTGAGTTAGGCACTGACAGTTTAAAGATGACAAAAGATGTAGCCCCAGTCCTTCAGGAATTCTAGTTAGACAGCATGTTTCTCCATTAGGGAAATAAAAGGTAAATGAGAGGACATGGGTTTCTGGCAGAAAAGGCCCACACCTCCAGATTCCCCTCTCTGGAGCCCACAGGGGGAACCACCACTGAGAGATGCCAATGAATAAAAAGCCAGAGAAGAGGGATCTTGACAAAAATAGAGAAGATGGTTTCAAGACTGGTGAGACCAACCTGTAACATGAGCTGTGAGCGGTGAGGACAGTTCCTCCACAGTTTCAAACAGTTTCTTGTAACCACCAGCAGGATGTTCAACTCTGAAAAGGTGGAATAATCGGGAAGAAGCCCACGTTGATACTCAGAGAAGTCCCCTGAGACAGAGGCAGAGCTCCAGGAGAAAAAGCATTCTCTGGTTCAATGTCAGAGCACCACTGCCAGTGGGGCCTTTGCTTGGGGGTCACAGAAATGTCCTCAGGTTTCCTAGTGGGGGGGTGGGTGCTGGGTCAGTGCTCTACTTTTGATGTCAGGGGAAATGACCTCCCTTTTATTTATTTTCTTCTCTCTCTTTTTTTTAAATTTTATTTTATTATGTTATGTTAGTCACCATACAATACATCATTAGTTTTTGATGTAGTGTTCCATGATTAACTGTTTTTGTATAATACCCAGTGCTCCATGCAAAATGTGCCCTCCTTAATACCCATCACTGGGCTCATCCATCCCCCCAACCCCTCCCCTCTAAAACCCTCAGTTTGTTTCCCGGAGTCCATAGTCTCTCATAGTTTGTCTCCCCTTCCAATTTCCCCCTTTTAATGTCACAGTGGACTTTAATTCTGCCCTCTGCAGTCTTCCCACATTTCTGACGACAAATCAACTAATCCTGCTGCTATCACTTGTCTTCCCCCAGAATTACCCCGTCCTGTCGCTACTCAAAGTGCACTGAATCATTGATTCTCTTGCCTTATCCCTCTCCCTCCAAGAGTTGGGAGATGACAGCTTTTTGGGTCAGTAACTCACTCTTTGTTATTCACCCATATTATACCATCATCTCTTCCCATCATCCTATTTCTTCATCAGTCTCCAAGAGCTACGGTTCTCTTTAAAAATAGTCTGACTAGGAGATTCAGGTTTCATATTTTTATTTGTTTCTTACACCTCCTCACTTTGGCTTCATTTTGTAACTTCTTAGAGTGGGGACTCTGACCAGACTCCCTAATTATGATAGCTATCTTTTATTAAGCACTTACTATGTGCCACACACCATAAGGAGAATTTTGTATGCTCTTAGCTCATTTAAATGTCACAATACCACAATGGGGAAAATATGGCTCTTATGCTCATTCGATATCTAGAAAATCGTAGACTATGAGAGGTTAAGTCCAAATCACACTGCTAGGAAATGGCTGCAACCTAGGCCTGCCTCATCACAATCGTCATGCTCACAACTGTTTCCAAGGCCCATTCACAAAAATCCCACAGTAATTTAGACTGCAATTCTAGATATTTGCTTCAATATATAAATAGGAAGAAATTCTCCCCTTCAAGATCCGAGGCGGCCTCCCATAAGCAGGCCATCAATCCTCTTCAGGACCTCTTGAAATAGCCCATTTACCATCGACCCACTAGGGCATTTAAAAACACCTCCCGGAGATACTTACTGGATGGACATTTTCTCTCAGTGGAGGATTGAGAGTTCTGGCACCAAGTGCAGAGTGAGGAAGCAAGTCCTCAACCAGGGGCTTTATATGCCTTCTAAGTCTCTCTGAAAGGAATTAGGGCTTTCCCACCCCCTCAGCTGAGAGAAGGGGAACAGAAGTGGCTTTCAGCACTCAGATCCTCCTGATGCTTGAGCATTATTTGGGTTTGCTGTTCCCATAACAGCTTTTTGGCTGTTTTCCAGAGACCTCAATCCTTCTCAGAGAGAATGACAAGTGGATTGGAAAGAAAGGAGCTGTGTGGGAGTGGCTATCATCAGGACTGAGCTGATCCGGGTCACCCCACTGGAACCTGGCATCATTCTCTGGCCCTCACCTCCCCCTCATCTTCACTCTCATGAATTCCTTCACTTACTTATTTTTTAAAACATCTATTACATATCGTCTCTGGGCCAGACAGATGGGCGCCGTCCCTGTCGTCACAGATGTTGTCACTCTGCAAGGACAACAGGATACTAACAAACTATTCAATAACATTTTATAAGTGTTATGATTGGAACAAGTATGGAGTGTTACGGAAACACGTTGTAGCACCTCCAACCCTCTCTGTTCGCCTTATTGGCCCCATTCATCACCCTAGTTACAATGAGGCTGAAGATTTTTTTTTTAAGATTTTATTTATTTATTTGACAGAGAGAGATAGCGAGAGCAGGAACACAAGCAGGGGCAGTGGGAGAGGGAGAAGCAGGCTTCCCGCCGAGCAGGGAGCCCGATGCGGCGCTCGATCCCAGGACCCTGGGACCTGAGCCGAAGGCAGATGCTTAACGACTGAGCCACCCAGGTGCCACCAGGCTGAGGATTTTATGTCCTTTAGATTTGCTGGGATTGAAACTCTTTTCATCTCCTCATTTTTCACTAGTGCCTGTTTGTTCTGCACCTCACCATCCTGTTCACTGGTATGTGTGCTGCCCTCAGAGAGTAGATAGCACTATTTCCTTCACATTTCCATCAGCCTTAGTTGTTTGTCAGCACAGACATGGTGCTGCCCAAAGGAGTCCCTGGAAACAAAGTATCTACCATACCAGCTGACAACTTTAACATTTTTTGAGAAACCCTTTATCCATTTTGAATTTAAGAAGTAGTTATGACTGTTAACCCTAGACCTCCTCAGTAAAACAACCTGAGCATTCCCAAGATAGAAGATAGGAGCTTCATTTCCCAGCCTGCCTTGCAGTGAGGGCAAAAGCATGTGACTGGGGCTTCACCAATCAGAGGAAGGGGCAGAGGTACTAGTAGTAGCACCTGGTGCCCAGCACCAGCTAGGTCTCTGCCCATCCAAGGCTGTCACAGTGTCTCCAGGGGAGCCATTCTACTGTGGAGCCTGGAGTATTATCACTGGCCTGGTATTCTCCAAACCCCATCCTTTAGCCATATCAGAGATTCTGTTAGCTACCTAATATTAAAATTATTTGTGTAGCTGCTTGATTAACTGAAATTGGTTTCATTGTTTACAACTAAGAGCTCTGTCTCTATAAAATGATGGTAATATAGGATACTGTAGTATCACATAGGATGAACATCTATATTGGTATATGGAGGTCCCAGAGGGATTTTTGAGGAAGTCTCTAAGCTGAGATAAGGAGAGTATGTAAAAGTTAGCTAGTCAAAGGGCAGGGAGAAGAGTGTTCAGACATAGCTTGTAGCATTCACCAAAGTCTAGAAGTGAATGTGATTTGGGGAAATGGCAAAAGATGGAGCCAGATTTGAGATGACCATAGGCCAGATTTTGTAAAGCTTTGTAAACTGTGTAAAGAAATTGAGACCCATATCATGAGAACAGAGGGAATCACTGGAATGTGGTATTCAGAAGAGTAATACCATCTGATTTGCATTTTATTAAGACTACTTTGATTACATTGTATATAATATATTGGAATGGGAGATTTGGGCAAGATAAATCAGAGACCAAACAAGTGAAGGTAACTGATGTGATGCATTGGGGTTGGATATGAATGGTAAGATTCAAGAGATATTTCAGAAAAGGACTGATCACATTTTGTGCTTGGTAAGTACACTGAGGAAATAAAAGGTAGAGAAAGGATGACCGCTTGGTTTCTGGATTGAAATATGGTACAAGTACTTGAGAAAGTATACACTGTGTGTGTGTGTGTGTGTGTGTGTGTGTGTGTGTGTGTATGAGAGACGGAGAGATGTTTTAGAGATGCAGAGAGAATGAATTCTGATTTTGATAAATTTGTTAAAAAGATGACTGGGGGCTGTAATAGTTTGAAGGCTTCATAGGGAAGTAGAGCGAGTTGGCATCTGAAGGACTGGCAGGGTGTGGACCCAGAGAAGATGGAGAGGATATCTGGTGATGGGAGCAGAGTGAGAGAAGGCAGAGTAGGCAGTTTGGGAGGCGATGTTCAAAGGAATTTCTATCTCTTGCACTATTTCTGTTGGATTTTGTTTTCTCAGAAGTGTCTCTTGAATAGAATTATGGGCCATGTTGTGATACCTATACACTGTCAATCCCCTGAAGAGAAATTCCAGGAATGTCAGAACCCAGCTGCTTTTCTTCATTTTCACCTCCCATTGAAAGGGGCCAAAGCAGAGGCTTTGTGGCAGCCAGGTGCTAGAAAACCTACACCAGCTGAGTGATGAAGCATTGACAACCTGCATTTTCTATTGAAGAGCATTTTCTGGGCGATGAAAACCAACCTGACTGGTGACCATGACTGCACCAAATGCCTTTCGTACGTGTTCCTGTGCTGCCCTGGGTGTTCTGCGGCCATAGCCACGTTGCTTAATTGTAGGAATGGATTTTGGTGATTTTTGTATTTAGTTTTGCATCTGTGGTAGCCTTTATTCTCCAGCCTATTTCAATCCTAGAAGTCAGCGGCTTGAGGGCCATTTTAAAAATACAAATCATAGCGATTCATTCCTGGAAGACGTATAGGCTCATGGATCATGTGAATCATCAAGTTGACATGCTTGATTAAAGTCAGAATGAAAGCTAATTACTGTGCACTGATCCTCATGGAACCCTGAGTTCTTCAGGTATAAAACAAGGAAAATATGCAAAAACATTTTTTAGCACAAAGTACCCTCTATACAAATATTAAGTGGTATTTACCAATGCTCATTCATAGGGAGTTTGATTTCATATCTAATCTTCCAGCTAACACCTCTTACTGCAGGGCAGCCCATTTCTATGTATTCTCTCTTGGTGTGAAGTCAGAGAACAGCTGGGCTATATCCTTTCCAAAGTATTGTTTTGACCTCTTAACTTCTAACACCCAAAATGTGGACCTCTTTCTCAAGTCTATATGTATTTTTCTGTCATTTCATTGTTATACACTGGATCACCAATCTATTGTTACTTTTTCTTTCATCCTCTCCTCTTATTCTCCACTTTAATTTTTTGTTGTTTGGAAAAGTCAGATCTTCACGTTCTATTTATATATCTGCCAAAGAAACTTTCATTTTTTTAAATTTAAATTTTAGTTAGTTAACCTACAGTGCAATATTGGTTTCTGGAGTAGAATTCAGTGACTTACCGTTTACATACAATACCCAGTGCTCATCGTAAGTGCCCTCTTTAATACCCATCACCCATCTAGCCAATCCCCCACCCCCCACCTCTCTCCATCAACCTTCAGTTTATTCTCCATTGTTAAGAGTCTCTTATGGTTTGTTTCCCCTTTGCTCCCCCCCCCCCATATGTTCATCTGTTTTCTTTCCTAAATTCCATATGTGAGTGAGATCATATGGTATTTGTCTTTTTCTTACTGAATTATTTCACTTAGCATAATACACTCTAGCTCCATCCACATTGTTGCAAATGGCAAGATTTCACTTTTTTAAAAAAGACTATTTATTTATTTGCCAGAGAGATAAAGCACAAGAGAGAGCACAAGCAGGGGGAGCAGCATGCAGAGTGAGGGGAAGAAGCAGGCTCCCAGCTGAGCAGGGAGCCAGATATAGGACTCAATCCCAGGACCCTGGGATCATGCCCTGAGCCGAAGGCAGACGCTTAACCTACTGAGCCACCCAGGCATCCCATGAGATTTCACTTTTTTAATGGCTGAGTAATATCCCATTGAAACTGTTTAATTTTGATATATTTTGGTACATTTACCAAAATAGTATTCCATGAATTGGAACAGTAAGACACCCTTCTTCAGGCAGAGATTTCTTAATAGGAACTGATTCCACATTTCTTGGAAGAAACCATTTTGGAGAGTATAATACAAGCTACTTTTTCATCCTGGCACATGGCAGACCATGCAGAGCTTAGAGATCATGGTGAAGAGCTTGGATTAGATTGTATTCTGAGAGCAATACGAAGAAATTAAAGGGTTTTGAACAGGGGAATGACTGAGGTGATCTGACTTACATCACTCTCCCTGATATTTGAAAAACAGATTGTAAGTGTCTGGAGTGGAACTAGAGAAAGCCGTAATAGTTCAGGTGAGGTGGTGATGGTTCTCAGTCTAGAGTGGAGCAATGCAGATGGAAAAAAAGTGGATAGATTTGAGGGCTGTTTTGTAGGTAGAAGTATAGGATTTTGTGTTATGTTAATTGATATGCCTGGGATGTAAGAAAATGGGGTCATGGGGCCTATCACTTATCTACTGTAACATAAAAATTAAACATCAAACCTCAGTGTCCTCCAACAGTCAGGGCCTGGGTTGGTTGGCTAGGTAGATTTGCTGATATTGGCTGGATCTGCCCTCATAATTGGATTTGCCTGGCTGTTGGCTAATCTCCAGGTCTCAGATGGGATGAGTGGGATAAATTGGCTTTACCACATGTGTTTGTCCAGTAGGGTAACCTGGGCATATTCTCCTGCCCATGACAGAAATGAAAGTGAGCAAATAGAAATACAAAAAGCTGCTTAAGGGCTAGGCTCAGAACTGATAACACTATCACTTCCACCACCTTCTGTTAGCCAAAACAAGTCATGAGACCAGCCCATATCTCAAGGGGTATGAAAATAGCCTCTGCCTTTAGTGAGAACTATAGTGTCACATACCAAGGTCATGGATACAGGGAGAGATGAAGAATTAGGGCCGTTTTTGTATTTGGATACACAGGAGAACTAAATAGGATTTTTAGTAACTGAACTTAAACTGTTCTTTAAGACTTTAGGGGAGGAATGGTTGAGTGGAAATTGGTATATCAAGAGTTCCTGATTAAATTTCAGATGCTGTAAGATATTCATCTTCTCCCTATGACTTACTTGTCCATTCTTCTCCCCTCCTGTCGCACCTCTGATCCTCCTTACCCTGAAGGAACTTGCTTGCTCAGTGGAGGTGGGATTCAAACCAGAGCAGTCTGATTTCAGACTGATTCCAGTCTGCATTCTTATAAACATTACTTCCAACTACATGTGTAAGTTCTGGTAAATATTATTTTCTCGATTTTATTACATGCTCAATAATATTTTAGTGCTCCTTGTAGATAGATGCTCCTGGAAGCTTCCCAGCTCACTTGTCCCTAATCTGTGTCTTCAGCTATTCCTCAGCAACACTGCTGGAGTCATTCTTCTTAAAGGAAAATTAGACCATGTCCCTTCTTAGAGCCTTTCAAGAGGTTTGCATTACTTACCAGATAAAGTCCAAGCACTTTAGCACAGCTATAAAGTCCCCTACACCCTGATCCCTGCCTATGTCTTTGTGTCCTCATCTGCCACTCTCTCCTTTCTTTTGTGCTCCAGCAGTACCAAACTCTTCATTGCTTCTCATCAATTGTGTACCATTTCATGTTTCCCTTTCTTCATACAGTTTAGCTCCTTTGCTTGGAATTCCCTTGCTTCCCTTGCCATCTGGTAAATGCCTAGTTTCTGTCACAACCCTGATAGAGCATCACCTTCAGGTGATGCCTCAGATAGAATGCTCTCTTTTGTACTTTTTGGGAAACTTTTATGTAAGTCCACTTTTGTATATATCACATTATGTTGTTTCATTTGTTAGTATGTCTGTCTTCCACTTTAGTTTGTAAGCTTCTTGGATTATTGCTGAACAAATTAAATTCACCCAGCACATTGACATTTGGCTAAACCATCCAACACCTGTCAGGATGGAAACTGGCAGCCACCCCATCTGCTCCCCCAGGATGAAAACCAATAGACTAGCAAAAGCTCTGCATTCACTTCTGCTGCACCTCCGTAAATCACAACGAGGCAACCTATCCTGCCCTCTTGTCTCCCCATCACTGCCAAAACTAAGACTGCCCTGGCATCATTAAAAAATGTCATGGGGAAGGAGAGATACATAAAGTCCCCTGGCCATGCACACTCTCTCTTCTCTCCTCTCTAGTAGATATCAGACTGCCCTCTTACTGGTGGGTCCTGCTCATCACTCAGGGAATCCCCCTTGTTTGCACATACCTGTGTGAGTAATAGTTTAAGTTGTTTGTAGTCCCTGGCTTGGGTGTGATGTTTTGACATCTGATATCTTAAAAAGGTAGATCCTGTATGCTTAGGGCATCAGTATAAGAACTCAATAAAACTTGTTTTTCAGCCAAGTTAGTATAGGTTACTAAAAGAACTGCCTTAGGGAATTGAGCACAAGAACAGTCTTAAAATTGTGCTAGTAAATGAATGAGTAAGGATTTGGGTTTGTTTTCTCTAAAGAATTTAAAATATTTTCCTTAAAATCTTGATTATGGTCTTAAATTAATTAGCTCTTGATTCACACACACACAAAAAGCACAAAAGAGGATCTGGGCCAGCCCTAATGGACTAATGGTGCCTCAGCTATTTAAGGCCTTAGTCTGCTTTAAATTCTCTGGTTCTGCCGGTTGGTACAAATGCAAAGAATGGGCAGCTGAAATCTCTTAGAACCAGACTTTTTCCCCCCCTTTTCTGGGCCAGAGAACTGGTTTATTAGACAAAAGAATCTTAAACGTGGATTAGGAATGACTTATCCTCTTAACTTCAGGCACATGAACATCAGAAAAAGAGCTATTCTAATAGCATTAGGAATCCTGGTTGTGCTAATCCAGTTTATGAAATTTTAGATTGCTCATGGCTCATTCTCAGACAAAGGGAAAATAGGTTTACTAATAGGAGAAAGTTGTTAACAATTGACTGAATGTCCACACATATCTTCATTCCTTTACTTATCACAGTGTATTACCTGTTTTTGTGTTTGTTTCCCTACTTAGAGAGTTTCTTGAGACAGTGCCCCTGTTTGTCATTGTATGGTAAAGTCCAGGACTTAGTAAGTAGTTACTAAATATTTTATGCTATTGTAAATGGTAGTTTTTTAAATTTGAATTTCTGCTTGTTAGGCACCAGCATATGGAAATAAATTTAATTTTTGTAAATTGATCTTGTATCCTGCAGTCTTTCTAAACTCATTTATTTTAGCCACTTTTTAAGTAGATTCCATCGTATTTTCTAATAGAAAATCATGTTGCTATAAATAAAGACAGTTTTACTTCTTCCTTTCCAATCTAGATGCTTTTTATTTCTTTTATTTTCTTGTCTTATTGCACTGGCTAGAACCTCCAGGAAAGTGTTGGATAGAAGTGGTGAGATAGGACATTCTTGTCTAGTTCCTGATCTTATATTGAGTCTTTCACCATAAAGTATGATATTACCTATAGCTTTTTTCATAGATGTCCTTTATCAGGTTGAGTAAATTTTCTACTTACTGAGGTTTTTTTAATCAGGAATGGATGTTAGATTATGTCAAATGCTTTTTCTGTATTCATTAAGATTATCATGTGAATATTATTTATTAGTTTGAATATGGTGAATTATATTTTTTCAGAATATTAAAGGAACTTTGGATTTCTAGGATAACCCAGAAACATTTATTATCATTTTTATCAACTTTTAGATTCTATTTGAGTTTTTACATCTACATTCATGTAAGATATTGGTCTATACTGTATTTTTTCTTGTAATGTTTTTGTCTAGTTTATGATGGCTTTGAAAAATGAGTTGGAAATTATCAGTTCTTAACTTTTCTGTAAGACTTTGTACAGAATTACTATTATTTCTCCCTTCAGCGTTCAGTAGACTTAATCAGTGAAGCCATTTAAGCCTGGAGCTTTTGTTTTTTACAGGGTGTTAATGACAAATTCTATTTCTTTAATAGAGATAGGAGTCTAGGTTATATATTTCATTTGAGATATCTATTTCATAAGATTTGTTAATTTGTGTCTTTCAAAGAATTTATCCACTTCATCTAAGTTAGTGAATATACTGGCATAATGTTGTACATAATAATTCAATATTTTTTTTTTAATATCTATAGAATCTGTAGTTATGTTGCATCTCTCATTCCTGATATTGGTAATTGTACCTTTTTCCTTTTTTTTACTGGTAAGTCTGGCTAGAGTTTTATCAATTTTATTGATCTTCTCAAAGAACCATCTTTTAAAACCTATTTATGTGTTTATGTTTAAAACTGAATTTCTTGTTGGCTGAATATAGTTTGGTCTTGTTTTTTATCCAGTCTGACAATATGTGCCTTTTAGTTGGGATATATAGACTGTTCATATTTAATGTGACTATTGATGTGGTTAAATTTGAACCTATCATCTTATTATTTGTTTTCTGTTCATTTCTTCTGTTCTTTGTCTCCCTTCCCCTTTTTTTACTGCCTTCTTTTGGATTAATCATTTTTGTTGTTGTTGTTATTAATACCATCTAGTGTATTTTCATATCAGACAGTGTAGTTTTCATCTCTAGAATTTCTATTTGGGTCTTTGTTGTATCTCCCATATCTCTACTTAAATTTTTGAATGTTTTAATATACCTCTCTGGTAATTAGAACATATGTGTCAGTGTCAATTGGCTGATTTTTATCTTAATTATGGGTTATATTTTTCTGCTTTTTTGCATGCCTAGTAATTTTTTATTGGATACCAGGCATTTTAAATTTTACCTCATTGGTTGCTAGATTTATTTGTATTCCTTTAAATGGGCTTGTGCTTTGTTCTGGGACTCAGTGTTTTTGAAAACAGGTCCTTTTGAGTTTCGTTTTAAGATTTCTTAGGTGGGATTGAAGCAGTGCTCAGTGTAAGGCCAGTTTTCCAATATGGTCCAAGTACTTTTCTGTGTGGAAAAACTTTTCTGTGTCATCTACCAAATTCTCCATCACTCGTGAGATTTTCTAGTCTGCATGGTGGGAATAGATAGGTCCTATTCTCAGCTCTATGTGGATGACTAGCACTGTTACCTCTAATCCAGTCAGGCAATTCTCTTGGCTTTGGTTAATTTGCTTACATAAAAGGACGGATAAATATTTCAACAGAATACTTAAGGGGGACATGATGCAGAGCTTCAGAATTCTCTCTCTGTAGATTTCCCCCTCTATAGGACTCCTTCCTGTGAACTTTAAGTCACCTTTTTCTCCCCAGATTCTCAGCTTCATCTCCTCAATTTAGAGAATCTTCTAGGCTCTATCTAGGTTCACTTTCTGGCATCACAGCACAGAAGCTTGCTTGCTTGCTTTCTTTCTTTCTTTCAAGATTTTATTTATTCATTTGTCAGAGAGAGAGAGAGAGCACAAGCAGGGGGAGCGGCAGGCAGAGGGAGAAGCAGGCTTCCCACTGAGCAGGGAGCCCGATGTGGGACTCGATCCCAGGACCCTGGGATCACGACCCGAGCCGAAGGCAGACGCTTAACTGACTGAGCCACTCAGGCGCCCCACAGAAACCTTTCATAGCACTAAACTGGCTTACCTTGTTTAGTGATCATTGTTTTTTATTGGATGATATCCAATATCTTGGACACTGTTATTTTAATTTTTTTATTATTTCAGGCAAGAGGATAAATCTAGTCTTTAGTGCTTAATTTTGGTTGGGAGCTGAAGTTCACCAATTGATAAATATTTGATTTGAAATAAATTTCGGGAACTGCTTGAACTTCATATAGAACAGCTTGGGAGGGCCTGTGTTGCATATCTTTGAAAATGGGGAAGTGAGATTATGGAATTTTATGACTGATGGCATTAGGTGTAATATGATGGTAATGGAGGTTGGATAATGCAGGAGGCGAGAAACTTAAAAAAGGCCACTGTTAAGACTTTTAAGATACAAATAGTGCCATACACTCTCTATATGATGGTGAATCAAAAGACAGAGTCCCTTTCTTCATCAAACATCATTACAGTTTGCATGAGGACAAGTATTTGATTGCCTAATTTATTATTTTTTGCATTCATTGAGATGTTTTATTTCATTAGGATAGACAATATAAGCCCAAGAATATACAATATATGATATATATTACCTCACAGCTTTGTATTTCCCTGTTAAGCACCTATATTATATTATAATTGGCAATTTATTTATCTGTTTCTCTAACAGTCTGTCAGCTTCTCTATATCAAGATTAGGGTATTTTATTTAGCCTTTTATCCCCATTGTCTAACACAATGCAGAGCATATAGCTGGTGTTAGTGAGTGAATAAATGAATGGAGAAATATATGAATGAATGGTGTAAATTTTCTGTATTAGAGTTGACTGTCAAAGAAGTCATTTTGGATAAATGGATCTTTTAGTTACTTTTTGGTCACTGCCCTGACACCTACCCATAAAAGTAGCCAACACATTTATTATTAAGTCCAACTGAGGTTGGTGTGTAATAATAATAGGGTTATGTGCTCAGTATATGTTTTTTAAAGTTTTAATACTAATCTCTATGACAACTTCAAGGTTTTTGGTTTTTTTTTTGCCTTTAAATTTAAACAAATGAACAGTAGTACTTCCTAAATTCAAATAAGTGAGAAGCTAATTATATGTACACTTGAGCAATATCCAGTATTTACTTCATAATATGGCAAAGGTAGCTCTATGATCTTCCAATGTGAAGCAGTAAATACATAAATAAATAAATAAATAAATAAATAAATAAATAAATAAGTAAATAAATAAATAAAATTTTAAGAAGGCAGCAGTTAATTGTGGACCATGTCCTGGGCAGCTGTAACCTTGTATGGGTCTCAAGGACCAAGAGCAATACCTAGGAATGAATGACTAAAAAGATGAATGAACAACACCTCATCCTTCTCAAGGCTAATTCACTATGTAAAAATGACTCTGGGAGCATAACTGAACAAAAGGAAAAGGTAAGCCCATTTAGTAAGGTAGTATCTATATCTGATGAGGATGCTATTATGATTTATGAAGAGAATAGCCATTTTTAAAAAAACTGCCTGTTCAATAAAGTAGATATTTTATACCCAGATGGCCTTGGGCCACGGTAGAAAATGGGCAAGCCGATTGTTTTTTTAGGGTATTTGTGCAATAGAATGCTTTAGCTTGGCCCAAACTATTCAAGCCATTATTCAATACGCTGAATTCCAATCAAGTTTGTAAAATAAGATGTCAGATTAAAAACCTCTGCCAGAATTAAGGTACTTCTCAGAAGGCCCTTCCATGTAATCAGCAGAATAGTACAAGGGCATACAGGGGAAGAGAAGGAGAAAAGCCATGCATAAAAGAAAACATGGTAAAGGTGTGCATAAGTTATGGAGCTTTAATGGTATTTTATAATTAAACATTTGGCCAAATATTTGATAAGACATCACATATAATTATGAAAAAGTGAAATATCAGAAAAGGATTCATTAAAGATACTCAAATCAGACTTGTTGAATTACTTATTTCCAAACTCTGCTAATCTTACATATTAAAAAAAAAGGTTGAGGGGTAAAAGTAACCAAATCAGTAGATACTAATAGCTTACCAGGCAAGCTTTGACAATTAGCTTACAATGCTGCTGATAATGGCACAAAAATGTACATTAGAGCTGTGAAATATTCCATGAAGTTGCTACAATGTCTTTTTCTGGCTTCAATCATAAATGCAGAAATTCACATTCAACCAGATTTGCTAGCTTTTTTTTTCCACTGTAAATCTCTCATAATCTTTTTTTTTTCTTTAAGATTTTATTTATTTATTTGATAGAGTGAGAGAGCACAAGCAGGGAGAGCAGCAGAGGGAGAGGGAGAAGCAGGCTTCCCGCCGAGCGGGGTGCCCGATGCGGGACTTGATCCCAGGACCCTGGGATCATGACCTGAGCCGAAGGCAGATGCTTAACCATCTGAGCCACCCAGGAGCCCCTCTCATAATCTTTCTTCAGCTAAGTTAATCATAACTGCCCAGTTATATGCAGTTGAGGCAATTAGTCAAAGAATCTCGTGATTCAAAATCACTTTGATTTTTAGTGTTCATACTTCTGAATAAATACTTTAAATTTTTTATTTGAATCATCTCCTGTTTAGTTAAATTACTTTCTAATTTTTTTAATTTTTAGTTTTTTAAAAGATTTTATTTATTTATTTGAGAGAGAGTGAGCAGGAGAGAAAGTGAGCAGGGGTTTGGAGCAGAGGGAGAGGAAGCCTGACATGGGGCTCAATCCCAGGACCCTGGGATCATGACCTGAGCTGAAGGCAGAAGCTTAACTGACTGAGCCACCCAGGTGCCCCATTAAATTTCTTTTTAAATATATTTTTGCATGAGGACACACTTCTGAGTGCCTAATGCGTTACTATTTATATTCATTAATTAGAGATGTTTATTTAATTAGGAATTTCTTTTAATACCAATTTAGAAAGGCTCCAATTGCACTGAAATTACATTTTAACTGTTATATTCAAAAGATCTATTTTAGATTATTATGGTTGTGAAACTCATAACTAGCAGATCATAGATTTGAAAGAATCAGTACAAAGTTCACATCTGAAATAAGGTAGAAGAAACAGGGGTGTGATCTCTTCTCTGAAGGGCATTAAATGAATTTCTCTACTTTGCAAGGGATGAAACTATTTAACCAGTCATTGGATCACCGGACCCTTTCAGAGGTTCTGGAAAGATAAGAGGTGAAGAGAAAAGGAAGTGAGTGACAAGGAGTTCCTTCTTCCTCCCGGACCCATATCCAAACTTGAATTAAGTTGGAAACATTAGCTGGCTTTACAGAAATAAATAGACTTGTTGGTCTTTATTGAATTAACCAGTCAGATTAGTATAGTAAAACTACAATCAATTCAATAAACATTTCAGTCATACCAATGACTTATCATATTTTATTTGACTAGACTAGATTAGTATAGATTTAGACTATTATTAGACTAGACTTAGAATCCAAGATTAGTATAAAGGAGCTTAGAGACAATCTAGTACAAAACTCCCACTTTACATGTTAGGATATTAAATTTCAAAAAGATTATTTATCCAACCTATTAGTAAAAGCACGAGGTCTCACTGCTTTTACTCTTAATTTAGTCAGAATTGAAATGGCCTTGGTATGGAATTTAGCAACTACATTTGGGGTATGTTAAAGCATATTTGTTTTCATATTTATTAATCTTAATCTTTTCTTCCCATCACAGAATGTTTACTTCCGACAGCCCATGTGTGGCCCATATGAATGCCATTATAGCACTTTTCTATGTCACTTTTGATTATCAAGTGGTGGGGCTCCGGGCCTTGTCTCCCATTTGAGCTATACCCAATATGAATGTCCAGACTGAGTTCACAGGCAAAATTTACTTCTTACCATGGAAACCAATTTTCATGAACCCAGCTTTTAGGACTCAGTCAAGCCAATCAGAATTAGGCTATAATCATGCTAGATTCAAATAGTCATGTTAGTTAAAATCATGCTACATGAGAGATAAGGTAGTGTTTGCCAAATCTCTTTAGAGAGAGATTCAGACTCATGAGGTCTGGGTTGATAGGCAAGGTTGAGAAACAATGCCTGGTATTAGGGGAAGAAAAGCTTAAAAGGCAAGATCAGAGGTAGATCAGAGACAGCAGACCTTGGTCTTGTTGGTTAGAGCATGCTTCAGAGCAGAGGTCATTCAGGGACATTATTGACTCTGAGGAAAGGCTCAATGCTCTAGAATTACCTAGTTGGTGCTTCCTCTAGTATTGTCTAATTAATTCAAGTTTACTTCACTATGTCAGATTATAAGTCCCTGTACTTCCTGATGTTCCCTGAATCTGACATCATTGTCACCTGATTCATATTGCTGGAATTAAAACAAAAATGGACTCCATAGGGATGGTGAAGAAAACTTATACAGAAGAATTCTTTCCATTAAAGACGATTTAAAAATTTGCCTTTTAAAAATCATTGGCTGAGACTGTAGATGTACAAATATCTCTTTAACAATGGTGGGACAACTTCATTTTCTTGAGTGCTTTTACCCTCTGAATCTTCTGGAAAAGAAATGCCTTTTGTTGTGACAGGAACCTATGGAAAAGTGCTCATGCTTTCAGATGATCTGGAGAACTGTTCAATTCTGGCTTAATTCTCATCAACATCATATGACTCATCCTCAGATCTTTTTCCTTTTTTTTTTTTTTTCCTGGTGGAAAGGATCTCTTAAATTATTTTACCTCCTTGTGACTTTGTTTCCTCTTTTATTGTGCCAATGGTAATTATACCTACCTCAAAGAGTTCTTATGAGAATAAAATAGTTAACACAAAGTGCTCAGAATACTGCCTGGCAACAGGTGCTCAATAAATGTTAGCTTTTTTTTACTGTCACTTCAGAAGGAGAGTAGTTGTGATGCTGGGCTAAGACAGAAAAGAATCATTGGATCACGTGGAAGATTGATGACAAATGGTGGCCCTTATCCATGCCCCATGCAATCTGTCTTTACAAGTCCTCCTATCAAGAGATGGAGTCTGTTTTCTCACTCCTTGAATGTGGGCTGGACTGTGGCTTCCTTAGAGTGACAGAATGCAGTAGGGGACTTTTGACTGCCATGAAGAAAGCCCAGTCTAGCCTGTTTAGAATGCGAGAGACCACATGAAATGAAGATGATTCAGCTCAGCTGAGGGTATTCCAGATCAGGTAAGACCAGAAAAACTGTCCTTCTGAGCCCAGCTGAGATTGCTGAACTGCAGAATTGTGAGCTAAATAAATAGTCATTGTGTTAAACTTTTACATTTTGGAGGTGGTTGATGAAGGGGTAGAGGGCTTTTGGGAAGAAAGGCAAGTTGTGGGAAGGTGACCAGAAAAAGTATGGTAAACAGGAGTTTAATAAGGTTTGACCGGGTTCGTGAACCAGATTTGTCAGGGCCTTCTCTATTGGTGTGTTGCTGAGTTCTCCTCTTCCTGGCATAGGAAAGGGAGACATCTTTACAAATGGAAATTTCCTTCATAAATGTGAATTTCTTTTACAAAAGGGAGACGTGTGCCCTGATTTTAGAACTTTTTCTGGGTGTTCTGGTTCTCAGTAGCCTTTGGCTCAAAATAACCCATATGCCAAAGTGGCATATTTTGGGGTGGTGTATTCTGACACTATTTAAGATATAGAAGAAAAAAACCCCAAAACTCCTGGTCTTAAGGAGTTATATTAATTTTTTTTTAAGATTTTATTTATTTATTTGAGAGAGAGAACGAGAGAGAGCACAAGAGGTGGGACCGGGAGAGGGAGAAACAGACCCCCCGCTGAGCAGGGAGCCCGATGCGGGACTCGATCCTGGGACTCCAGGATCACGACCTGAGCCGAAGGCAGTCGCTTAACCAACTGAGCCACCCAGGCGCCCTTATATTAATCTCTTATTATTACCACACACTTAGTGACTAAAGCAACACAAATTTATTATCTTATGGTTCTAGAGGTCAGAAGTCTAAATTGGTTATACAGGGTCACTTTCCTTCTGGAGCCTCTAGGAGACAATCTGTTTCCTTAACTTTTCCAGCTTCTAGAGGCTGCCTATATTCTTCGACTTGTGGCGCCTTCCTGTCTTGAAGCCAGCTGCACAGCATCTTCTCTTCTCTGCTTTTTGCTTCCATCTTTACATCTCTTTGTCTCTGATACTCCTCCTGTCTTTCTTTTCTAAGGACCCTTGTGATTATATTGGTCTACCCAGATAATCCAGGATAATCGCTATGTCTCAAGATCTTAATTTTAGTCACATATGCAAAGTTTTCTTTTTTTTTTAAAATTATATGAGATATATAATCACAGGTTTTTGGCATTAGGACATGAACTTATTTGGGGGCCTGTTATTCAACTGGACACAAGGAGGTTGCATTTTAGTAAATTTCATCTTTATAGGATAAAGCCCATGTTTTTGAATATGAGTCAGATAAATTTTTATGATGTTCTTTTTTCCCAGCTCTATCTCCAGTAACTCTCTGCCTCATATACATAGTTCAGCAATCTTGCTTCTATTACTTCTCCCTAACAGAACAAATCTGTTATTTCTCATCCCTGTGATTTGCCCCTTTCTACAAGGCCCTACTTCCCACATACCCCTTCTCAACATCCCAGCACCCTTTGCCTGGAAAAATACTCAACGAGGGACATCACCTTATCTGAGAAATGGTGTCCCTCCAATTGACTCTCAAATGACCCTTTGTCTGCTTCCACCACTGACTTTGTTACACTGTATTAGAGCTATCTGTTTGTGTGTTGGTTGCCTTGCTCCATTACTCAAAAGCTCCTCGAGAGTGGGGAGTGTGCCATTCATTTTTCTGGCCTCAATACTTAGCATAGTAGCTGGCACACTATAAGAGCTTAAGAATTGTCAAATGAGTAAGTGAGTATCACTGAAATTATTTATCTATTACTAATTATATGAGGAAGAAAGGAGGGAAAAGTTGAAGGAGTTTTTTTTATCTTGAATTGTTAAGAAAGTTTGGTAAAGAGCATATTTCTTGCAGAGCCTGGAGAAGGAACAGCAAACAGGGGAAAGATGGGATGAGAGACACATGACTCACAGGCAGTGATGATAACAAGAGCCAGGGGCACTGAAGCTTCAGGGCTGCTCCTCTTGGTTGGGGTGTTTCTGATGTGTGCCTGCTTTGATCCCTGCTGTGTAGCTATGGCCCAGGATGTTCTGGAATGGAAAAAAACAAACAAACAAACCAAAACACTACTTACTGTTTCCTGTTCCCAAGATCCAGGGTGTGTTACAGAAGAAACACATGGTGAGGGGGTTGGTGACAAAAGAAAATCATTTCCCAAAGGTAAATGGTCTCTCCAACATGGCTGAGAGCTGAAGCAGAAGAAAAGAGGATGCACAGAGAGGATATTACAGTGTGCAGGAGAAAAGCAGAATGCGCCATAAAAGCAGAGACAAGATAAAAGCGTGAGGTCAGCCAAGCTGTACTAGTAATGGCAGCAAAGACGTAACGAACCATACGTGGAGGGATTTTGTCAGCCTCTTGGACAACACATGGTGCACAGATAGTGACATCTCAAGTGCCCTTATGCTAAGGAACAGGACAACACAGTTGACAGATCAGGACTGGGGGAAGAAAGACACACAGAAACACACTGCTACCCCTCCCTGTGCGGGAGGCCATGTGGAACTCCCATTGTGAGTTTATTTTTAGAAGCATAAATTTTGTCATGGATTATGTCCAAGTTAAATCATTCTTATTAAACTTATCTGAGATGTGGATTCAGTTATTCTCAAAAACTCCTTTCTGAAATAGAGCTTCCTTTTTAGAAGTTTGCTAAATTTATACAATAGTTAGATCCTATTGACCATCTCAGACTAGCCTATTATAAATGTACTGCTACTTTAATCTTCCCAGCTTGGTAGAGAGAGAGAGGAGAATATGAATTTTTAAAAGGAGGGAGTATGTGAAACAAGCTTTGGGGAGTTGTTGGAAAATCAAGCACTATCGTGCTACACATATTAAACAGTTTAAGAGGCAAACAGCTGGGGCTGTACCTAAGCAGATATCTGATGGGACTTGATTAAAAAAAGAAGCTCTTTCTAGAATATAATGTTTTTTAGAGTTAATTGTCCCAGTCCCCGTATCCTGGTATTTGATGGGATACATAAGCTGAGGTCAAAGTCACTGTAGTTCGACAAAGGGCTAAATCACGTGATTTATCACACTAGGAAGCAGAGATCTTGTCTGTTTTATTCACCACTGGAAAAGTTCCTGCACATTGTGGACACTCAAAAAATGGTTGATAGAATGAACACAAGTGGAGAGAAGATGAAGCACTGAATCTATAAAACTTGTGTTTGTGAATGGGGTTAACAACTGGGATGAAACATGATTGCCCAAAGACCTGTGAGCTTCTAAGGCTTGGGCCTCTGCAATTTGGTCCTAGGAGAAAGCTAACAATATTCATGGCTATATTTTAATTGCAGGTGCATTGTGTACCACATTATGAGCTAGGCATTTTAGATGTATTGTTTCCAATCATCAAAATAACTCCCCAAGGTACGTGGTATCATCCCTGTTTTACACATGGGGTATGAAGGCAATAGTCCTTAGATTGTTTGTTTGTTTGTTTTACTTTTAAGGGAAAGGGAACTACAGTTCATTGGGGCACATTGTATGCACATTCTATATGAGACGCTTTATACATATTATCTCATTTGAGCTCTCAAAGATGTCAAGAAGGAAGTATTATTCTCATTTTATAAATAAGGAAACTTCATGTCAGAGAGATTAAAATTTTGGTAAGTAATGGAGCTGGTAAGTAATGGAACCACAATTAGAACCCAGTCCTCTATGATCCCAATATTTATGCTCATTCAATATACATTCTAGGTCTATATATTATGTTTAGTATTTTAAATATGAATATGACAATTGATATTAGCTCAGTGGTTTAAAAAATCCCTAACAGGGATCTGTACCTGTAAAATTGTGCTTCTTAAAATTGTGCTTATTATCACTTTGTATTTGACATTATAAAGCCATAAATATTCATAGAGTCAAATCCCTTTTGAGAACACAAGACTAGTAAGAGCTGCATCAGAGGAGACCTGCAGATGGCACTGCTGCCCATGTCACCAAAAGCAAACTTCCTAATAGTTTAAATAAACAAAATAAAAGATAGTCATTTTAGGAATCATCCAACGGTGAATCCAAAAGTTCAATTCAATCAACATTTGGGTGATTTGTAAATTGTGTAATTCCTTCCAATTTATGGTTTGACATTGAAATTTAATGAACAATGAGTATAATGCTCAATAATGTTCTAGCCTAGCAATAGGTGGAATACAAGTCTTTGTGGAGGGGACACAAGAATATCAATTAAGCTAGGCAAGAGAAAGAAATTTGGATTCTGCTTGAGCATAAGGTGCTGCCTGACAAATCAGGTCACTGAAGAATCATGAGATTGAGACTGCTAAAATCTAAAGATGGATGCAATCTTTAGAATTTCCAAGTAAACTGGAAGCTGATGAAAACCACAAATACAAAAGTCTGAGACATTGTACAAAATGAACAAGAATGGCAGGTCTTTACCATTGTATTTTTAGCTTCACCATGAATTTTTAGGAAAAATTATTGTCAGTCTTTAATCCTAACCGATCATATAAGTTTTAGAAGACAAAGAGAGCTACTTTCTCTTGAGTCATTAAGAGACATAAAGTTCTGGAGAAGGAACTCCAAGATTTTCATAGGGTTGATTCTGGTTGATAAGATTATGGGTGATTTAAAAATTTCATTTCCAAATCATCTACAATATGCAGGCATTACGTTTTAATAAGAGAAATTAAAATTAGCAAATACTAAAGTAAAAAATAACTGAAAACTGATTTTCACCACCTCTCCTTTGTCCCTCTTTCTCTCTTATTAACACAAATCCTCCGCACTGCCTGCTAGGGGTGCTAGGGATCCTCTGTGGTGAATATGAGGTGTTCCGCACAGACCTCCATTCAGTGCTATGTCATGAATTCTCCCAGCTGCCAGGAATATTGGCTGCAGTCCTCTTTAGGAATTGTGTGCTTGGCAGAAGGGAGTTGTCTTACCTAAGGTTACACCTCCTCGTCAGAAACAACCCATATTCAGTGACTGGTTTACATAAAGGTACAAAGGCCCATGGCTTTCTCTCAGTTTGAGATAATTCTGAAGAGCCATCCCACCTTCAGAACCCCTCGTGGGATCAGCTGCACTGCAGTTCAACTTTTTCTTTTGCCCCATCCCAACTCCATCACTTTCTTACAAGTGTTCTTGAGTGTACTTCCCAGTAACCTCCTATGCAAATATTTGTCTCAAAATATGGGGATCATGACCTAAAACAGAACTAAGAGTAGTCCAGGAAGGTGACTAAAATAGAATTTTGGAGCTGGATCAGCCAATGACTGTCTCATAATGAGGGGACTATCACTGGTGGCTGGTAAAGTACTGATAGTCCCTGCCCAAAGTTTTATTGGTGCTGAACTGCCACCAACTCCCGGTCAAGATAGCAGATCTAAGACAGTATCATTCAGTTGTTCTCTGGGAATGAAGATTTTTATAAGAAGTCTACTGTCACTTTTATTTTTCTGTATAAAATATGTTTTTCTTTGGATGCTTTTAAGATTTCTCTATCAATAGTTTTTAGCAATCTGATTATATGTGTCTTGGTGTAGTTTTGTTTCTTTTGCTGGGGGTTATGTGAGCTTCTGTTGGTTTATGGTCTTCATCACATTTAGAAAAAAATGCAGCCATTATTTTTGGCCAGTAATTTTTATGTCCTTCCTTTTTCTTCTCTCATTCCTGGGTTCCTTTTTTTTTTTTTTTTTTTTTAAGGTTTATTTGAGAGAGAGCGCGCATGTGAGTGCATGGAAGTGGGGGGAGGGGCAGAAGAAGAGAATCCTCAAACAGACTCCCTGCTGTGTGGGAACCCATCATGGGGCTGGATCCCTCAACTGATCCATGGATCATGACCTGAGCCAAAACCAAGAGTTGGATGCTTAACCGACTGAGCCACCCAGGTACCCACCTAGGCTCCTTTTATACACATTACTTAATTTCATACTTTCACACAGCTCACTGAGGCTCTGTACTTTTTTCAGTTTTTTTTCCTCTTTATTTTGGGTAGTGTCTCTGGCTTTCTCAAGTTTACAGATCTTTTCTTCTGCTGTGTCTAATTTGCTCTTAATTTCATTACATAGATTTTTTCATTTTGGGTAGTGTATTTTTAATCTTTACAACTTCTTTTTGGATCTGTTTTTATATCATCCATTCTATCACTATATTCCCTATTTCCTTCATATCCTACAATATACTTATAATAATTATGTTAAAGTGTTTGTTAATTCCATTATCTCTGTCATTCCTGCATATGTTTCTATTGACTGACTTTTCCCCCTGGTTATGGGTAATATATTTTCTGTTTCTTTGCATGTCTGGTAATTTTTTTTTTTCTTCTTCTTATTACTTTTCTATTGAAGTATATTGGCAAACAACATACTAGTTTCAGGTGTACAACATGATTCAATATAGTATCTATTATGAAATGATCACACAATATGTCATGTCTAGTAATTTATTATCAGATGCTGGAGATTGTAGCTTTTAAATTGTTGAATGGTTTCACTGTATTTTTAAAAGTATGGAACTTTGTGAACAGTGCAGGTCCATGGCACAGGAGTCTGTAAACTTTGGAGATTTGAAACTCAGTCGCATACCTGAGATAAAAATACTTGGTCACAGGCTGGGTGAAAACAGAGTTCAGACAGACACCAGGGAGACAAAAGTGATTGATTACTTTTCTGTGAGGGCTCACTGAAGAGTGTGGGGGTGTAAACTTTCAGCTCCGGAGCTAGAGAGTGGGGTGCTGCCATTTTCATCCTCCCCCTTTGGGGCTGAAAGCCTTCAGGGAGCAAAACACCACATAGTAGAATCCAGAGCTGCTTACATTGAGCCTGGCCCCCTGGCAAGGGAGGCACATTTCCACAACTGCAAGGGTACCTGAGAATCAGCACAACAGGCCCTCCCCCAGAAGACCAGCAGGAACAACTGGCTAGAACCAAGTTTACTGATCATAGAGAACTGCAAAACTTTAGCTTTTTGGGAAAATAGTGTATAGCATTCATTTGTGTTTTTTTTTTTGTCTTTCAGGTTTTTTTTTAGCCATTTTCTTATTTTTTCAATTCCTTTTTTATACCTTTAAATTTTTATTTATATATATATATATATATAAAAGTATAGGTACATATGTATATACACTTTACTTTTGGATTCCTTTCGTTGTATTTTATTTTTCTATATACATAAGTTTTTCTTTCTTTCCTATTTTGGGATCTAGTTTCTTTTAACAAACAGACCAAGACACACCCAGGGTCTAGTTTGTTACTTTGTTCTGTTTTGTTTCCTGCTTGATTTTTTCTTATTTTGTTTTGTTTTCTTCTGGTTTGCTTTTTTTTTTTTTTCTATTGTTATTGCTGTCTTTTCTCTCTCTTCCTTCTGTTCTTTTCTGGACATAATGATGAGATGGAGAAATTCACCCCAAAAGAAAGAACAGAAGGCAGTACTCACTGCCAGGGATTTAATCAATAGGGATATAAGTAAAATGTCTGAAATAGAATTTAAAACAATGATTATAAAGATACTAGCTAGGCTTGAAAACAGCATAGAAGACACTAGAGAATCCCTTACTGTAGAAATAAAAGAACTAAAATCTATTCAGGCTGAAATTAAAAATGCTGTTACAGTATTTCCTTCTTCATCAGTGCCCACAATTCTTAGTCATGCTGCTTCTAAGAATGAAGAGATAGACCAGACAGAGTGGTGGGCAGCAAAGCAAGACTTACCGAGTGATGGTAAAGTTTATTGAATGATAGAGTACACAGCTCCCAAAGAGGAGAGGACCCGAGAGGGTTGTCACTGAAGTTTCTAAGTCTAGGGGTTTTCAGGGTCTTGTTGGTGGACTGTTTTAATCTAATTAACCTCCACGAGCCTGTCATCCAATCAGGTTTTTGTCATCTATCTATCATGTGGAAAAGGGTGGAGGGCTAATTCCAGGGTGGTATAAAATCTTTTTAAGGTTGGTTTGCCCTTAGGGTGGGGGCCTGTTGTCCCTCTTTGCTTTTCTTCCAACTATGCTTCATCAATGCTATTACCAAGATGTAGTCACAAATGGAGGCTCTAACAGCTAGGACAAATGAGGCAGAAGGAAGAATTAGTGATATAGAAGACAAAATGATGGAAAATAAGGAAGCTGAGAAGAAGAGAGAAAGACAACCAGTAGATCACAAAGGGTGAGTTTGAGAACTCAGTGATTCCATAAAGTGATATAATATACGGATAATAGGGGTCCCAGAAAATGAAGAGAGAGGGACAGAAGGTTTATTTGAACAAATTATTGCTGAGAACTTTCTTAATCTGGGGAAGGAAACAGACATTCAAGTCCATGAGGCACAGGGAACCCCCCCCTTAAAATCAATAAAAATAGGTCAACACCTTGGCATATAATAGTGAAGCTTGCAAATTTCAGAGATAAACAGAAAATCCTGAAAGCAGCTTGGGACAAGAGGTCCTTAACCTACAAAGGTAGACACATAAGGCTGGCAGCAAACCTGTCCAGAGACCTGGCAGGCCTGAAAGGACTGGCGTATACATTCAGCATGCAAAATGGAAAAAATATGCAGCCAAGAACACTTTATCCAGCAAGGCTGTCATTCAGAATAGAAGGAGAGATAAAGATTTCCAGGACAAACAAAAACTAAAGGAATTTGTGATCACTAAACCAGCCATGGAAGAAATATTACAGGGGATCCTTTGAGCAGAGACAAAGCCCAAAAGTAACAAAGACCAGAAAGGAACAGACACAATCTACAGGAACAGCAACTTTACAGGTAATACAGTGGCACTAAATTCATATCTTTCAATAATTCCTCCAAATGTAACTGGGCTAAATGCTACAATCAAAAGACACAGGGCATCTGATTGGATAAAAAACAAGACCCATTGATATGCTGTCTACAAGAGACTCATTTCAGGCCCAAACACAGCTCCAGATAGAAAGTGAAGGGGTAGAGAATAATTCATCATGCTAATGGACATCAAAAGAAAGCTGGGATAGCCATCCTTATATCAGACAAACTAGATTTTAAGCCAAACACTAATAAGAGATGAAGAAGGACACTATATCAGAATAAAAGAATCTATCCAACAAGAAGATCTAATAATTGTAAATATTTATGCCCCTAACTTGGGAGCAGTCAAATATATAAAGCAATTGATAACAAAATTAAAGAAACTCATTACAATAATAGTAGGAGACTTTAACACCTCACTCATAGCAGTGGACAAATCATACAAGCAGAAGATCAGCAAGGAAACAAGAGCTTTGAATGACACACTGGACGAGATGGACATCACAAATATATTCAGAACATTTCATCCTAAAGCAGCAGAATACACATTCTTCTCAAGTGCACATGGAACATTCTCTAGAATAGATCATATACTGGGTCGCAAATCAAGTCTCAACGAGTATAAAAAGACTGAGAATATACCATGCATATTTTCAGACCACAATGCTTTAAAACTTGAAGTCAACCACAAGAAAAAATTCGGAAGGACCACAAATACAAGGACGTTAAAGAGCATCCTACTAAAAAAATGAATAGGTCAACTGGGAAATTAAAGAAAAATGGGAAAAAATACATGGAAGCAAATAAAAATGAAAACACAACAGTTCAGAACCTTTAGGATGCAGCAAAGGCAGCCCCAAGAGGGAATTATATACCAATACAGGCCTTCCTCAAGAAACAAGAAAAGTCTCAAATACACAACCTAGCCTTATACTGGAAAGGAGCTGGAAAAAGAAAGCAAATAAAACCTAAATCCAGCAGCAGAAGAGAAATAATAAAGATTAGAGCAGAAATCGATATAGAAATAATAATAATAAAAAACCCAGTAGAACAGATCAACGAAACTAGGAGGTGTTTCTTTGAAAGAATTAATAAGATCAATGAACCCATAGCCAAACTATCAAAAAGCAAAGAGAAAGGACCTGAATAAATAAAATCATAAATGAAAGAGGAGAGATCACAAACAACACTGAAGAAATACAAACAATTACAAGAGAATATTATGAGCAATTATATGACAACAAATTAGGCAATCTGGAAGAAATGGATGCATTCCTAGAAACATATAAACTACCAAAACTCAAAAAAGAAGAAATAGAAAACACAAACAGACCCATAACCAGCAAAGAAATTGAAGCAGTAATCAAAAATCTCCCAACAAACAAGAGTCCAGGGCCTGATGGCCTCCCAGAGGAATTCTACCAAATATTTAAAGAAGAATTAATACCTATTCTCTAAAACTGTTTCAAAAAATAGAAATGGAAGGAAAACTTCCAAACTCTATGAGGCCAGCATTATCTCGATCCCCAAAACAAAGACCCCACTAAAGGAAATTACAGACCAATATCCCTGATGAACATGGATGCAAAAATTCTCACCAAGATAATAGTTAATAGGATCCACAGTACAGTAAAAGGATTATTCACCACAACCAAGTGGGATTTATTCATGGGCAGCAAGGGTGGTTAAACATCTGCAAATCAATCAATGTGATACAATACATTAATAAAAGAAAGGACAAGAACCATATGATCCTCTCAACTGATACAGAAAAAGCATTTGACAAAATACGGCATCCTTTCTTTTTTTTTTTTTAATTTTTTTATTGTTATGTTAATCCCCATACATTACATCATTAGTTTTAGATATAGTGTTCCATGATTCATTGTTTGTGCATAACACCCAGTGCTCCATGCAGAACGTGCCCTCCTCAATACCCATCACCAGGCTAACCCATCCTCCCAACCCCCTCCCCTCTAGAACCCTCAGTTTGTTTTTCAGAGTCCATCGTCTCTCATGGTTCTTCTCCCCCTCCGATTTCCCCCCCTTCATTCTTCCCCTCCTGCTACATTCTTCTTCTTCTTTTTTTCTTTCTTAACATATATTGCATTATTTGTTTCAGAGGTACAGATCTGAGATTCAACAGTCTTGCACAATTCACAGCGCTTACCAGAACACATACCCTCCCCAGTGTCCATCACCCAGTCACCCCATCCCTCCCACCCCACCCCCCACTCCAGCAACCCTGTTTGTTTCCTGAGATTAAGAATTCCTCATATCAGTGAGGTCATATGATACATGTCTTTCTCTGTTTGACTTATTTCGCTCAGCATAATACCCTCCAGTTCCATCCACGTCGTTGCAAATGGCAAGATCTTATTCCTTTTGATGGCTGCATAATATTCCATTGTATATATATACCACTCTTCTTTATCCATTCATCTGTTGATGGACATCTTGGCTCTTTCCACAGTTTGGCTATTGTGGACATTGCTGCTATAAACATTGGGGTGCACGTAGCCTTTCGGGTCCCTACACTTGTATCTTTGGGGTAAATACCCAGTAGTGCAATTGCTGGATCGTATGGTAGCTCTATTTTCAACTTTTTGAGGAACCTCCATACTGTTTTCCAGAGTGGCTGCACCAGCTTGCATTCCCACCAACAGTGTAGGAGGGTTCCCCTTTCTCCGCATCCCCGCCAACATCTGTCATTTCCTGACTTGTTAATTTTAGCCATTCTGACTGGTGTGAGGTGGTATCTCATTGAGGTTTTGATTTGGATTTCCCTGCGGCATCCTTTCTTGATAAAAACTCTTCACAGTGTAGGGTTGGAGGGGACATACCTCAATATCATAAAAGCTATATATGAAAAACCCTCTGAGCTTTTCTCCTCAGGTCAGGAACATGACAGGGATGCCCTCTCACCACTGTTGTTCAACATAGTACTGGAAGTCCTATCCTCAGCAATTAGACAACAAAAAGTAATAAAAGGCATCCAAGTTGGCAAAGAAGTCAAACTCTCACTCTTCACAGATGGCATGATACTCTGTAGAAAACCCAAAAGACCCCACCAAAAAATTGCTAGAACTGATACAGGAATTCAGCAAGTATAAAATCAATGCACAGAAGTCAGCTGAATTTCTCTATACTAACAATGAGGCAGAAGAAAGAAAATTCAAGGAATCGATCCCATTTACAATTGCACCCAAAAATAAGATACCTTGGAATAAACCTAACCAAAGAGGTAAAGGATCGGTACTCAAAAAACTAAGAACACATATGAAAGAAATTGAGGAAGACATAAAGAAATGGAAAAACATTCCATGACCATGGATTGGAAGAACAAATATTGTTAAAATGTCTATGCGACCCAAAGCAATCTACACATTCATTGCAATCCCTACCAAAATACCATCAGCATTTTTCACAGAACTGGAACAAACAGTCCTAAAATTTGCATGGAACCAGAAAAGACCCCAAATAGCCAGAAGAATATTGAAAAAAAAAACCAAAGCTGGAGGCATCACAATTCTGGACTTCAAGCTGTATTACAAAGCTGTAATCATCAAGACAGTATGGTACTGGCACAAAAACAGACACATAGATCAATGGAACTGAATAGAGAACAGAAATGGACCCTCAACTCTGTGGTCAACTGATCTTCGACAAAGCAGGAAAGACTATCCAATGGTATTGGAAAAATTGGACAGCCACATGTAGAAGAATGAAACTTGACCACTTTCTTATACCATACACAAAAATAAACTCAAAATGGATGAAGACCTAAATGTGAGACAAGAATCCGTCAAAATTCTAGAGGAGAACACAGGCAGCAACCTCTTCAACCTCAGCCGCAACAACTTCTTGCTAGGCACGTCTCCAAAGCCAAGAGAAACAAAAGCAAAAATGAACTATCGAGACCTCCTCATGATAAAACAAAGTTTTTGCACAGCAAAGGAAACAGTCAACAAAACTAAAAGGCAACCTATGGAATGGGAGAAGATATTTGCAAATGTCTTATCAGATAAAGGGCTAGTATCCAAAATCTATAAAGAACTTATCAAACTCAACCCCCAAAGAACAAATAATCCAGTCAAGAAATGGGCAGAAGACATGAACAGACATTTCTCCAAAGAAGACATACAAATGGCCAACAGACACATGAAAAAATGCTCAACATCACTTGGCATCGGGGAAATCCAAATCAAAACCTCAGTGAGATACCACCTGACAACAGTCAGAATGGCTAAAATGAACAACTCAGGAACAACAGATGTTGGAGAAGATTTGGAGAAATCTTGCCCTCTTACACTGTTGGTGGGAATGCATACTTGGTGCAGCCACTCTGGAAGACAGTATGGAAGTTCCTCAAAAAGGTAAAAATAGAACTACACTATGACCCAGCAATTGTACCCTTAGGTATTTATCCAAAGGATATGAACATAGTGATTCGAAGGGGCACATGCACCCTGATGTTTATTCATTTTTAATTTATTTTTATTTATTTGTCAGAGCAGGAGAAAGAGAGCGAGAGAACACAAGAAGGTGAAGCAGCAGGCAGAGGGAGAAGCAGGCTCCCCACTGAGCAAGAAGGCCGATGTGGGACCCGATCCCAGGACCCTGGGATCACCTGAGCTGAAGGCAGATGCCTAACCAACTGAGCCACCCAGGGGTCCCTCAGCCCAATGTTTAAAGCAACAATGTCTATAATAGCCGAACTATGGAAAGAACCCAGATGTCCATCAACAGATGAATGGATAAAGAAGATGTGGTAGGTGTATATATACAATGGAATACTACTCAGCCATCAAAAAGAATCAAATCTTGACATTTGCAATGACAGGGATAGAACTAGAGAGTACTATGCTAAGCAAAATAAGTCACTTATTTCAAAATAAGCGAAAGACAAATGCCATGATTTCACTCATATGTGTAATTTAGGAAACAAAACAGATGAACATAGAGGAAGGGAAGGAAAAAATAAGATGTAAGTTGAGAAGGAGGCAAACCATAAGACACTGAACTCTAGGAGACAAACTGAGGGTTGCTGGAGGGGAGGTGGGTGGGGGAGAGGGATCATTAGGTGATGGGCATTATGGAGGGCACTTGATGGAATGAGCACTGGTTGATATATGCAACTGATGAATCACTAAATTCTACCTTTGAAGCTAATAAAAAAATTAAAAAAAACATAAAAGAAATATGGAACTTTGTTCTGGCACACAGGAAGTTAACTTGATCAATTTGAACATTTTTAGGTGTTTTTAAGATTTATTAAGGTGAATCCAGAGCAGTTTTAATTTAGGGCTAATTTGGCCCCACTAGTAAGCACAACTCTTCTGAAGATGCTACCCATGCCCCATGTATTAGAAGCTCTATTCTTGGTGGTGGTAACATAAACTGTTTCCCAGCTCAGTGAGGTCCAGGGATTGTTCGGTTTACTGCTTTCCAGTTATTCTTTTATTCATTTTTTTAAATATTTATTTACTTACTTGTGAGAGAGAGAAAGAGCATGAGTTGGAAAGGCAGAGACTCTCAAGCAGACTCCTTGCCGAGTGTGGAGCCTGACACGGGGTCAATCTCAAAACACTGAGATCAAGACCTGAGACGAAACCAGGAGTCAGAAGCTCAACTGACTGTGCACCCAGCTGCCCCTCCAGTTATTCTTTTGTTGGCCTTTTTGAATAGTACTCAACTGACTTCCTTCACCCTTCCAATTATTACTCAACAAATCCTTTAGACTCCTCTACAGATCTTTCAAGCTTTTTGTTGTTCTGCCGCTTCCTCAGTCATCCTGAACTCTCTTCTAGTTACTAAATGTAGTGAGACCCTGGGCTTTATTTTTGTTTTCCCTCCCTTCACTGCAGCCTGGCAACTGCCTCCAGGTGGTAAGATTCACCACCTTTGTTTTCCTTTTCTCAGGTATCATAGTCCCATATTACCTACAGTGCAATGTCTAAAAATAGCTATTTCGTATACTTTGATTTTTTAGTTGCTTATGGAAGAAAGGACAATTCAGAGATCAACTAATATATGTGAATCTACACTTTGATACAGAAATTTTTTTTCAAAAATTGTTTTTATAATGAGAAAAGATCATCATTACTTTCACTTGTCTTATAAATTCTGCATTTCCTCAATGTACATTCTGATGTTTTCAGGAGATAATAGGTAATCTGTACATTTCCCCCCCTAGTTCTTAGAAGATAAGATTCTGAGTTAATAAAAAAGCAAAGGAATAAAAGATTCTTATTTGCTATACTTGATTGTATTCAGAACTATTAAGTTTATTCTAGTGAAATTGACTTTATTTCTTTTGATTTAATATCAAAACTAGCTATCCTTAATTTTCTGTCCTTAAAAGGCTTCAATGCCCTCCCTCCCCCCCCCCCCCCCCTCTCTCTCTCTCTGTATCTTTAGAATCAAAGGGTAGTATATCTGCTGGAGAGGTACACAGATTGCTAGGATATAAAATTCTAAACTATCTTTAATTCCACTAAATATGAGGTCAAAATTATTACCACTGATAGAATAGAAACATATTGTGAAATGTGAAGGCAGAGATTTGGTAGGAAAGGAGTTTCAATTAGCAGAGATCTTGTTAAGTTCAATAAAAGGAAAGAGGAAAGGACTGAGAAATTGAGCATGGGCTTGGCTCAGTTCAAGATTTAAATATATTGCCTCTTTTGATTACCAAAACAACTTGGTTAGGTGCATGTTATTATTCATATTTTATAGATGAAGAAACTCAGAGTTTAAGTTTCCCAAGGACAGAATGTAGTCAGTAGGAAATGCCACATACTTTTCACTTCTGAATGTTACATAACTGGACAATATGTGGGGAGAGTGTCTCATTATAACACAACCTTTAGCAGAAGCTATTGGGGATGGTTGGTGACAAGAACTACAGTTCATAAAACAACCAGATATCATTTGATTTGGTATAACTTGTGTATCATCCTCCCCATCCTGCTTTACTCTTAGCAGTTGACTTTATTTCCTAAGAAACTAAAAGCAATTAGAAGAGAATTTCTATAAGCCATCAACATCAAATCAACCAATTAACCTATCTATATTTGAACTTACTCTGCCTTTTTTCCAATAGCATGGAAAGTATGGAATCTGTCCATGCTCTAGCTGAAGGCTAAGCTCTCTACTGTGTACCGCAGCCCATGTTTTCATACACTCAAGAATATTGCTTCTGAAGATATTCACGCTTTCCTTCCTCATCACATTTGCCCTTCATACTAGTTTAAAATTTTTCAACCAGTGTGTACAATCAGAACTTTTATCTCATAACTAAACAGCAGTTTAATAAGACTCAATAATTGTTCACAATTTTGTTTGGTTCATATCTGCTTAAAGAAACTGAGAGGATACAGGACTATGTTTTTGCTATCTTCTAGTGCTATAATTCGAGGTAATTCTAATAATAATTGTTAATACTTATAGAGTTCTGTTTCTAGACTAGACACTGTGCTAAACACTTACATGCATTATCCTATTTAATTCTCACAACAATCCTAAAAGAGAGGTACTATTATAATCTTTATCGTATAGATAAGGAAAGTAGAACTTAGAACAGTTAAGTAATTTGTCTGAGGTTACATAGTAAATAGCACAGTGAAATTCAAACCTGACTTCACAATTCATGTTATTAAATTGTTACACCAATTTTGTAACCTCAATTGCATGCACACTACTGCAGATGAAAAGTTACTATGTCTTTATAATATTTATATATTTAGTATCAATAAACAGATACAAAAACAAAATTAAATTGTTATAAAACCCACAATAATTTTTATCTCAATATGCAACAGAATTCACATTACACATCTTTTCTTTAAAAAGATTTATTTATTTGAGAGAGAGAGGAGAGTGCAAGTGAGGGGAGGGGCAGAGGGAGAGGGAGGAAAGAGAATATCAAGCAGGCCTCACACCCAGTGCAGAGCCTGAAGTGGGGCTAGATCTTGATCTCACAACCCTGAGATCATGACCTGAGATCATGACCTGAGCCAAATCAAGAGTTGGATATTTAACTGACTGAGACATCCAGGGGCCCCTATTACACATCTTTAAAGAGGAAAAGTTTTAGCATACAGACACCTTGGAAAAAGATCTAATTTAGTCCTATGATTTTACAGCTAAGGGCAAAAAGTATAGTTATCATTTTCTGTCCAGGTTTTTAATAAAAAATAGTAATGTCAAATGAAATGAAACATTGTCATTTTATAGTACATTACATTGAGAAATCAAGTTATTGAATAAGAAGTTTCTATTACATCTCAGATATCACATATATATCTTTACACATAGAGAATGGATATTAATCAATCTTGGAGCAAAATATGGAAGAAAAACTGCTTCAAGTTTGTACTTAGTAAAGCAGAAATATGAATAACCTTGTATTAAGAAGCATTTATAATTTGCATTTTCTTCCAATGAAATAATAAAGCCAGTGTGCCACCAGCTTGGCATTTACTTAAATGCTTATAAAAAGTGTTTAGGGACTGATTTTTAAAGTTGGCTGAATATTGGAATTGCCTCAAGAGTTTGAAAAATACTGATGCCTACTGATATAAGGTAGGGCCTGAGCATGTATTGTTTTAAAACTTTTGGTGATTCTAATATGCAACAGTTTGAAAAACACTAGCTTAGAGAACTGTTAACATAACTAAGGAGGTCAGTCTTCAGCTGAAGGCCATGCCATGACTTGATTTCAGGGGATATATTGTTATTTTAAGTATCTGATAGGTGTATCTCCCTTGACTACAAAATAAATAAAGGAAGAGATTTTCTATTTTATTCATCATTGTCTCTTCATATCTGGAATAATAAAAGGCACATAGTAGTTGCTAAATAAATATTTTGAATGAACACATGATTGCCATATACTTCTTTTACACCACTATCTTCTAGTAGATACATGAACATAAGAATGCAAAAAATATTTATTGAAAAATTGAATGATTGAAGCAGTTGAGATAAATGTTTAAAGCAAACTGAAGACTTACATGTGCATATTTAAAAAACACATACATATATAAATAGATTAAAAGTAGAAAAAGAATATACAAAAGAGTGCAACATTTAGCATAGAGAATTCACTGAGTTTTTCAATATTCTTCACATTCTTATACTTAGAAACAAGGGTACCCCTAAACAACTAGTACTTTAGCTAATATTCATAAGCACATGTACAGATAAAGTTAATTTCTTTTAAAAACCGAATTACAGCTTAATCTTGATAAACATGTCAGTTTTCAAAATTCAAGTAAGTAAAATTTTAGTACACACCATAATAGCTTTTACAGGTGTTGTATTAAAAAAAAAAAAGATTGTTACTGGTTAAAGTATCTGGTACCACTTTTGTTATTTGCTCTCAGTTGAAACCTATTAGTTTCTTAGCAGTCTTACACTGATAAAAAATTACTTTGGTACCTCTTTACATACGTGTTTTATTTAGAAAAACCTTATTAATAAATAGACTTCTTTTTTAGAAGCTAGATTCTTAGATATGGCTTCATTTACCAAAGTTCCACAAGTATTACATTGTAATTTTTAATTCAGTTAGTATCTTAGACTACGAAACTTTGGTTTTTTTAAAATTAGCATTGGTTGTTTGATTGTAGGTTTGTCACCAAAAAGTACTGCTTCGCTCTCCGTGGTTGGGAATCTTTTCTGATATATCAAAGGATATTCCTTCTGAAACTTAAAAACGAGGTGAGAAATTAGAGGGTATTTTACATTTATTATCCTAGCTGAAGCCAGTGTTCAACATTTTATAAGAATTCAGGGCCTTTCTCAAACATGTATTTCAGAAGTGAGTATACTTTCAATTTATCCTTGCCTTTTCCTTTGCTTTCTCATATATGAAAGGTATAATGTAAGATTTCTTAGATCCAAGTTAGCATTAATATTCTAGGATTCTCTTCTGATGTATTCTCCTCCTAAATTCCAGATCTTCTTCCTTTCCATTTGTAACAGCTATGAAGGTCATAATGATCAAATATTTCATATTTGAGTATCTCAGACCTGGAATTAAACTTGCCAGAATCATGTTGCTACTGGATTTTGATGGAGATAAAAATTCTAAATGGTAATAATGAGTCACTAAAAGTTATGTATTATAATCAAAATATTTTAATTGTTTTCCCAGGCTAATCTAAACTATAATTATAAGAAGTAAAAGAAGAGTATCTTTTATTATTATTATTATTATTTAAATTTCAGGATAAAGAGTAAAGCCAAGCATGTAGGCTATATAAATAGCCTATATATATATAGTATCTAAAATCCAAAATATTAAAATGAGAAATTAGATTCTAAATGTTATTAAATAACAATCAGCAACAGCATATTGAAAAATATTACATGATTGAGAACTTGTTCATTCTCTTACCTGTTTTAGTTTTTTCCTTTTCTCCTTTAGAGGCAAACTCTTGTTTTTAATAATATTCTCTAAAAGTTCTGCAATTGCAGCTTGTGAGGTAGACACTTTTTGTTCATCAAACTCCCGAGCACTAATCTGCTTGCAGTATGAATACGTTGGCAAAGGAATAATCAGTCCATCTCCAGGATTTTTAATCTGTTGTGAACAAAATGATATAGTACAAGTCATTACTTCCGTTCATGTTCCTATTTGATAAGGGTTCTTTTGATGGGATTTAGTATTAATTTCCCATCAAACATTCAATACTTTCAGAAAACTGTATTATGCAGTACACTAGTGATAAATCCCAGAATCTAAATCCCAGACCCACAATCTACTAGCTTTGTAGCCTTCAGCAAGTTATTGTACTACTCTTGGTCTGTTTCTTCATCTGTAAAATGGGGATTACATGAGATAATGTATATAAAGTGCTTAGCACAGAATAAGTATTAAAGTCATCCATCATCATATTGCCATTAACCATGTATTTTATTCTTTTAACTACAAAACAATAAAAAATCAAAGTGATGTTTTAATTCATTTTAAAACATTAATGTTCTGACATAGTATTCATCTACTGTTTTTGAGGTGTAGAAGCATGAGCAGATACTATATCATCTGCTGACAAAAGAAGGAAATTGTAAGGATAATTATGATAAGCCAGGGCAATATTAGAATGATATATATGGGAAGAAACATATATGTGAAATATATGTGCTGGGCAGCCAAAGATTGAAAATAAGACATCTTGTTTTTGGTTACTCAGTATTCCTGCTCTCCTTCTTGTAATAGTCGCTTCCCATTCCAGCTCCACTATCCTCACCCCAACCCCCTTAAAGATTTTATTTATGTATTTGTTTGAGAAAGAGAGAGCGAGAAGCAGAGGGAACGGGACAAGCAGATTCTGCACTAAGTGTGGAGCCTGATGTGGGGCTCGATCTCACGACCCTGAGATCATGACCTGAGCTGAAATCAAGAGGCGGATACTTAACTGACTGAGCCACCCAGGTGCCCCTGTCCTCACTTTTTTTGAAGAGCAGATTCTCCTCTAATCTATGTAGAGCCAGAGTATGGCCCTGTCTCTAATGCACTCACCCTCAACCACCTAAAGGATGTGTATTTAGCCTAGACTGAGCCAGAGTCCATGTGAAGAACTTTTAAATTGGTAGGTAAAGGGGTAGTTCTTTTTTCCTTTGGATTAAAAATGCAAGTCTGTGCCTTAAGAACTTTAATCAGCCATGTGCCCCCTATCATGTGAAGGAGCCATTTGTTAAATATAGGACCAAAATGGAAATAAGAGATGGAAACAGTTTTATTGCTATTTGAGTCCCCAGATTCTGTCTATATTCCCGACTTTTAGAGGTTATTCATGTGTGCTAATAAAGTCTTCCTTTTTAATTAGGCTAGTTTGAGATGAATTTGCCACTTGGAACTGACTAATGCAGAGAATTTTAAGATTTACAATACATACATAGCCCTTTTTTAAGTAGTCAAGATGTTTATCCACTGCAGTCTGTAAGTAAGAGGGTACTTGAAGAATTTCCTGGTGATGATCCATTAAGAAAGAAACTAATCTTGCAGCAAGAAGCTCATCAAGATCCACTTCTTCAGCACAGCATAGCACACACCGAGAAAAAGTGTTTATCATCTAGAAGCATATTAAAAGATGTGAATTTAAAACCCTAAGGTTTTATATAAATAAGAGTATCAGTAATTTCTGGGTATCATGCTGAAGTACTGAGATAAAGTGATAAGCAGACTTCAGCTTAAAAATGAGGACAATTAATTACATTAGAAAGGTAAGAATATGTTATTCTTTTTAAAGTACTTGTTAAGTATTTCCTTAATGTAATTCCAAAGGATTATAAAGGGCTTAGCTTTTTCTTTAATTTTGTCACAATTTTATTGGTAAGTACCATGGGTTCCATTAGTATCATATAGATATGTCACTTAAAGAATGTCAAAGAACAATGACTTATTATATTAAATTAACCCCATAAAACACAAACTAGGAGAATACATAACATGTAAACATTAGTGGTTATGAGGCTGGTACCATTTAGCTTTTGGAATTCTGGAAAATAGCTTTTAACCCTTATTCTGTCAGTCTTTAAAGACAATTCATACATACATTTTTCAATTCCATCATAAGGAGTTGTCAAATCCTGGGTTAAATTTTGTGTTTCAAAACTCATTTACTTGCATTCATATCCATATTACCCACTAAGTGTAAGACACACAAACACACGCCTCATTCTAAAATAATTAGTTATCAGAATTCTAAGTATTTAGCACATGATAGATGAGGAACATATTTATTGAATTGAAATATTTTTGGTTTTATTCCTACATGTCAGACATGTTTTCCTCTCTCCTTCCAAGACAGTCCTCAGCTTTTTATTCTTCTCTCCTAGCTTTGTAGCTCATTTATTTTCAAAGCTCCAACTACTACCTCTCTCCAAATAATCTGCCTTCTGCCCTAATCTTTACCAGGCTCATGTTTCTAATAGTCTGCTGGATAAATTTCACTTGGATGTCCTATAAACTCAAACTCAAAAAGTATAAAACTGAAATTATTTCCTTTCGATTCATGTCTTTCAAAGTATATTCCTCTACAAACTTCTCTATGCCTTTTAATGGTGTCACAATTATTCAAGAATAATTCTTCCTCTTTAGATTGGGTCTATCATTGCTAAAGAACTGTCTTTAATGAGTGGAAGAATAGAGCTCAGTTCCAGATTCCTTGCTATAAGAAAATCATCTGAAGCTGCACTGAGGAAATGGCAGCTCTTGAAAAGAGAGCGAGAGAGAGAGAGAGATCAGATACTATTTTAAGAGTTCATTTCCAATCAATATCTGTATAAAATGCTTCCACCCTCATCCACTACTGCTTCACAGTAGTTTGTCCCGATTTCTTGCCCACAATGATATGCTATCCTAATTCACGTATTTCATCAAATACAGCTTTCCCACTACCACAATATTTCTATTAATTCTCTCCTTTACAAAGTTATAGTGCCCTTATGCTTTTAACTGTGCCTATATCTCCTCTTTCTTCCCCACCAAACAGAATTGGCTCAAGGTAATGGAATATGGTCTGATAATCCAGGTCAATCACTATGATCTGTTAGGAGTGAAGAAGCAAAGTGCTCAGACAAGATAAAGATCAGGATATGAAAATTTAGCATACTAGGCACAAAGGATTAATGTAGCAACATTCTGCTACTAGGAAAGATACTTTTAAGAGCTTTTCTATCCCAAGAATCTAGGTTTTGAGACGACAATATCACTCAAGTAAGTACTTTTGGATGATTTGCTTTTCTTTTTTTAATTTATGAACCAAGGCTTATTCTTTCCTTCAGAAATCAACTTACCAGTGATCTTGTAGCCATTGCATCATGAAGTTGGGGCATATCAACATTTTGACTCATTCGGGAAATCATGCGCATTAAAAGTTGAAGCTTTCTACGATTTGGTGGGGGCAGTAACAAGCAACATAACTGTAGTGCATCGATGGCAACCCTCTCTAAATGAGGTTGTAGCAAACCTAGAAGGCAAAATTATACCCCACCCCCGAAAAAAATCATCAATGACACTAGTTGCTTTCAAACTATGAGCATACACAATTACATAAAGAATACTGTTATATAAATACTAAAATACATTTTAACTGTCCCTAGAAATTTCCACATTCCTCAAAAGCATGGTAGATTCTCATTACTTTCTTCATAATCTATATGAGTATTAATATCCTTTATGTACTACAGATAAATAAAGTGACTCAGAATAAGTTAAAATGAGGTAAAAGAAATAAGGGTTTTAGTTAAGTAGAATAAATCTTGGTTATGCCATGACAAAGTCTTTTACAATAAAAACCTTTCCTTTTGGAGGAAAAATATAAAGCAGTTTCAGAGAAGAAAAGACAGGTAAAAAAACACAGTTAGTAAACACTAAAAGTTAATATTACATGCATCAAAAGCATCAGCCTTACTTTGTGTGCCAGTCAACACAGAAGAAGCTGGAGGTAAAGAATTTTCTGAAAGTTCTATTGTACTTTTGCAGAGTCTCTTATTGATTGTGGTACTAGACTCTCCGAGTTCACTTTCCATAGCTGTTTGCACGCTTGTGCTGCCTTGTCCAAGATTTGGTTTCATGATAATTTCAGCCACTGGCATATTGATATAACTACTCCTTCTTGTACTACTTCTTAAAAGTAAACTCTGAGATCTACAAAGCTGTTTTGACTTGCATTTCCCATTACATAACTCCTCTTGGTCTTGAACAGTCAAAGTAGAGGTTCTCTTAAAACCAACACAGAGTGGCTTTTGATTACTTTCCTCTGAATGAAGATTCATTAGGGATTCCTGTTTGGTCTTAGACTCTAAAAACTGCTTATTATTTTGTTCTTCTATATTCAGAACAGATTGATGGAAGACATTGAAGACCTCCTTACTTGAACTCCCTGGTAAGTCTATAATTCCTTCTAAAGAATGGCACCTTGGTTTGATGTTAGAGGATAGAACATGCATACTACTTAAGCCTATTAAATTATGACAACTTCCTCCCATTATGTCATTAGCACTGGCTCTTCTATTTTTAAAATTAACTAGCTCCATTTTCTTAGCACATTTTTCTTGAAATCCTTGATCACTTATCTGCGGTCTCTTAGTAGTATCTGATTCTTCTTTGTTTTTGTCTTTATGAAGCAGACTGAGAAGAAGACACTCAGTTGATTTGAAGGAATTCAAATTGTTTAAGCGAAGGATTTTTGAAGACTGTGGATCATCTTGGATTTTATGTATCCCACTGGGTCTATCTGAAACTGTGACGTAGCCACAAACAACTACCAGGAAATGAAACAAAAATTAAGATGCAACTGTGTGACAGTGGGCAAAAATAAAACAAAAACAATAGTAAAGTTAAAAAAAAAAAGCATCACTATAGTATATATTGTTAGTACAGTACAAATAGCAGTTGCTTAATTCAGAAGCCACTTAAATAGGACACATGCAACATTCAGTTACAAAGTGCAAGACTAGAGGCTTTCCAACTTGTGATATCAATAACTTTAAAATTTACTTCAACAGTCTAATTAAATTATAATTGAGTCAAATACATTAAAAAAATAACTGGTTTCAGTCTACGAGTATTAGAAAGCTCTTAATTATAAGACAACTATAGTATAATAAAACTTATATATTTGGTCTTTGTCTCTAGTACCTGATATAGTGTTCCTAAGATGCTTGGAATTTCCAGAGTGACAGGAGTCTTTTGTTTTTCATAATGCACCTGTTTGAGTACATCTGAGTTTATGCTAATGAGGAGACTTAGGGCTGGACTTGCTTAGAAGTTTGGAATTTTCAGCCTACCTCAGAACTCCCTGGAGGAGAGGAGGATGTGGGTTGAAGATTGAGTGCAATCACCAATAACCAATGATTTAATCAATCATGCTTATATAATTAAATCTCAATTAAAACTCTGAAGTAACAAGGCTAAGGGAGCTTATGGGTCGGTGAACATATGGACATGGCTGGGAAGATGGCATCCCTGGAGAGGGTATGAAAGCTCTCCACAGCCCTTACTTTCATATCTTGCCCTGTATACTTATACTTCCATATGGCTGTTCCTGACTTGTATCCTTTATAAAAACTGGTACTGTGAGTTCTGTGAGTTATATCAATTATTAAGCCCAAGGAAGGTTGTGGGAACCCCCAAACTGGTAGTTGGGCAGAAGTGTGAGTAAGCCTGAGGACCTCATTAACAGGTGGTACCTGAATGGAGGGCAGTCTTGTGGAGCTGAGCTCTTAATCTGTGGAGTTTGCATTAACTCTGGATGGTTAGTATCAGGACTGAAGGATTTTGTCCCTAACTTGTGGGGTCTAATCTAACTTTGGGTAGTCAGTGTCAGAAATGAATTGTAGGACACTCAATTGATGTGGAGAACTGGTGTTGGAATGACATATTTGAATTATTGGAAAACAACATAACAGGAACCAGAGTATTCCCAAATTTTAAAATAATTCATAGCTTGCCACCTTCATATTTACCTACACTTTTAGATCTTTTAAATTATGGGAGACTTGAAAAGGTTAATAAGATAAATTTAAATAGTAAGTAAAAGTCCATACATACCCAAAATGCTTACAAATAATTCATAATATTCAAAGGTAAGCAGAGGTTCAGGGAGATCTAGAAAATAATCTGCTATTGTTCTGAATACATCTCGTTCAAATCCAACATAAGTTGGATTACTCATATCATTATTTCTTGGCCCTACGAAACAGGAGGCAAAAAATATTGGCAAAATGTATTTTATTTTAAATAAAAATTTTAAATATGCCTGTAAAAAGTATAAAACCTGTATTTCATGAAGGAGCTAAGTTTAACAAATTCTGTCACAATTCAAAAATTTAAAGAGTTGTGCACATCTCATTCTTTCTCATTATGTTTTCATTAGAAATATGCAAGCAACTACTAGCATTTTGTTTTAATATTTATATACCTGAAAATTGTATATAAGGCAAAATTTGAAATATATTTTAAAGTATTGTTATTTAATGAGATTTTATTACAATTCATTTTATAAAACAAAGAATATTTAGATAATGCAAATAATCCTTCTAAATTATCTTTTGTAAATTTACATTTTCATGAACAAATTTTACCTAACACAAAGCATGCCCTTAATGAATTTAAATAATGTCTTTATATTTCCATTTCATTAGCTTAAAGTTCTTGAAAGAATCATTCCTGCTCCTTATTGTTTTACTCAGAAATAAAAAAGTGAAGCTCAGAGTAACTTGCCTAAGATGAAGGAGACATTGGTGGTAAAGCTAGAATTAGAACTTAGAGCAGTGTGAGAGCTAGACCCAGGACCTTGAGGTCTAACAATATTTAAAGTATGCTCCATGGACTACATAATCAGAATCATCCAATGTGCCTATTAAAAATATAAGTTCCTCTGTACAGACCAGAATTTATGGAGGCGAAGCTAAGAATTACTGACTTAGAAATGTTTGCTTCTGGCTCACTAATTTAGTAGTTTCCAAACGCTGATCTGGGAATCTTCACTATAAGAATCTTCTCTGTGGAATCAACTGAATGAAACCACCTAATGAATCAACCGAATCAGAATCTTTGGCTAGTTTCCTTAGTTACTGTAATATGCACTCAGGTTTGAGAGTCACTATTCTATCTTTCTTTCTTTCTTCTTCTTTTTTTTTTTTTTTAAAGATTTTATTTATTTATTTGACAGAGAGAGAGAGAGAGACAGTAAGAGAGGGAACACAAGCCCGGGCAGAAGGAGAAGCAGACTCTCCGCCGAGCATGGAGCCCAATGCGGGGCTCGATCCCAGGACCCTGGGACCATGATCTGAGCCGAAGGCAGACGCTTAACAACTGAGCCACCCAGGCGCCCCACTATTCTTTTTTTCTTTTCTTTTCTTTTTTCTTCCTTCCTTCCTTTCTTTCTTCTTTCTTTCCTTTCCCTCCCTTTTCCTTCCCTTCCCTTTCTTTCTTTCTTCTTTCCTTCCTTTCCTTTTCTTCCTTCCTCCCTTTCTCTCTCTCTCTCCTTCCTTTCTTTCTTTCTATTTCTTTTTCTCTTTCTTTCTCTCTCTCTCTCTCTTCCTTACTCTTTTTTTGTTTCTCTCTTTTTCTCTTTCTCTTTCTTTCTCTCTCTCTTTCTTTCTCTTTCTCTCTCTGTTTCTCTCTTTCTTTTTTTTTTTTTAAGATTTTATTATTTGACAGAGAGAGAAAGAGCACAAGCAGGAGGAGCAGCAGGCAGAGGGAGAAGCGCTCCCTGCTGGGCAGGGAGCCTGATGCAGGGCTCGATCCGGGAATCCTGGGATTACGACCTGAGCCCAAGGCAGAAGGCAGATGCTTAGCCACCCACATGCCCCACTGTTCTTTCAAGTTAAAATCTTTCTCTTCCCAAACCCAAATAATCTCTCTTACTTCTCTGTCTCCAAGCTTTGGTATTATCATAACAAATGTGAGCTCATGCACTAAAAAAGGATTAAAGAAAACAAATCACACACATTTAATAGCTTAAAGGCTAATATGGATTTACATAGAGCAAAATAAACATCTTCTTAAGGAGGATAAGAAATATTCTCAATATGTAGAATAAAAAATTTTGATAATCATTACAAAATTTTCTAAGACAGAAAATACACCTACTAGAATTAAAATACAGAATTTATAGTTAGAGAATCTAGGTTTGAATGCACAGCTCTTTGTATTATCAGTAGACTTTCAAAAGCCTTATTTTCTCTTCTAGAAAAAAACTGGGGATAATATATTAATCACTGATTCCTGTATGTCACAGGATTACTATAGGGGATTAAATAATAACTACAAGTCTAAATACTACCTCTGGCTAGATATATTGTTAAACTGGAATCTAGTAAATTACATATTTGGTACCATTTAGGTATAACATAGACTGGTAAGAAAGGGAAGAGAAAAAAATCCTTCAACATGGGATGTCAGAGAAATCCTGAAAGTCTAAGTATCGGAGTTGCTAACCATGAACCAAGGTATGAGAGAGAAGGGCAGTTAGGTGAGGGAAGGTAGAAAGAGAAACTGAAAAATCGAGCTTATGATTAAGACCTTTACCTCAATTTGATAAATAAAATCTATCACTTACATTATTTACTTTATTGCTATTTATTCTGTTATTTTGTCATATTGACACCCAGTGGACAACAGGGAATATATACCTATCTTGAACATTATTAATAAAATACTCATTTCATAAAACTAGAAAAATCCTTTTATAACAAAACTGTCAAAATATAATTTAACTTTTGATGATTTATTTATTATTTATTTTTAAGATTTTATTTATTTGACAGAGAGAGAGAGCACAAGCAGAGGGAGAAACAGGCTCCCCACTGAGCAGGGAGCCCGATGTGGGGCTCGATCCCAGGACCCTGGGATCATGACCAGAGCTGAAGGCAGACACTTAGCAGACTGAGCCACCCAGGCACCCCACTTTTGATGATTTAGAAGCATATATTTCTGCATATTTTTAAAATTGACTTTTAAAGCAATTAGGGCTTTATACTTGAACTAGGGTCTCAAATTATAAAAATCAATTATTACTGATCATTATGGAAAAAGCTTGATGAACAAGATGCTAAAAAAATGGTTTGCTGATTAGTGACAGATTTTTTTCCCCATAAATATAAAAGTCCCATTAATATATCTGATGGAGTACAAGCATGTCATGAAGCACCTCAGTGTTGAAGCCTTGTATAATGGCAAGGGGACTAAAGTAGATTTTATGCGACTTTATTTCTGATTGAATCTTTCCAGCTTGTAAGAGCTATGTTACTTACAGGTTGCTATTTGAATTCTAGAGGCCTCACTAAGACAACTGATGTAGGTTATACCTAAAAATTCTGTAAGATCCACTAGCCTATGATTTTATGATTTATGAAAACTGAACCATAAATGATGAGATTGAATTATAAAATCATCATCTGCATAGAAAAAGTTAAGGACTCTATTCCGCATGCAAGGAAATGTAATCAGTTCTACTAGATTGTCATTTAAACATCAAGAGAAACTGGCATACTTTATCAGGACCTCTAAGAATTATTTTAAAAATCTCCTTAGTTCTTGTTAAATGCTATGAATATGAAACATATATATACATACATATTTTGCTTGTTTAACTTACAATTTGCTAGACACTTCATGGCAGATAATACCCAATGAGGAAGGTCATCTATACAAAAAAATATTTACAGTTTAGAAAATCACACAACTTTTATGATAGTATATTAAAATTTTACACTTACTATATATATAATTATATGCACACACATATATGCATGTGTATATATATATGCATGTATGTATATACATGTATATTACCAGGATTAAAAATTATTATATGTTTAACAAGACATAAAGCCAAAATAATATTTTAAAAGACAAGGTTAAAACTTAACAGAGATCTTGAGTTTGATTCTTTCCATGATACATAACCAATTAGTTATCCCAAAATTGAGGATAAATTATTTTGGTGGGGGTTAAAAATAAATTAATGTTCATCCTTGTCCACTACTACCATGTTTTCTTTATCCTCATTTCCGTTCTAATTATAGCTATGCTATTAGAATATTACTGATTTGAGTGAGATCTATGATTGAAATGAGCTATATTTGAATATTAGGGTCCTTTCACAGTGAGGCTTCCTTAAAATCTTTCATTTGCCACTAACTGAAATATGCTGCATAAAATCTAGTAGTTTTTTGACACCCATCAAAAACCATACATACACTTGATTTGAAAAGTTTATGGTTATAAAGAACAGAAAGCTTGAATAAGATAATATACTATTAAGTATGTGATTTTAGGTAATGAAAGGTGGCACTGGACCAAAGCCATATGCATATGCAACATGACTCTTAAGTTTTTGCTTTTTGTTCCTACAGTTTAAACCTTAAAGTTCTTGCCAACAGAAAGAAACTCAAGTAATGCATGCCAGTTAATTCTCCAGGCAGCAATTGATTATAAAAAATGAGTCAACACTTTGAGATTTATTGATACATTTCTTGAAATGTTAAGTTTTGTAATGCATCTGGCTTGAATTATATCCCTAATTTTTCCATCTGAGATCTAAAATCAATACATTATATCAATATATATAATACAAAGCCAGTAATCTTCAAAATATCGGCTTTGAGAGTTTGGGCTTATTTTATTGTGTGTTACCTCAGTTTTGCGTATATGTCTAAACCTGTGTAAATTTATATGTAACTACTCACATAAGCTCCAGGAAGTCATGGGCCATTTCCCTCTTGTTCATTACTAAATCTTTAGCATAATGCCTGGTACATTGTAGGCCCTCAGTAAAATGTAGTTATATGCATAAATACCACTTAGGGGCTAAAATAATAGTATGAATAATATTCACTTAAAATGATTACTAAAGCACCTATGATAAAATAATAATTTCCCCTTGATGCTCTCTCAATTAAAATATTCTACTTTCTATATTTTTAGTCTCTCTGCACCCCCACTATAGCTGTAACCTATGTTAGCAAGTTTAAAAGATTCCAACTTCTTTTACTGATACCAACCTGATTTGTCTTGTAGTATAACTATTCCATGTTTACTTGTATTGGTCATGTTGTACATTACGTATTGAGGAACTACTTGCTTTGGATTTATGAGTTCTTCTAGGGATGGCACACCTAAAATGGTTTGCAGGCTAAACAGAAGAAAGAATACAAACTTCTTTTTCTCTATAAAATAAGTGGAATAGGATATAAATATGAAAGAGTATTAATGGCAAACAACGCCATCAGAATATTTCTTTTCTTAAACCAAACTTATAAGATTTATACTTAGTATCCACTTTCAAATGTATTTATCTTAGTAACCTTGAAAGATTCCAATATAAGACTCCAAACTATAGGTATAACTTTGATTCAAAGAAAAATAAATCATACTGAAAACATTCTATTTCTACTGTACTAGAACTATAACAAGAGAATTTATTAAGAAACACATATAAGTTAAATTCTAAGATTTTTTGCATTTGTATTATCTTGATAAAAATGTCAAATTAACATTCTAAACACCTCTGGAACTTGGTTAGAGCTTAGTTTTAGCTTACTAGATCAGAATAACATATCTCCAAACTTCTTCAACATCTTCCTGGCTTATTTCTCTATTATCAACTGAGTTTTCTTGATCTTCATTGATCATTTCATGGTTCATTTTCTCTGTATTTTCCTGGAAAAAAATTACTTTGGTTTAATATATTATGCTCAAATTAAGGAAATACTGAACTGGCACAATTCCTAATATTTTGCAATTTTATTGGTAAACAGTCTACAGTGATGCTATAAGGTAAGTATCACTTAAAGAAATAATGTTAACATACGGTAAAAGAGCTTTTTGCTTTTGTAGCTGCCCCTACCACCCTCAAATCAATTTAAAACAAAACAGGCTTAAATTATACAAATACTATTTCAAGTATGTCTCACTACCATTTTAATTATTGTTCCCATGGGTTCTATGTTCTACTGTAAGACAATTTACACACATATTTTTGGAACACAATGTAGGTTAAGAGACTTCAGTATTGGCTTCAAATATTAAAGACTTACATACTTTTAATGATTTTATAATTAAGTACATGGTAATTACATTTAAACTAGTAATTAGTAAAAGGGATGTTTTACCTGAGAGAAATGTAATCCAAGTTTTTTAGGAGTTCTACGAGATAAATTTCGTAATTTAAAAATGCTATCTTTATCTTTGGAAAAGTTTTCTATGCTGTTTTTTCTCAGTTCTGGATGCCTTCGTGGAAGACTTTTAAGCGGAGAATTTGCAGGAAATCTGGTTTAAGAATAATATGCAATTAAGTAATGTAAGATCAGAAACAAATTTTTAATGCCTGTTTATCTAAAATAAAAATCACAAAAGAACTGAATTTATTTATATTACCAAGGAATGCAGATTCTACATAAATAGATTTTCCCATTAAACCTTTAAAAAATATTTTAATAGTTTCCTACTTTCCTTAGTATACTGTACGTATTTTAACTTTATTATCTGGATAATTCAGTTATTATTGGGATCAATTCTGTTGAAGAAGAAAATGGTTCCATTTTCTAAATTTCTTTGACAAGCGATCTAATTTATATATATTTTCTGACTTTGTCCATTGTGCTTGTTCTAATTTCCAGACCTTGGTCTCTGTTACTCCTTTTGATTATAAGGCTTTTTCCCCCCTCCAGTGAAATAAAAAATATTTCAAAGATACAAAAAAGTACAGAAATATAGACAACATCCATGTATGTAATCATCAACTAATGCAATTGTTAACATTTTACTAAAGACTTCATTATTATTTTTTTGTTAAATCAAAGAAATTCTTTGCTTATTCTATTTCTTTCTCTCTTTCTGAGGGGAGCCATTAACTTGCAGTTAGTATATTTCCTTCTTGTTCATGATTTTATACTTTTAATAAATATTCATAAACAATATATATGGTTTGGTGTTTTTACATTCTATGGTATCTTACACATTAAATATATGCATAAGTTTTTTGTGACCTCAGAAGTTCTATTATATTCCACAGTCCTAAAAATATATTTTATATTCCTTCATAAGTGTTTTATTTTCATATTTAGGTATTTAATCCATGTATAACTTATACCAAGTTCCCATATACAGTTGACCCTGAGGATGGGTTTGAACACTTACACACAATTTTTTTATAAATGCAATACAGTATTATAAAAGTGTTCTCTTCCTTCTGATTTTCTTAACTTTTTTCCTCTAGCTTACTTTATTTAAGAATACAGTTTATAATACATGTAACATACAAAACATGTATTAATTGATTATGTATGTTGTTGATAAAGCTTCTGGTCAACAGTAGGCTATTAGTAAAGGTTTTGGGGTCAAAAGTTGTATGTGGATTTTCAACCATGCAAGGAGTCAGTGCCTCTAACCCCTGCATTATTCAAGAATCAACTGTATGTATGGGTTTGCTTTTTCAGTACTTAATTGTTTTAATTTACTTTAAGCCCAGCTATCATATAGGGCAATTCTCCCTTCCTTGTTCACTTCAAAATTGTCTTGAACTTTTATATTACTAAATGAACTTTAGAATCTGCTTGTCACATTTTATAAAAAAATTATATGGGATTTTGAATGAAAATGACCTGAATTTATATATCAATTTTGTGAAAAGTGACTTTTTTATGATATTAAGTCTTTTGATTCATCAACAGGATATCCTTCTCCACTTATTACCTTCAATACAATTTTATAATTTTCTCCAGTAAGGTTTTACACATTTCTGGTAAAGTTTATTTTTAAGTACTTTATAATTTTGTTACCATTATAAAAGACTAGAGGCAGAGAGACTAGTTGAAGAATTACACAGAATTCCGGGTAAGAGAGAAAAATGGTCTAACAAAAAGAACTATCAGGGTGGAGAGAGAAGTGAACAGATAGAGAACTACTGAAGCAGTATAACAGACATGGTTTGTTAATTAAATCATATTTAAAGGGGAGAAGAAAGGAAAAGAATTAAAGCAACTAAAGGAGAAAACAGTGCCATTCATCTAGGTATAGATATAAGAAGACAAAATTTAGGTTAAGACATGATACTGATTTTTCTTTATGTTATATCTGAAATGCCTAATGGGCAAAAAATGGGTCTAAAGCTCAGGAGGTATATTTGGGTTGGAAGTTTGAAAGTTAAAAGGAAAGTAGATGAAGACATGGTAATAGATTGCCCAGGGAGAGAGGTGAAGTAAAGATAAGTCTAGGACCTTAAGAATCAGTAACAGCTAAAGGATGAATAACAGCAAAGGAGCTCACAAAGGTGACTAAGCTGTAGTTAGGAGAGGAAGGATTGGTAGGTGTTCTACAAAATGAACTATTCATATGCTTGTTATTGCAATTGACTTGTACAACATAAATCATCTTTGATACAGAGGCAAGAATTAACTTATAAGACATTTCATTTGAAAAGTACTAATTTTGTAGAGAAAAAAAGCATGGGTATTAGAATCCAAAGACCTAGTTTAATGATATATGAAACAGAACCCTGTGTGCATGAGAGAAAAAGCAATTGTGCTGGCCTGAGGGAGTCAGAAAGGCTCCAGAGAAAGCTGAAATGCAACTGACAGGAGAACAAATGTATTTACTAATCTGACAAACGTCCACAGCGTTTCAAGGTAGGAGAACATATTTCAGACATATGTAACAAGATTAAATGAAGCATGGTCTCAGCTTCCTCATCTGTAAAAAGGAGCTAATACCTATCCTGCTTAACTAATCCAGGGATTAAATAAGAAAACATATAAATCATAAAGCAGGGCTTCTGATACATGGTAAATCCTTAATAAATATTCTTTTTAACTTATGGTATATTTCTTCTGTTATTTATTATATAAAGTTTGCTATTATTTATTTTATCACATTTATTCTTAGATTATATAAGATTATATGTTAGTTGAGGGCAAGGACCTGTGAGGATTTGTCTTATAATTCCTCAATCTATGAAACTAAAGGTTAATAATGATCTGTTCTTGAAATGTTACAGCTTTCAGAATATGAAAAAGTGATAATATCTCACTCTATGTTATTATATATACTACTTAACATTTTAAAAGTTTTTTTTAATTAATTAATTTTTGATGTAGTGTTCCATGATTCATTGTTTGTGTATAACACCCAGTGCTCCATTCAGTACGTGTCCTCTTTAATACCCATCACCAGGCTAACCCATCTCCCCAACCCGCCTCCCCTCTAGAACCCTCAGTTTCTCAGAGTGGATAGTCTCTCATGGTTCGTCTCCATTTTAAAAGTTTTAATTGTACAGCAATTAACTTTAACTTCTAAGTGCTTTTAATTGTACTAAGAGCAGTAAGTTTTATAAAGAAAACATTTCTTCTGAAGAAGCTGCAATTTTAGTAAAAGTATTATAGAAGTGGAGTTAAACTTTATTGTTAAGTAATTCAGTTTTGCAGTTATTTATCTGTTCAGTACCTGAATAGCTGACTGTTGTCATCAAGGTTTTCTGATCCCCATCTGCCTTTGATATCTTCAATTACATGATTCTTAAGAAATTTTCTCAGCAGTTGGAGAGTCTGTTGCCTTGTAACTTCAGGACCAAAATTGTTATTATTTCTTAATAGGTCATAAAGCCAATCCACTGCTTCTTCTGCTGTAAAACAACTGCCATATTTTTTAAAGTGTTGCCTGTGTTTTCTTAGAGGCATTCCTGCTCGAAAAGATGTGGTAATTTCATTCCACTGCAGAAAGAAAATATTTTTTAAAATATTAAACAACAAAAATTAAATATCTTACTGATTTGAAACAAATTAGACAAAGAAAATTATTTTATTCACATCTGATTACATTATAAACTTTCATGACAAAATCATTCATTTTATTTACTACAGAAAATTTTATATCTTATACTGATTTCTCTTTATTCTAGTATTGTAATAATATTTCTTTGTAATAGTTTTTGACTAAAAGCACTTCATGGTCTGGTTGACTTATTTAGGAAACCTACAAATAATGAAGAACTGCAATGAATCTGGCTTAGTCTTCAATAGAGAAAACATTCCTTTTTTTTTTTAACCTCAACTAGTATTAGTAAAATGTTAGTAGCATTTGTGTCAGACACTGCTTTACATTCATTACTTCACTTTCATTCTCACAGTTCTATGACTAGGTACTATTACTATTCCATTTTCATATAAGAAATATGAAGCACAGAGAGATTTAATAATTGGACCAAGGTCACACAGCTAAGTGATGAATCCAGGCATTCAGACCCAGGTTTGATTGACTCTAGAACCTGCATTCATAACTACTATGCTGGCCAAACAAAATTCACGGCAGGCAGTAGTTTTACTGGTAAAATATCTTTAATGTTGAAATACCTTACGCATTTACTATAGTATTTCTTATGTGAAGATTCCAATAGCAAACATAGAACAGAAGGGTAAATTAACTAAGCTTTAAGTCCATTGCATATTGAATAACACTGATGTACCTACGTTTTAAAAAATACACATATTTTCCAAATTGTCCTCAAATAACCCAAACTTTCAGGTTTGTGGCAGCTATAACACTGGAGCACCAAGGTGGTGGTGGTGGTGGTGTGAAATACACACATCACTCTTTAATTGAAAAATTCTATATTAGAGGCCAAGAAATCTGATTTGTAACCCCAACGATGCCACTGCTAGCTATGTTATCACTTATATAATCAATGCAGCCCCGACACCCACAACCAAAATTTAAGAGTTGAAAACACAATAACTATTCTTTTCTTCCCACCACACCTCCCCATTTCATACATTTATTTATTCAAGAAGCATATTGAGCTGTAACTTATCCATAGGATAGCAGACTTTCACATACAGTATCCTCTTGGGATATCCTTTAAGGTGGGTGTGTGCATTATTAGCCCGACTTTACCAAGGTGGGAACTGGGGCTCAGGGAAGTTAAGTCACTCTCCTAATTCCACGTACCCAGCGGCACTGTACTCCACTGGATTGAGAATCTAAATGCACAAATCCAGTGACTACCAACAGTGGTTCCCGTTGGGTATCTTAACTATTCTGGGTTTAGTTTTGAAACGGGCAGCTGTTACCTAGCGCTATTTCAATCGGTAGATCCTGCAGTAAATTCTCCAGGCCCAGCAAAACAAAGCTGTCACATTCGGGCTGCCCCCACTCTGACACTACAGAGTAACGGAACTCTTTCTAAATTCTTCTTGAATCCTGATGGGGGTAGAAAATCAGACGTGGGGAGCGGCTAAAATCGGAATATTCTATGACTTTCCAGGGCACGCCGACAACTGCAGGCACAGGAGTCGCTTAAAAAGGCTGGAGTATGATGCGCAGTCCCGGGGACGCGACCCTTTGGACTTACGGCTCACAGACACAGCCCAGACCCACAAAGAAGGGGGAGAGGCGTGTCGCGCAAGGGTTTCCCAATGCCTGGTAATTGCCCCCACTCTCCTTTTCAGCGAACCAAGGCAAGGGGCTCTGGGACCCCTCTGTCCGCCCAAGACGAAACTACGAACGTTCTCACGTAAAGGTGGTGGCGGCCATCGCGGCGGCCGGCCCGTCTAGTCGTTCCGCGCTGTCTTACCAGTTTGGTGGCCCGATAAGGCCCGGGAGGCACACTCCGACTCTCCATTCCGCCCGGCGGGCCCGGAGGTCTGTCAGCGGCTCTCGCAGTGCATGGCGGCGTTAGGCGACCCCGGGGCTCGGTGGCCCCGACGGCGGCGAGGCAAGGCACAACCGTCGGCCGCGCCGCCAATTTGAATAGCGCAGAGGGCTGCGCTGATTGGCCGCGCCTCCGAGTCACGTGGCGCGCCGCCAGGACCCGGCCGCAGTTGGTTTGCGCCGCGTTGCCTCTTAGGGCTGGGGCGCGAGCCGCGGATGGCTGGCACCGTCTAGTCAGCGCGGGGGCCGGGCCCGTGGGACGGGCTCTGAGCCTCACCCGGCTGTCCTGGAGCTGCTTCTCCTCCCTCTTGCGGTCACAGGCGAGGCGGAGTCGTGTTTCCACACTCAGAACCGGTGAGGCAGTTTAGCCACAGACTGGATGGTTTGGAGTCCAGGTTTTGGCTTAAGGGAATTTGAAATTTGAAAAGAAAAAGAAAAACAAACCCCAAGCCTTTTTTGCCTGGCCCTACAGGATCTCCAGCAGTGGTTGGCATGTAAAACAAAGCATCTCAGGGGCGTAGCTTTCACCTGACAAACACCTTGGTTTCGCTTTTATAAAGCTTCCTGGGTGTATGTCGCAGTGCTGTCATCCTGGTACATCTTAGCAGGGGCCGTGATCCCGTTCTGCCCAGTGGAAAAATGTAGGGTATCCCCTTTCCCCTTTAATTCCGTGGTAAAATGGAGCATAAGTAGATTTCCAGTAAGTACGCACAATGAAGGGCTTGGGAAAGGTTATGTAAAACTTGCCAAATTTGCTCCCCTAAAGAAAATCTACCGTCTTTATAAGAATCCTGGTTATGTTTAAATCATGATTATACACTTAAAAAATGTCATTTTGCAAATGACATAAACTAAGTTCTGAACGTTGAAGAGACTTGCCCACAGTCGCACATCTCCTTGGCAGAGGTTAGACTTCATACTCTTAATAAAATCTCTATCACCAGTCTGAAACTGATACTAGGAAAGCCTTACTACAGCATACTGAGAGGTTGCTTGAGTGATTTGAAGCTGTAGAATAATTAATTCGGAAATTAAACACTAATTTAAAAGGATAGGACTTAGCAAACAGTCGAGGTAAGGGAAAGTGTTCTAAGGAAGAGTAGTATAATGGTCTGCAGTTTATTTTAGCTACTGAATTTAAGATAATTTAGATGGAGATACATCTGTTTTCTGAACAGGACCAGTGGATGGGAATTTTCAAAAACCACTTGGTCAACGGGAACAATCATCTAAATTTTGCATTTGTGTTAAGGAAAAGTAGAATGATAGATGTTATAAAATAATGTTAACTATTGTTTATCTGGCTTTATGACATATTGTCCTTTCTTTTGCCTCCTTTTTCCCTTCAGAATGACATGGGGATGAGAATGTGAAGCCAAATTCATTTTGCATTTTTGCCTAGCTCCTTAGTTGAAAATTATCTCATTACAGCCTTTGATACAGCTTAATATTACCTAAGTTTCTAAGACATAACCTGACAGAGGATACTATTAATGGCACAAAATTAATTTAAAATTACAAAGTATCATCTGACATTTTTTAGAGGGTAGCAGGAAAAGTAAATCCAAACTTTCCATAAGAGAGTGGTTGGAGAAGTCCTAAAAAGGCATGCAACAAGATGTAGGTGTCACATCTTAAGAAAGCCTCTGGGACTCTTTTTTTAGGTGCTTTCATTGTGTCTGTGGACTTGCTTTGCATCATTCACCTTCATGTTGACTGTTTCTGTAGATAAGAAAATATCTAAAAGTTAGGGTTTTGTCAGATGTTGGTGGTTTATGTTTCTTTAGTTAACTTTGTATATTTCTGCTCTTAGTAACTATTTATTGATTTTGTAGTTTGATTCTTGGAAGTAATTTTATTTCTTTCATTACCTGGTTTTTGGGACTCACTTCACTATTTTTTTTCTTCATTCCTCTACCTCAGGATTTCTCAGGTGGGTAAAAAAATCCACCTCCTTAGGATCACGGGATACCTGTTAAAATGCTGATTCCTTGGATTCCCTAAACGATTTTGGGGGAGTGTGTGTGTGTGGGGGGGCGAGTGTGTGTGGGGGTAGGTACAGGGTACATTCTTAGGGATAGAGGAGCCTGGATTTTTAAAGATTTCATAGAGCTGAGCTGTTAGAATGCCCAAAGGCCACTACTTGTGGACTCTTTATGAGAGAATATGAACCACTGTTAATTCAATCTTAGAGCTGAACCTAATCCTAATTAATAGAACAAATATTAGAACATAAAATAAAATGTAGTATCACCTCTTAAATATGATGAAAAAAATATGATGAAACACAAAATTTTCTTACCTAGACAGAGATTATCTATCTCAGTAAGCTTTTCCCACGTTGTTTGCAGTTTCATTTAGTCCCACTAGAACAGAAGTTCCATAGCAGAGACTTTATCTAATTTGTTCACTATTGTATCTCCAGCTGCTAAACAGCACATAGTAATTTAATAAATATTTGGTGAAAGGATGAGTTTTTCTTATCACTAAAAGCAAGGCTTGCATATGGGTGATATATATCCAATTATCCTTTTCTTCCTGGAAAACTTTTTATAAAATATGTGTGTATGTTTGTAAGATTTATTTATTTTTGAAGTTTAGCCATTCCATCATTCCATATATGTAGTTATGAGTGTGATTTCATAAATCTTGACTAATATGTGGTCTGGTCTGAGAAAGTTTCCTCTTTTTCTTTTGAATTGCTCCAGTCTGTTTTCTTCCCTGCTTTTGAACTGTTATTGGCTATTTGATGTCCTGGGCCTATCTTATTTTTCTAATGTCCTTCTTTCTATGATTTTTATTTTACTGTTTTTTTTTCCCTTTAAGTTTTTAGAGAATTCTTCCAACTGAGTTTTGAATTCAGTGGTCTAATTTCCTTTTACACCTTTTTGTTTTATAGTAATTCACCATATAATGCTCAGAAATGACCTTCTTCTTTGAACCGCTGATTTTTTAAAAAATATTTTATTTATTTATTTGAGAGAGAGAGAGCATGAGCATGGGGAGGGGCAGAGGGAGGAGACTCCCGCTGAGCAGGGAGCCCAACATGGCTCCTCCCCAGGACCCTGAGATCATGACCTGAGCCAAAGGCAGATGCTTAAATGACTGAGCCACCCAGGTGCCCCAATTGCTGATTTTTTTATTGTATGCATTGATTTGCTTTAATTTATATTTTTTATGAGATTTTTGTTTGTTTGTTTGCCATCAGTAACTGAGATGAATCCCAGTAAAGACTTGTTAAGTCCATGAAAATATTAAAATAACTTATTTTTTTATTTTGCTACCATCCATTTCCCAAGATCCTGCATTCTCAAGTATGTAGATAGCTATTATATTTTAGGGTTAGAAGTATAGTTGACACTCATTGTTTTGTCTGGCATTTGGCTCTCATTTCTCTTGGGAATAGCATGCCTCCTCATTCAGAGAACTAGTTCTACTACTACTATAACATGTATTCTGAATGGACTCTTCCATGTTCCTTGCTCTCAGGAATGAACACAATATAACTGAGTTATAGCATTCTGCTCCCCTGATTCAGTGAGGTGGTCATGTGACCAAGCTGAGTCAAGGAGAGTCCTTTGAGATTTTTTTTCAAGCCTTCCTGCTTGGGTCAAGCAGGAAGAGCCTTCTCTTTCTGGTAACTGAATTGAGAAAATATGAGCCAGGAGTCAATGCTGGCTATAGTTATAGCTGAATGAGACTTCTACTCTGTAAAATACACTGATGCCTAAAGAGAAACAGAAATGAAAGCTAGACGGCACTAGTTTTAGTCTTTCTGAGGCTAACTTACATCTCTAGAATTTGATTACATGGTACAACTTTTGTTTGCTTGGATTTTTGTCACTTACCATCCAAAGATCTCCAGTAAAAGAATTTTTTCAAGAGTGCTAATTATGATGATATTTCTTAGGAAGAATGCCATTCAACTCCTTGGTAAGGTTTTATATCATTTTAGTATGTTACAGAGCTCTATATAGATAACAGAGAAACCATATAACTACATTGGGGAGATTATCAGGATTGTTCACAATCAGGTTTCGGCCTTCCTGAGGAGCTTCTCACATGTTTTGACTAAGCTAATTTTGGGACTTATGACTTTTTTGTCTTTATTTGGGGAGTTTTAGCTCCTGAGACTTCTAGTCTCCTACCTAGTACACAGTATATGAAAGTCCCTAACTTACTTCTCCAAAGCTTCTTGTAAATCCCATAGTCTCAAACACACTATGTAAATCTACTGAAGCTTGGGAAGAGGAGGATGACAGGGACCTGTGGTCAGGCTGCCATATTCCATATTTTTCTGTGTTGTGTTTTTATGTAGTGGAACAATTCATAGTAAAGAAACATCTGGGGTTAAAAAGACCATGAAGAATTCAATTATGTGATTTCCTTTTCTCCATGTGAGATTATATTAGCCAGCCTCCAAGACAGCCCCCAGTGATTCATGCTTCTTGGTGTTCATGTCCTCGTGTTGTCCCATCACAAACCAAGTAGGGCCAACTTGGGTAACCAATAGGATTTTGCAGAAGTGAGTGTGAATCTTGACACTAGGTCATAAAAAGAATTCCTGTTCCTGCCTTGCTATCTCTTGGATCATTTGCTCTGGGGGAAGTCAGCTGCCATATCATAAAGCTATTTGGACAGTCTTTTGGAGAGGTCCCTGTGGAAAGGAATTGAAGGCTTATGTTAACAGTCAGCACTGATTGAGTAAGCCACCTTAGAGTGGATTCTTCTATCTCTACTCAAAGTTTTGGATGACCAACCTTGGACAATAGCTTGACTGCAGTCTTATGAGAGACCCTGGGCTAGAACCACTAAGCTATATCTGGTATCCTGACCTGCAAAGACTAATATAATAAATGTTTATTGTCTTAAGCTGTTGTTTGAGAGAATTGTTACAGAGCAATACATAACTCATATAAAGATCCTCATTGTTCTTAAGAAATCAATTTGATAAATGGTAGAGTTTATTCTGATGGAGAAAATTGGGGGAAGAACAAATTGAAATCAAGATTTCTGCTTTGGACTTGTTAACTATGAGATGCCCACTAGAAATTCAAGTGCGGATGTCAAGTTCACAGTTCAACATAAGATTATTGCATTTTAGAGAGAGATCAGAATCATAGAATGAAATGTGAGAGGCATCTGTATATAGATTATATTTAATACTGTAGGAGGGGATGTAGAGAAGAGAGATGGAGCTCATCCTTGGGTCATTCCTGGGGTTGAGGGGAGGAAGAAGAGTCAGGAAAGAAGTTTAAGAAATAGTCATTGCAATAGGAGGAAAAGAAGCTAGCTTGTGTGGTTAAGGATGCTAAGAGAATAAAATGTCTTTGGAAGAAGGGAGTGATCCACCTTGTCAAATGACCTGAGAGGTTGAGCAGGATTAACAGAGAAGTGTCTGTGGGAGCTGGCAACATGGTGGGGAGCAGCACCTTCCTGAGAGCAGTCTTAGTGTAGTGGTGATAAAAATATGAAGCCCAAGTGGAGTGACCTGACAAGAGAATGGGAATGAGGAAGTTAAGACAGATACCACTAACACATTCAAGAAGTTTTGCAGTGAAGGGGAGGTGAGAAATAGCTCCTGGAAAAAAACAGTAACTGGAAGAGGATATGAGGGCAAGAGAGGATTTATTTTTATTTTCTTTATTTATATTTAAAAATTTTAAGATACAGGATACCAGACTATATTTTAAGCTGATGGGAATAATTAAGCTGAAGAGAATAATTGATGATGCAGGAGAGAGGGGATAATTGTGGGAACAAACCCTGTGAGAAACTGAGAAGGAATAAAATAGAATTGGAGAGGTTGGTCTTTGAAGGAAGCAGGAAATACTTCTTTCTTTATAATAAAAAGGCAATTATAGGCCTTTTCTTTAGTAACACAGGGAGTGTGGGAATGAAAAACATGTCAGAAAAACTGTCTTGCTATCTCAACTCTTACTCTACATAATGAAGGAATGAATCTCTGATACAGTTTTGATTGATCATTCCTTCATTTGGGAAGTATATATTGAACTCTAACAAAGTGAAAGGTAATTTGGCAAAATAATAGAATGTCTTTCTCTAGGAGATTAAAACTTGCATTGGAAATGGTCATGCAAATAAGGAATTAAAATACAAGAATTTAATGGTGATAATGGAGGTATGTTTAAAATGCTATGAGAGCATAGGAGAAAGAAGGGCCCATCCCTGTTCAGGAAAGACAGGGAAGGCTTTGTAGCTGAGGCTTAATGGATTAGAAGGAAAAGTAAGAATTTGCAGTTCAGCTGATTAACAAAAGCAGTGATCATTCTGAGACCCCTCATTCATTATGGGAGAACACAGTAAGAGGTGATGGTGAATCCTTTCCCACATTTCTCCCTGTGGTTTATGTGTATGCTTTCACATAATTGCACATTAGATCTTGAGTGGACTGTCTTTGGAGTTCTCTATTTAGTAGCACATCAGTATACTGATTTACATTTGATTACTCCTAAACTATATAGATTTAGAAGTGTTCAGAGATAAGGAATTGAACATTTCCTTAAAAATTAATAGCAATATCTAATAGCTTTTCAAATGGAAATACTGCATTTTAGAATGTAGACTAATCTCTGTGAAAACAGACTAAGTGTATCCTGTGTGTGTGCATGTATGTAGGTGTGCATAAACTTGAAATTCAGATTAAAAAAATACTTGGGTGTATATCGGGTATTCAAGCTAATCTGAATTATTTTGTTTAACTAGAATACTACTGGTTTCAACATTATTGTTGAAAATCTTTCTAAAATAGGTCATTTTCTTTGATGTCTTGTTAATGCTTAAAAACTCATTAGAAATTATGTGGAAAAAATTTTAATTAAGTAATTTTCAATTTAATTTGGTTAAGATTTTACTATACTTGAATATTATTATGTTTAGGTCCCTACCCTTTGATTTCTTCTATTTGAATAATTCTAATTTGTGTGTGTGTGTGTGTGTTTAGTGCATGATGATAAAAGAAATACAATTTTATAATTTATACTCTTCCATTAATGTAGAACTTTATTTTTTTCCCCTAAAGTCATTCATATGAAGTAGTTTCCACTAACATTTTCCTTCATTCTGTTTGATTTTTTTTTTCTTACTCTTTTGTCTCTTCTGGTGGAGAGATAGCAGTAAGGGAGGAAGCTGTAGGGAATTCTAGTCTTCATTTGGTATGTCATTTTATAGACTTCTACATTTCTTTGAATTTTAATGCCAATTCTTTATTATTATTTTTTTTAACTCGGCTTAGTCAGGGCTTATACTATCCTGGAAGGAGTAAAATTTATTAATGAATTTCAGTAAGTATACATAGAAAATGCTAATGTAATATATAACCATCAGATGTCTGAGTTTGCCTTTGTTTAATATGATTTCTATGTTTTTCTATTAAAGGTAATCCATTAAAATGAATTGATCTGTAGCTATACAATTATACATGTCTAAGACCTAGCTTTGTATGTATGTATAATATATATGTATTCTGAAATCAGAAAAAAATCCTTTGGTGGACTTCTCTGTAACTACAGTATGTACATGAGAAATCTGGTGAACTCAGGGTATGACAGTAACATTGGTAGAAGGGGATTTATAGAAGTGGAGGCAGTTTGTGAATTTTATGGTGAGAAAAGACTACATGAAGTTTGTAAATGACTCTTTGCCTTGCAGGAAATTCATAGGTCAAGGGACATTCTCTTCTAGCATGGTGGACGTTTATTAGTTGATTACACAGCATTGCTTTCCTTTATTCATCTTTTTTATAAACCCAGATTTTTCTTACACCTTCCATCCCCTTGATACATGGCCCATAAATCAGCTCTGGGTGTAGCCCTGGATTACCTTAATCTAATAAGGATATTAAATTGTCTTTGATGCAATTAATTTTGATTGGATTTAAGCCAATGACTATGTTGAATCTGCCATGTTTTATAAAGTCCTTCTAGCTCCTACAGGAAGGTTTTGGAGTCAAGTAGACACACAGCTGAGGATGGCTAGCAACTGCAGAACATTTGGCAGATACCATAAGTGGGGGGAAAATCCCAAAACATAATTCTTACGAAATTGGAATATGAAAGTCAGGAAGCGGTGCTCGAATCACAGTAATATGTGATTAGAAACTCGTCCTACATTTTCTTTTCTTTCTTTTTTTTTAAGATTTTATTTATTTATTTGAGAGAGAGAGACACACAGTGAGAGAGGGAACACAAGCAGGGGGAGTGGGAGAGGGAGAAGCAGGCTTCCCGCGGAGCAGGGAGCCCGATGTGGGGCTCGATCCCAGGACCCTGGGACCATGACCTGAACAGAAGGCAGATGCTTAACGACTGAGCCACTCAGGCGCCCCCATGTTGCATTTTCAACTATAACAGTAATCATTAGTAGCATGTTCAAGGAACTTAACCTGTGAGGTTCAAGGAGCTACATATAAAAATAGCCCTTCCTTAACTTTAATTCTTCCCTATTGTGCATTGTGAATTACAGGACTATTGTTCCTTAGGGTACCTGTAATTGGGGACTAATTTAGGAATTCAACCCAATTTAGAAAATTATTTCTAGGGAAAAATGAATTCCCAATTCTAACTGCAAGTGATTCATAGATGAGTTTTTGAAATACAGCCCACCTATAAGTTTAGAATTTATTGTATCTATGAGAGGCTTGGTAGTGTGTTAGAAAGAACACTGCCCTAGGAAGGAGTCAAAGAATATTCATTCTCACCTAGCTCTGCTGTTAATTAGCTGTGAGACCTTTACAAGTCACCTTCCTGGTTCTTTATTTTCTCATATGAAAAATGAAGGGTTAAAGTAGATTTTGAAGATTCTTCTAGTTCCAGTAATTTATAATAAATTTGTCAAATGCCAGACACTCATTTATTTGACAGTGACTTTAATACTAGGTTTTAGAAATGTGTTTTGATTTTTCTTCATTTGATTCTGTTCTTCTGGAACATGAAATATTATTCATAAAAGTAATTTTATATGGGCATTTAATTTAATACATTAGTTAGGATCATTCTAATAATGGTGCCAAGACACATCTTGATAAGATAATGTATTAGACATAAGTTTTTTTTGTTTCGTTTTGAGAGAGAGAGAGACCGTGGTGGGGAGGGGCAGAGGGAGAGGGGGAGAGAGAATCTTAAGCAGACTCCAAGCCCAGTGCAGAGCCCAATGTAGGGCTCCATCTCACAACCCTGTGATCATGACCTGAGATGAAATCAAGTCAGATGCTTAACTGAATGAGCCTCCCAGAAGCCCCTAGACATGATTTTATTTTATTTTATTTTATTTTATTTTTTTAAATTTTATTATGTTATGTTAGTCACCATACAATACATCATTGGTTTTTGATGTGGTGATCCACGATCCATTGTTTTCGTATAACACCCAGTGCTCCATGCAATACGTGCCCTCCTTAATACCCATCACCGGGCTAACCAATCCCCCCTCCCCCCTCCCCTCTAAAACCCTGTTTGTTTCTCAGAGTCCATAGTCTCTCATGGTTCATCTCTCCGTCCAATTCCCCCCCCCCATTTTTCCCTTCCTTCTCCTAATGTCCTCCATGCTATTCCTTATGCTCCACAAATAAGTGAAACCAAATGATAATTGACTTTCTCTGTTTGATTTATTTCACTTAGCATAATCTCCTCCAGTCCCATCCATGTTGATGTAAAAGTTGGATATTCATCCTTTCTGATGGCTGAGTAATATTCCATTGTATATATGGACCACATCTTTATCCATTCATCTGTTGAAGGGCATCTCGGCTCTTTCCACAGTTTGGCTATTGTGGACATTGCTGCTATGAATATTGGGATGCATGTGGCCCTTCTTTTCACTACATCTGTGTCTTTGGGGTAAATACCCAGTAGTGCAATTGCTGGGTCATAGGGTAGCTCTATTTTTAAATTTTTGAGGACTCTCCACACTGTTTTCCAAAGTGGCTGTACCAACTTGCATTCCCACCAACAGTGTAAGAGGGTTCCCCTTTCTCCACAACCTCTCCAACATTTGTTGTTTCTTTCCCTGTCCATTTTTGCCATTCTAAGTGGTGTAAGATGGTATCTCAATGTGGTTTTGATTTGGATTTCCCTGATGGCTAGTGATGATGAACATTTTTTCATGTGTCTGTCAGCCTTCTGTATGTCTTCTTCAGAGAAGTGTCTTTTCATATTTTCTGCCCACTTTTTGACTTGATTATTTGTTTTTTGGGTGTTGAGTTTGAGAAGTTCTTTATAGATCTTGGATACCAGCCCTTTATCTGTAGTGTCATTTGCAAATATCTTCTCCCATTCTGTGGGTTGCCTCTTTGTTTTGTTGACTGTTTCCTTTGCTGTGCAGAAGCTTTTTATCTTGGTGAAGTCCCAAAAGTTCATTTTTGCTTTTGCTTCACTAGCTTTTGGAGATGTGTCTTGAAAGAAGTTGCTGTGGGTGATGTCAAAGAGGTTACTGCCTATGTTCTCTTCTAGGATTTTGATGGATTCCTGTCTCACATTTAGGTCTTTCATCCACTTTGAGTTTATCTTTGTGAATGGTGTTAGAGAATGGTCGAGTTTCATTCTTCTGCATGTGGCTGTCCAATTTTCCCAGCACCATTTATTGAAGAGACTGTCTTTTTTCCATTGCATGTTTTTTCCTGCTTTGGCAAAGATTATTTGACCATAGAGTCGAGGGTCCATATCTGGGTTCTCTATTCTGTTCCATTGGTCTATATGTCTGTTTTTGTGCCAGTACCATGCTGTCTTGGTGATCACAGCTTTGTAATATAGCTTGAAATAGGGCAATGTGATGCCCCCAGCTTTGTTTTTCTTTTTCAACATTTCCTTGGTGATTCGGGGTCTTTTCAGATTCCATACAAATTTTGGGATTGTTTGTTCCAGCACTTTGAAAAATGTCATTGGAATTTTGATAGGGATGGCATTGAAGGTATAGATTGCTCTGGGTAGCATAGACATTTTAACAATGTTTATTCTTCTGATCCATGAGCATGGAATATTTTTCCATCTTTTTGTGTCTTCTTCAATTTCTTTCATGAGTGTTTTGTAGTTCCTAGAGTATAAATCCTTTACCTCTTTGGTTAGGTTTATTCCGAGGTATCTTATGGTTTTTGGTGCTATTGTAAATGGAATTGTTTCTCTAATTTCTCTTTCTACAGTTGTGTTGTTAGTGTATAAGAAAGCAACTGATTTCTGTGCATTGATTTTGTATCCTGCCACATTACTGAATTGCTGTATGAGTTCTAGTAATTTGGGGGTGGAGTCTTTTGGGTTTTCCACATAAAGTATCATGTCATCTGCGAAAAGAGAGAGTTTGACTTCTTCTTTGCCAATTTGAATACCTTTTATTTCTTTTTGTTGTTTGATTGCTGTTGCTAGGACTTCTAGTACTATGTTGAACAATAGTGGGGAGAGTGGGCATCCTTGACGTGTTCCTGATCTTAAGGGAAAGGCTCTCAGCTTTTCCCCATTGAGGATGATATTGGCTGTGGGTTTTTCATAGATGGATTTTATGAACTTGAGGAATGTTCCCTCTATCCCTATACTCTGAAGAGTTTTAATCAGGAAAGGATGTTGTATTTTGTCAAATGCTTTTTCTGCATCAATTAGCAGACCATATGGTTCTTCTCCCTCCTCTTATTAATGTGTTCTATCACATTGATTGATTTGCGAATGTGAACCACCCTTGCATCCCGGGGATAAATCCCACTTGGTCGTGGTGGATGATCCTTTTAATGTATTGTTGGATCCTATTAGCTAGGATTTTGTTGAGGATTTTGGAATCCATATTCATCAGGGATATCGGTTTGAAATTCTCCTTTTTGATGGGGTCTTTGCCTGGTTTGGGGATTAAGGTAATGCTGGCCTCATAGAATGAGTTTGGAAGTTTCCTTCTCTTTCTATTTTTTGAAACAGCTTCAGTAGAATAGGTATTATTTCTTCTTTGAATGTTTGGTAGAATTCCCCAGGGAATCCATCAGGCCCTGGACTTGTTTTTTGGGAGGTTTTTGATCACTGCTTCCATCTCGTTACTGGTTATTGGCCTATTCAGGTTGTCAATTTCTTCCTGTTTCAGTCTTGGCAGCTTATAGGTTTCCAGGAAGGCCTCCATTTCATCCAGATTGCTCAGTTTATTGGCATATAGTTGTTGATAATAATTTCTAATAATTGTTTCTATTTCCTTGGTGTTAGTCGTGATCTCTCCCCTTTCATTCATAATTTTATTAATTTGGGTCCTTTCTCTTTTCTTTTGGATAAGTCTGGCCAGTGGCTTATCGATCTCATTAATTCTTTCAAAGAACCGACTTCTAGTTTCGTTGATCTGATCTACTGTGTTTCTGGTTTCTAATTCATTGATGTCTGCTCTAATTTTAATTATTTTTCTTCTAATGCATGGCTTAGGCGTCTTTTGTTGCTTTTTCTCTAGTTCTTTAAGGCGTAGAGTTAGTTGGTGAATTCGGGATTTTTCTATTTTTTTGAGTGAGGCTTGGATGGCTATGTATTTCCCCCTTAGGACCGCCTTTGCAGTATCCCATGGGTTTTGGACCATTGTGTTTTTGTTCTCATTGGTTTCCATGAATTGTTTAAGTTCTTCTTTGATTTCCTGGTTGACCCGAACATTCTTGAGCAGAGTGGTCTTTAGCTTCCAAGTGTTTGAATTTCTGCCAAATTTTTTCTTGTGATTGAGTTCCAGTTTTAAAATATTGTGGTCTGAGAATATGCAGGGAATAATCTCAATCTTTTGGTATCAGTTGAGGCTTGATTTGTGACCCAGTATGTGGTCTATTCTGGAGAAAGTTCCATGTGTGCTCAAGAAGAATGAGTATTCTGTTGTTTTAGGGTGGAATGTTCTGTAAATATCTATGAGGTCCATCTGGTCCAATGTATCATTCAAAGCTCTTGTTTCCTTGTTGATTTTCTGCCTAGATGATCTGTCCATTGCTGAGAGTGGAGTATTGAGGTCTCCTACAATTAACGTATTGTTATTAATATGACTCTTTATTTTGGTTAACAGTTGGCTTATGTAGATGGCTGCTCCCATGTTGGGGGCATAGATATTTACAATTGTTAGATCTTCTTGTTGGATAGACCCTTTAAGAATGATATAGTGTCCTTCTGTGTCTCTAATTACAGAATTTAGTTTAAAATCTAATTTGTCTGATATAAGAATTGCTACCCCAGCTTTGTTTTGCGGTCCGCTGGCATGGAAGATGGATCTCCATCCCTTCACTTTCAGTCTGGATGTATCTTTAGGTTCAAAATGAGTCTCTTGTAGGCAGCATATGGATGGGTCCTGTCTTTTTATCCAATCTGCAACCCTGTGCCATTTTATGGGAGCGTTTAGGCCATTCATGTTGAGAGTGATTATTGAAAGATATGAATTAATTGTCATCATGTTGCCTGTGAAGACGTTGTTTTTATAGATTATCCCTGTAAATTGCTGTTGTAGATCACTCTTGGGGTCTTTCTCCTTTTATAGAACCCCCCTTAATATTTCTTGCAGGGCCAGCTTAGTGGTCACATGTTCTTTCAGTTTCTGCTGGTCATGGAAGCTCTGCATCTCTCCATCCATTCTAAATGACAGCCTTGCCGGATAAAGTATTCTTGGCTGCATGTTCTTCTCTTTAGTACCCTGAATATGTCTTGCCAGGCCTTTCTGGCTTGCCAGGTCTCTGTGGATAGGTCTGACATTATTCTGATGTTCCTCCCTCTGTACATAAGGAATCTCTTCCCCCTAACTGCCCTTAAGATGGTTTCCTTGGTTCTAAGGTTTGCAAGTTTTACTATTACATGCTGGGGTGTTGGCCTGTTTTCCTAGCTCTTGGGAGGGGTCCTCTCTGCCTCTAGGATGTGAATGTTTGTTTCATTCCCCAGATTAGGGAAGTTCTCAGCTACGATTTGCTCAAATACATCTTCTAGTCCTCTCTCTCTCTCCACTCCCTCCAGGATTCCAATTCCAATTATTCTGACATTGGAACGCTTCGTGGTGTCACTTATTTCTCTGATTCTATATTCATGGATTCTGAGTTGTTTTTCCCTGGCCTTCTCTTTTCCTTTTTTATCTATTATATTGTCTTCCAGGTCACTTATTTGCTCTTTTGCCTCAGTTACCCTAGCTGTTAGATTATCTATATTGGATTGGATCTCATCGATAGCATTTTTAAGTTCTGCCAATTCACCTTTCATTTCTGCCCTTAGAGACTCTGTGTTGCCATTAATTGATTTCTCCATTCTCTCCATTGTCTTCGCAATTGCTAGCCTGAATTCCATCTCCGACATCTTGGTTATATCTGCATCCATTTGTAAATCTGCACCATAAGTCATAATCTCTGAGTCTTCGTTATTTTGGGGGCTCCTCCCCCTAGTCATTCTGTTGATGGGTGTTTGAGGGAATGTATAGAGTCCAAATTATTGACCAGAACCCAAGCAAGATGCACCTGTTTTCTTGGGACCTTAGGGTTGCTGGCCTCTTGTTTTCCCAGCCTGTCTTCTACGGGAGGGGTCTGCCACACTGTTACTCAGGCAACCCTGTTTGGGCGGAGTTGCCCTGCCCCCCTGTGGCGGGGATGGGCTCAGCGGGAATCAGTTTTTGGGGCTTTTGTTCTCTGGCGGCTTTCCCTGGCAGTTTTCCATGTCTCTTCCGTGAGTCAGAGCAGAAAAGACCGTTTCCAACTCTCTGCCTCAGAGCAGAGAGATCGCAGTCTGTTCTTCAATGAGCTCTCCAGGCCACACTGTCTCCGTTTCTGTCCGTGCTGCTATAAACTGCAGCATCCTGGGTTGTGCGCCCCTCTGCAGCACCCCCAGTCCTGCCTCCAGGTTGGGGCACGTCTCTGCCCTTTGCGCTTCTAAAACTGCCAGCCGCTCCCAGTTCGTGTGCGCGTGACCCTGCCACTCCGGGTTTCTGCCCCAGGGGCTGCCCTAAAGTCCTTTCCCCGCCGCTACCGGTCTGCGAGTCTGTGCCTGTCCCCAGCGAGCGAGGCTGTCGCTCACTGGCGCTGTAGGATCCCCACGGCCTGGCACCCTCCCGCTGCCATTTATCCTCTGATATCTGCCCGCGGAATCATGGCTCCCCACTTCATACCTCAAAACCAACCGCCTGAATATTCTGTTTGTAGAGATCCAGATCTTCTTACATCTCAAGCTGGTTTCGTGGGTGCTCAGAGTGGTCTGGTAGATATCCAGCTCAATTCCAAGGACCAGTTGAAATAGGGTCCCCTACTCTTCTGCCATCTTTCCCCCCTCCCTAGACATGATTTTAAATGCAATTTTTTTTATTGATTCTAAATGACTTTAAATCTGTTCATTTATTTTCCAATTATTTTTGTGATACATTGATTTGAGAGGACTTTTATTTCCCAAAATAATTATTACTGATTTATAATTTTATTATGTTACTGATTTAATAGTATTCATTAGAAATTTTAAAACAAATAATTAGTGTTATACCTGTACAATATTATCACATATATGTGTGTGACATTAGACATATATATAATAATGTGATTAACATTACATATATTTCATGCATGTGTATATGTGTATATACACACACACACATATATATAAATATATAATATAATATATGAAATACTATTTATATTGTCATTCTTTAAGCCTATTTTATGCCAGGTGCTCTGATAGGCTCCGGAGGTAAAAAACATATGGTTATTGGTTGCAGGGAGCTTATGGTCTATTGAGTAAAATAATCAGGTAAAATGTTGCATGGCCAGTCAACATATGAAAATATATACATTCACTAGTAATCATGGGAATGGGTAAATAATATATTCCAGTTTTTGAAGATTAGATGGGTGATAGTACCACATATAAGGCAGAATGTGGAAAAGGGATGCTGTTTTGGAATGATTATAAATCTTACTCCTCTTTATCTCGTTATCCTGCTTTATTTTCCTTCTTAGACCTTATCAACATCAACATGGTATATGTTTATTTGTATATCATCTGCTTTTATCCACTAGAACATGAATTCCATGAAAGAATGGATTTACAATGTTTTTGTCCACTGCTAGGTTCTTAGTGCTTATAGTAGTGCCTGGCACACAGTAGGTATTCAATAAATACCTGTTGAATACATGAGTGGCACAGGATAGCAAAGTACAAGCAAAACTGAAATTGCCTGTCTTAAGACTTAGTAATTCCACTTTTTAAGGATGTAGCTTATAAGAGTAAGTGATTTTTATGCACAAAAGTGTTAATTTGAACATTCTTTAAATCGTGAAAAAATTGAAAATAAACTAAATTTTTATCAAAAGGGGAATAGGTTACATAAAATGTGCCACATCCATGCTTTGGAGTAGATATATGTATGCTGACATGGATAGAACTTCAGGGAACAATTTTAAGTGAAAAAGAAGTGGCAAAACAATACAAATATCTTATCCAATATGTATGTGTGAAATTATGTAAATTAGTAGAAAAAAAGAACCCTGGAAGAACACACATCAATCTAGGAAAAGTGAAAGAGTATCTAATGTTTTTTCGTGTAAAATTTTTATTCTTTTTATCTGTGAGGTTTTTTATTATTGTTTGACATTTTTATATTGGGCACTTGTCAGTGTACTATTTTTGAAAAAAAAAGAGAAAGTTCTGTATCAAAGTGTAGATTCACATATATTAGTTGATCTCTGAATGTCCTTTCTTTCATAAGCAACTAAAAAATCAAAGTATATGAAACAGCCATTTTTAGACATTGCACTGTAGGTAATATGGGACTATGATACCTGAGAAAAGGAAAACAAAGGTGGTGAATCTTACCACCTGGAGGCAGTTGCCAGGCTGCAGTGAAGGGAGGGAAAACAAAAATAAAGCCCAGGGTCTCACTACATTTAGTAACTAGAAGAGAGTTCAGGATGACTGAGGAAGCAGCAGAACAACAACAAAAAGCTTGAAAGATCTGTAGAGGAGTCTAAAGGATTTGTTGAGTAATAATTGGAAGGGTGAAGGAAGTCAGTTGAGTACTATTCAAAAAGGCCAACAAAAGAATAACTGGAGGGGCAGCTGGGTGCACAGTCAGTTGAGCTTCTGACTCCTGGTTTCGTCTCAGGTCTTGATCTCAGTGTTTTGAGAATGACCCCGTGTCAGGCTCCACACTCGGCAAGGAGTCTGCTTGAGAGTCTCTCTGCCTTTCCAACTCATGCTCTTTCTCTCTCTCACAAGTAAGTAAATAAATATTTAAAAAAATAAATAAAAGAATAACTGGAAAGCAGTAAACCAAACAATCCCTGGACCTCACTGAGCTGGGAAACAGTTTATGTTACCACCACCAAGAATAGAGCTTCTAATACATGGGGCATGGGTAGCATCTTCAGAAGAGTTGTGCTTACTAGTGGGGCCAAATTAGCCCTAAATTAAAACTGCTCTGGATTCACCTTAATAAATCTTAAAAACACCTAAAAATGTTCAAATTGATCAAGTTAACTTCCTGTGTGCCAGAACAAAGTTCCATATTTCTTTTTTTTTATGTTTTTTTTAATTTTTTTATTAGCTTCAAAGGTAGAATTTAGTGATTCATCAGTTGCATATATCAACCAGTGCTCATTCCATCAAGTGCCCTCCATAATGCCCATCACCTAATGATCCCTCTCCCCCACCCACCTCCCCTCCAGCAACCCTCAGTTTGTTTCCTAGAGTTCAGTGTCTTATGGTTTGCCTCCTTCTCAACTTACATCTTATTTTTTCCTTCCCTTTCTCTATGTTCATCTGTTTTGTTTCCTAAATTACACATATGAGTGAAATCATGGCAGTTGTCTTTCGCTTATTTTGAAATAAGTGACTTATTTTGCTTAGCATAGTACTCTCTAGTTCTATCCCTGTCATTGCAAATGTCAAGATTTGATTCTTTTTGATGGCTGAGTAGTATTCCATTGTATATATACACCTACCACATCTTCTTTATCCATTCATCTGTTGATGGACATCTGGGTTCTTTCCATAGTTCGGCTATTATAGACATTGTTGCTTTAAACATTGGGCTGAGGGACCCCTGGGTGGCTCAGTTGGTTAGGCATCTGCCTTCAGCTCAGGTGATCCCAGGGTCCTGGGATCGGGTCCCACATCGGCCTTCTTGCTCAGTGGGGAGCCTGCTTCTCCCTCTGCCTGCTGCTTCACCTTCTTGTGTTCTCTCGCTCTCTTTCTCCTGCTCTGACAAATAAATAAAAATAAATTAAAAATGAGTAAACATCAGGGTGCATGTGCCCCTTCGAATCACTATGTTCATATCCTTTGGATAAATACCTAAGGGTACAATTGCTGGGTCATAGTGTAGTTCTATTTTTACCTTTTTGAGGAACTTCCATAGTCTTCCAGAGTGGCTGCACCAAGTATGCATTCCCACCAACAGTGTAAGAGGGCAAGATTTCTCCAAATCTTCTCCAACATCTGTTGTTCCTGAGTTGTTCATTTTAGCCATTCTGACTGGTGTCAGGTGGTATCTCACTGAGGTTTTGATTTGGATTTCCCCGATGCCAAGTGATGTTGAGCATTTTTTCATGTGTCTCTTGGCCATTTATATGTCTTCTTTGGAGAAATGTCTGTTCATGTCTTCTGCCCATTTCTTGACTGGATTATTTGTTCTTTGGGGGTTGAGTTTGATAAGTTCTTTATAGATTTTGGATACTAGCCCTTTATCTGATAAGACATTTGCAAATATCTTCTCCCATCTTGTAGGTTGCCTTTTTGGTTTTCTTTGCTGTGCAGAAGCTTTTTATCTTGAGAAAGTCCTGATAAGTTCATTTTTGCTTTGTTTCCCTTGCCTTTGGAGATGAGTCTAGGAAGAAGTTGCTGCGGCTGAGGTTGAAGAGTTTGCTGCCTGTGTTCTCCTCAAGGATTTTGATAGATTCCTGTCTCACATTTAGGTCTTTCATCCATTTTGAGTATATTTTTGTATCTGGTGTAAGAAAGTGGTCCAGTTTCATTCTTCTACATGTGGCTGTCCAATTTTCCCAACACCATTTGTTGAAGAGACTGTCTTTTTTCCACCGTATAATCTTTCCTGTTGGTTGAAGATCAGTTGACCACAGAGTTGAGGGTCCATTTCTGTTCTCTATTCTATTCCTTTGATCTATGTGTCTGTTTTTGTGCCAGTACCATACTATCTTGATGATGACAGCTTTGTAATACAGCTTGAAGTCCGGAATTGTGATGCCTCCAGCTTTGGTTTTCTTTTTGAACATTCCTTTGGTTATTTGGGGTCTTTTCTGGTTCCATACAAATTTTAGGACTGTTTGTTCCAGTTCTGTGAAAAATGCTGATGGTATTTTGGTAGGGATTGCATTGAATGTGTAAATTTCTCTGGGTAGCATAGACATTTTAACAATATTTGTTCTTCCAATCCATGGTCATGGAATGTTTTTCCATTTCTTTGTGTCTTCCTCAATTTCTTTCATAAGTGTTCTATAGTTTTCAGAGTACAGATCCTTTACCTCTTTGGTTAGGTTTATTCCAAGGTATCTTATGGTTTTTGGTGCAATTGTAAATGGGCTCGATTCCTTAACTTCTCTTTCTTCTGCTTCATTGTTAGTACATAGAAAAGCAACTGACTTCTCTGTATTGGCCAGGGGTTTATCCATCTTGTTAATTCTTTCAGAGAACCAGCTCCAAGTTTCATTGATCTGTTCCACTGTTCTTTTGGTTTCTATTTCCTTGGTTTCTGCTCTAGTGTTTATTATTTCTCTTCTGCTGGATTTAGGCTTTATTTGCTGTTCTTTCTCCAGCTCCTTTACGTATAAGGTTAGGTTGTATAGTTGAGACTTTTCTTTTTTCTTGAGAAAGGCCTGTATTGCTATATACTTCCCTCTTAAGCCCGCCTTTGCTGCATCCCAAAGGTTCTGAACTGTTGTGCTTTTATTTTCATTTGCTTCCATGTTTTTTGAAATTCTTCTTTAATTTCCTGGTTGACCCATTCATTCTTTTGTAGGATGCTCTTTAACCTCCATGTATTTGCAATACTTCCAAATTTTTTCTTGTGGTTGATTTCAAGTTTTAAAGCATTGTGCTCTGAAAATATGCATGGTATAATCTCAATCTTTTTTATGGTTGAGACAGGGTATATTCTGGAGAATGTTCCATGTGCACTTGAGAAGAATTTGTATTCTCTTGCTTTAGGATGAAATGATGAAATGCTCTGAATATATATGTGAAGTCCATCTTGTCCAGTGTTTCATTCAAAGCCCTTATTTCCTTGCTGATCTTTTGCTTAGATGATCTGTCTATTGCTGTGAGCGGGGTGTTAAAATCCCCTACTATTATTGTCAATGAGTTTCTTCAATTTTGTTATTAATTGGTTTATATAATTGGCTAATCCCATGTTAGGGGCATAAATATTTACAATTGTTATATCTTCTTGTTGGATGGACCCTTAATTATCATATAGTGTCCTTCTTCTCTTATTACATTCTTTGGTTTAAGATCTAATTTGTCTGGCATAAGGATTGTTACCCAAATTTCTTTTGATGTCAATTAGCATGATAAATTGTTCTCCACCCCTTCACTTTCTATCTGGAGCTGTGTTTGGGTCTAAAATGAGTCTCTCATAGACAGCATATTGATGGGTCTTGTTTTTTATCCAATCTGATGCCCTGTGTCTTTTGCTTGTAGCATTTAGCCCATTTACATTCAGAGTAATTATTGAAAGATATGAATTTAGTGCCATTGTATTACGTGTAAAGTCACTGTTTCTGTATATTGTCTCTGTTCCTTTCTGGTCCTTGTTACTTTTGGGCTTTGTCTCTGCTCAAAGGATCCCCTGTAATATTTCTTCCACGGCTGGTTTAGTGATCACAAATTCCTTTAGTTTTTGTTTGTCCTGGAAACTCTTTATCTTTCCTTCTATTCTGAATGATAACCTTGCTGGATAAAGTATTCTTGGCTGCATATTTTTCTCATTTAGCATGCTGAATATATTGTGCCAGTCCTTTCTAGCCTGCCAGGTCTCTGGACAGGGCTTCTGCCAGCCTTATGTTTCTACCCTTGTAGGTTAAGGACCTCTTGTCCCAAGCTGCTTTGAGGATTTTCTGTTTATCTCAGAAATTTGCAAGCTTCACTATTATATGTTGATGTGTTTATTATATGTTATTATATATTTCCTTAGGTTTCCCTTTTTGGTTCTCTGGCCATAACCATGGGTCTTTATTTCACTCACATACTTCCTGTGATTCTCTCCACATCTGGTACAAAACAGCAAAAGGACAGCAGTGGGTGGGGGGGGTGGGGGGATGTTTCTTATCCTTTTGGAGTACAGCTCATATGATTGGAGATGAAGATTCCAGTCACATAAAATTTTAGGCTCCCATTCTTCCATTTCCATCTCTGTTATGGTCACTGAATGACCATTGGATTGCTTGGGGGCTGGGGCATGAGCAAATGGGAAAAAGAAAAAAAATGGACTTCTTGCTCTCTCTGTGTTAGTCTTGTCTTTTCTTTTTAAAAGATTTTATTTAGGGGCGCCTGGGTGGCTCAGCCGTTAAGTGTCTGCCTTCGGCTCAGGTCGTGATCTCAGGGTCCTGGGATTGAGCCCCACATCGGGCTCCCTGCTCGGTGGGAAGCCTGCTTCTCCCTCTCCCACTCCCCCTGCTTGTGTTCCCTCTCTCGCTGTGTCTCTCTCTGTCAAATAAATAAATAAAATCTTTAAAAAAAAAAAGATTTTACTTATTTGAGAGAGAGAGAGAGAAAGAACACAAGCAGAGGTAGGGGCAGGGGGAGATGGAGAAGCAGACTCTCTACTGAGCACAAAGCCCAACATGGGGCTCAATCCCAGGACCCTGAGATCATGACCTGAGCTTCAGTCAGACACTTAACTGACTGAACCACCCAGGTGCCCTGTGTTAGTTTCTTCTGTGCCTTGAGGTCCTTGATCCAGAACTGGAGGGATTCTCTTGGCACTTTCTCTGACCAAATTCCATTTCTGAGTTTCAGGCTAAATTAAGTGCAGGTCAAAACATTCCAGAGTAAAACAAAAGTTAAAACTCACTGTCAGTTCAGTGATACTTTGATTTCTGTTTTCTCTTTCCTGATCTTCTTGCTGCTATTTACCTTTCAGAGTCCTCAAGTAGCTGCTCCATGCATTCTATTCAGGTTTTATAGCTATATTTGGTATAGTAATGAATTGTTAATAAATAACTGGTTGATTGGTTATGGTGAGAGATTATCATACTATCTCAATTTAGGAATTTTTAAATGAAATATTCTTTGGAAATAATTTATTTTCTTTTTATGAGAGGAAATTTAATTTCTCTTATAAAAGTCCTTTTCTAGATATTAAACGAGTTGTTCCTTGTTATCCTGAAAGAAATAATGTTCTTTACATAATTGTAATTGTTTACTCCTCAAAGTATTTGCTGCAGGTTTAGTAGGTGATTGATTTTTTAAAAAAATTCTGTTTTATGTATGTCTTCCATCTGATTCTGTCTGCTACTATATTTGCTTCCTTTTTTCTTAAAATTGATAGGTTCATTCTTATAACTTGAAACATAAATTTAAAGTGAAATTCTTGTGTAATTGAACATAAAGAGTAGAGACCATTCTTTAATCTTATATTAAATGAAAAGAATTATAAGTAGAAAAGCACTCCTCAGTATACATGTTAACTATTAAGGAGTAGAGGGGGAAAAAAAGAAAGTGTTCGTATGTATTAAAATGTCCAAAACTCTAGTTCATTTCTGAGCTTGTCCCTTTTAGAACATAGCTATGGTATAGTTACAAGCAATTGTAAAGGGATTACTTTAAAATTCATGAACATTTAGTTATTCTATCTTAACTGAACCTCAGAGACTTGATAGTCTTATTGGGCTTCAGCCATTAGAAGGAATTCTAAATATAGAAAACATGGTGTCAGAACAGTGTAAAATTGGACTTTGAGACTCAGGCTGTTGCAGGTTGGATGTTTACTTCCTAGAGGCCTAAGCTTCTAATAGGCATACATTTCTTAGGGACCATAATCCATTTAATCATAGCCTTAATGTTAACATTAATCCATTCTAAGACTTTTCAGGAGTACTTATCAGGAAGTGACAGATGTTTCTTAGACTACGTATTCTTGACTCTTTGGTAAGTCATCACTTCTATCTAAGCATTCATTCATTGCTTCAGTAAATATTTATTGACTTTTGCTATGCTCTGGGGTTTTGCTAGATCTGGGGTTATATTAGACAGTAAAACTTTGTTTTACTCAAAGTTACTTGTTATCTTGCAGGAAATACATGGCAATAAAATAAGGTTTAATTGGTGTTTTGATAGAAGTATAAGATATCAAAAAGGTATAAGATATTGTGATGGTACATAAAAGAGACATCTAAATCAAAGAAGCTCTGGAATAATACTCAAGGGCAAGAACAAATTCACTAAATGAAAAGATGATAGAGGGCCTTTCTGACTGCACAGAGAGATTTCCCTGAGAAGTGTGGCCTGTAAAAATAGTAATGCTTCAGTGTTATTCTATCTTCTAAAGAGTGAGTACCTGGGAAAGTTCATATACTTTTTTCCTACTCTAAATGAAACGAAGAACCTAATTAATATGTAATTCTGATCATATATACAAATTAATAAAACAGTTATTGATCATAAATGTTATAAATCCTTTGCAATTACTAATAAATAATTTCATATGTATATAGCCTCATAAATCAAGTTTATTATAATGATTTTTTTAAAAGATTTTATTTATTTGAGAGAGAGAGAAAGAGAGAGTGCACACAAGCAGGAGGGAGAGGCAGAGAAAGAAAGCCCCCTCTGAGCAGGGAGCCTGACTGGGGGCTTGATCTCAGGACCCCAGGATCATGACCTGAGCCAAAGGCAGATGCTTAACTGACTGAGCCACCCTGGCACCCCTATTATAATGATTCTTGATGACATCCATCAGCAGCTTTCTTCCTTCACTGTTTTCTTATCTGACAGTGGATCCATGTATCTGTCTGCTTGTCTTGAAGTATTTTCCGTGCCCTTCCATTTTTCTTATCCATTATGAATAAGGGGCAAAAATGTCAATTTTGAAATGTCCTTGTGAAATTTCAGTCCCATTTTTGTTAGATTCATTACTCATTTTTATCCTCAGTTTTAGAGATAGATCACCATGACTTTCAAGTATTGGATATATCAATTTAATATCTCTACTAGCTTGTTCTTTGATACCTTTTGTTTTCTCTTCTCCTCTTGTCACTGGAAGTTTCATTTCTGAGTTTATTCCCATACTATAGCAAGAGAAAAACAATCTTGTTTGGTTGGACAACATGGAAGAATGAATAAAAGGAGAGGAGAATAAGCTGTAAATCCAAAGCCTTCAGGAGAGAGAGAGCATGATTGAAAGGTGGTGGTAGAAAGGAATATTTCTGTCTTCATGGACAAGAAGGCTTTGGGACATGATGATAATTTATTTGTAGGTTATTTGCAGGTGAACTCCAGGCCTCTAGGAGAGTGACAGCATATGGGGATCTAGGTACTCTGATGGAGAGCCTGGGTATTGCAATTGTATGTGTAGATGGGCTTGTACTAAGTTTAGTGCTTTGAGAAAAATAACTGAATTTTCTTAGGTTGTGCTTGAATGTGCCATTTTCTCAAGGATGTGATGAGCTCAAGTGTTGGGATATGCTTATTGGACTGCAGATTCCATGAAGGGGTGGGCTGACATTGTGGATATTCAGTAAATGCTGTGGAATGGATAAAAAAAAAATGGCATAAATTGCAATACTGAGCTGTCCCCAAAAGGTAACCTAGTCTCTCTCTTTTTTTAAGTAGGCTCCATGCTGGGCATGGAGCCCAATGTGGGGCTTGAACTCATGACCCTGAGATCAAGACCTGAGCTGAGATCAAGAGTCAGATGCTTATCCAACTGAGCCACCTAGGCACCCCTGTCTCTCTCTTTAGCAAGATCTAGGTTGTACTCTCATGTAAAATAAAATAGAAGTTGTACCTCTAGAGATTTTCAATGTGTATTTGTGGTTGGGTCAATGGTTTGGGGCAATGTTGGAGAGAGAAATACACTTGGATAGGATAGCATTTTGTCCCTATGAGCATGGCCAATTTTACAGAACATTACAATCTAAGGAGATTTGTTTACTCTGAAATCAAGGGGCCATCAGGAATTACTGCACAGAGCTAAATTTATGTTGCTTTTATTACTATGGAAACTTCTATTACTAATATAAAGCAATAAGTAAGAATAATCTATGATTAATGGTCTAAAACAAAAAATGAGGTGGCTAGCCTTTCACTTAAAGTAGTTTCTAATCTCTCTCTCTCTTTTTTTCTTTTTAAAGAGAACTATCTTTATTTTCTTATTAATCTTCTTAGGTTCCTTTGTATCTTCAGCTATCTGAGGAGTTAAAAATGAAAGTTATGATTCTGTAGATTATATATTTGTTTTTATAGTTAATTTGGAAGTAAAAATTTCCTGTAACTTTTTACATCCAAACTCGAAGTGCAAACAATGCCCACTGTTTGTATTTCATACTTTCTCACTGTCCTTAATACTTCAGGATCCCGTAACTTTCCCCCTTAAGCTAAGTAGATAGTTTCTAATCTCTTATCCAACTACTCAGTTGTTTAGTTTTAAGACTTTATTATCTCCTTAAATCATAATTAATATAGAAAATATGCATTTCTGCTTCCCAATCACTGTTTATTCAAACACCCACAATCTTTTATAATTCTATTTGGTACTATTATCATATTTGTTTTATAAATGAGAAGTATTAAGTTTTCTGTTTTAGTGAGAGAATCTTATTGTGGCACTTGAATAAAGCAATGTTAAGTCAAAGAGTTAGAATCTAAATATACATTAATATTAAGGCATGCACATATTTTGGGGGCACCTGGGTAGCTCAGTTGGTTAATCATCTGACTCTTGGATTTGACTTAGGTCCTGATCTCTCTTGTGAGATCGAACCCCACATTGGGCTCCCCACTCAGTGGGAGTCTGCTTGGACATTTTCTCCCTCTGCCCCTCCCCCCACTTGCATGCATGCTCTCTCTCAAATAAATAAATTAATTAAAAAAAAGATATGCACATATTTAAAAAATTTTAATGATAGCAATACCAAAGAATGAGAAATGATTTTTATATTTATAAATTCAAGATCCTAGAACATTCATGTTTGAAAAGTGTTTAAAGTTTCCATTACAAAGCTTTTAGGAGCATTTTGTATTTTGATCATATGAAATATAGCAGGGATAACCCAAGAATTTACAATTTCCCAGAACACTGCTCTCACTTAGTTCAATTTAAAAGACATGAACAGATGTATAGCTCAGAAGAAAGAATGCTAAAGTCTGGTACCTGTTCTCAAAGAGTTTACACTTTAATTGGGAAAATTTCAAAACAGTGTTTTGATAATTTGATTGTTCAATAATAAAATTGATGATTTCAAAACAGCACCATGATAGATGCTTTAATAAAGGCATGTACATAAGTGTGCTGTAGGTGCACATAAGAGATACTTAATCTTAGCTGGAATGTGCTCTTTTCTCTAGGAATAGCTTCCTGCATTGTGAAAGAGAGTTCAGTTTGGGGAGTCTTGACTATATACTCTCTGGAAGCTGGAATAATAATGAGGGATGTGCCTCACTAGAAGGTTGGATGACTTGGAAAGCACTGGCAGATGCCTTCCTGCCAGAGAAGTGATTCAGGAATAGGGCACCATGATTACAATTGAGGGACTGCAATGCTAACCACCAAGTGATTTAGTATCTCTATAATGTTCCTGTTGAGGTAGGATCCTTAGATAGGTATCCTTGTGAAGATTGTGGGCTATATATCAATTTTTTTCTTCTTCACCTTTCCTCCCACCACACCAGTCACAAAAAGACAGGGGAAAGTGAATTTGGGACAATGAGATGGTGGGAGTAGAAACTCTAGGAAAAAGTAGAGATGATACTAAGTTTTGCTTAAGCTTTGAAATGTTTGTACTCAGTTTTACCTATGCTTGATGAAGAGGTTGTAGATCCAAGAGGGAAGAGTTTTGGAGAAAATGAGAGCTGCTCCTGCCACAGAAGCAGAGGAATAAGACCTGCTGATGTTGAACTCTTTAACCTGCAAAGTTTACCTCACTTTGCTGTGAGGGATGTCTGGGGATGGTAGTCAGAGTGTCCAGCATGATGTACTCCCAATTGGTCTGAAGTCCTATGCATGATGGGCTTGTGTGTTGAAAGGTCATACCATGGCCCAACTCCAATCAGGTGTTAGGTAAAGTTGGATAGAAGGACCTGGGCTTTCTAGGACCAGAGTGGAGGTATTCCTTTCCATTTCTTCTTTTCATGGGGCCTTGTCTCTGGCAGGGATTTTCCTGGAACTGGGAGGTTTTGATACCTATAAACTAACTTCCTGGAAATAATGCTGTTGTGCATCTGAGAAAATATGATTCTGAAAGTGTTGCTCAATTGTTACTGATAGTGAGAGACGATGATATTGTGGAATATTATAGATATATAATATTCAATCAGGTTATTGGAGAGGTTAATGAATTACATGGGGGCATGCATTTGGTTTGGTGCTAACGGGAAGGTGAAAGTTCACTTTGATATTTATCTTAAAACCTTTTCTACTTTTGTACCTTTAACTTGAGTGATTTATAATTACAAATAAGCACATGTTAACATAAACCACACAATAAAGACAGAAGAATTCTAGTGGCAAGGAAATTGGTGAAGTTGGGAGTTAGAGAAATTTTCTTTTTTTTTTTAAATTTTATTATGTTATGTTAATCACCATACATTACATCATTAGTTTTTGATGTAGTGTTCCATGATTCATTGTTTGCGTATAACACCCAGTGCTCCATTCAATACGTGCCCTCTTTAATACCCATTACCAGGCTAACCCATCCCGATTTTCTTAGAGAAGGTGAGTTCTTTTTTTTTTAAAGCTTTATTAAGGAATTATTTACATACAATAAACAATGTAGTAGCCACAATTTCCATTTCTGTACTCTTTATTCCTTTGTGTAAATTCATTATTTTCATAAGTATCATTTTTTTTTTTCTGCCTGAATTTTTCCTTTAACATTTCTTGTAGTGTGGATCTGCTGGTGCTGAATTCTTTCAGGTTTTGTGTATCTGAAAAGTCTTCCTCTTAAGTTCATTTTTATAGATTTTTTTGTTTTTACTGAATATTGAATTCTAGATTGACAGTGTTTTCTTTTCAGTACTTAAAAATATACTTTAAAAAATGCTCCACTGTCTTCTCACTTGCATTATTTCCAAGAAGAAATCGATCTCGTTTTCCCCATCATCCTTATCCCCTGTAGGTAATGTAACATTTTCTGTTTATCACTGATACTGAGCCATTTGATTATGATGCACATAGGTGTAGTTTTCCTCAGGTTTCTCATGCTTGGGGTTCATCGAGCTTCATGGAACTGTAAGTTTATCAAACTTGGAAAATTTTTAGCCATTATGTTTTTGAAAAATATAAAAATTTTGAAAAATGTTTCTGTCCCTCCTTTTCAAGTTTGAACATGAGCTACATTTTTCACTGATGTTCTGTTTCTTCTTCTTTTTTTAAATTCTCTTTTATTTCTGTGTTTCCTTTTGGATAGTTTCTATTGCTACTTCTTAAAGACCACTCATATTTTCTTCTGCAATGTCTAATCAGTTTTAATTTTTTAATTTAAGTTCAATTAATTAACATATAATGTATTATTTGTTTCAGTGTTACAGGTCTGTGATTCATCAGTCTTATATAATACCCAGTGCCCTTTACAACATATAACCTCCCGAATGTCCATCACCCAGTTACCCCATCCCTTCACCCCCTCCCCTCCAGCAAACCTCAGTTTATTTCCTATGATTAAGAGTCTCTTATGGTTTGTCTCCCTCTCTGGTTTCATCTTGTTTCATTTTTTCCTCTCTTCCCCTATGGTCCTCTGCCTTGTTTCTTAAATTCCACATATGAGTGAGATTATATGATAATTGTCTTTCTCTGATTGAGTTATTTCGCTTAGCGTAATACACGTTATGTATTCTAGTTGGTTCCATCCACATTAGTTCTTTCTTGAAGGAGGTCATAGATGCAGATTGATATTTATCTTAAAACCAGGAAGTTAGTTTATAGGCATCTATGTTATGATTTGCCTTGAACAGCTCATTTAACCTTATCAAAGGCTTTTCACATTTATCATCTCACTTTATCCAGATAAAAATTCTGTAGTAGTTATCATACCAATTAGATTAATAAGGAAACCAAGCCATCAAGAGATCAAGTATCATCAAAGGACACATTTTGTTAGCTGAATATCTGAGTCTTGAACCCAAATCCCCTGTGTTCTGATCTGTGATATAGGCTATATATAATCTCTCTCCATAGGCTATATATAATCTCTTTCCTACTTTGTCCCTCATTATATAAGAAACACATATTAGAAAAGAAAAACACGGATATTTGAATATTTTTGCTATTAAGTTTGAAAGTGCAAAAATATTAGGAAAATAAAACTAATGAAATAGTTAAGCTTTTAAAAAAAGCAAAATAAGTTAAGGGGTGCCTGGGTGGCTCAGTTGGTTGAATGTCTGACTCTAGAATTCGGCTCAGGTCACGATCTCATGATCTCATGATGGTGGGTGGGATAGAGCCCCAGGTCTGGCTCAACAGGGAGTCAGTCTGCTTGAGATTCTCTCTCTCCTCTCCCTCTCTCTCTGCCCCTCCCCCCAATCACACTCCCCCCTCAAATAAATAAATAAATCTTAGAAAAAGTACAGTTATTAAAAATAGTTATATTTCTGAAATATTCCCCCAAAGTTAGGGAAAATGAATTGCCATCAAAGATTAGGTCAACCTGAAGAGATAAAGTACACTGAACAATTTTTTTTTTTAATGCAATGTAATATTAACCTTTCAAAGTTCGTTTCATATAGACTTTTTTTTTAAAAAATTAACAGCTTGTTCTAAGTGATGTGTCAAGTTTTTCGCTCCTTATTCTTTTACCATGCTGTGTCTGGAAATGGAACTGGGTGTAATATTCTGGTCCTGGGCTCTCATTCCTGAGGCCAAGAAGTGTTAGAGTGGGGTTGATGTCAACATTAGGTCTAGATTGCTTTCTTAAAAGCAGGGAGGGAACTTTGTCCACTGCTTTCTTCCTCATGTGGTTATTGTCTCTGATAAGCTACTGCTCATGGGCTAATTAAAAATGGCATGAGTGCTCACATTTCACATATTACCATCATTCTGATTGTTTTGTTTGTAGGGCTTCAAACTCGGAAATCTTTTTTTTTTTTTTTTATCACAGCCTCCTTGCCTCATTCATATACCCTCTAACATTTTGTTTCTCCTGAGCTTGCACTTTATCTTTTGGCCTCGCTCTGGTATTTTAATTACTAGATAACAAGGCTCCTGCTTTTAGAAAATGAAGGCAAACCTGGAAAAGAAAAAAAAAAAAGAAAGAAAATGAAGGCAAAAGTTTTAACTCTCGAGGAGCTCAAAGTCTACTATGATAGGCAAAAAAGCAATCACAAGATAGCAATACCATGTGGCAAAAATTGTCAGAGATTGTTATCTCTTTTTAGTAGTGTGATCTTGATTAGCCATATGAAACACAAGCAGGGTTTTGAGACTAAATAGTACAAGCCCCAGTGTATTTCTATTCTATTGCTATGTAACAAATTACCTCAGAACTTAATGGCTTAAAACAACATTATCTGGAAGTTTTTGTGGGTCAGAATCCTGGGCTGGCTTAGCAGGTCCTCTGTCTTTAGGTCTCACAAGGCTATAATCATGGTTGGGCTGTAGTCTTCACAAGGCTTGTCTGGGGTGGGTCTGTTTGTTGGCAGGATTCAGTTTCTTATAAGTTGTTGGATTGAGGGTCTTAGTTCTTGGCTGCTATTGCTTGGAGGCCACCTTTAGTTACCCACTACATGGACCTCTCCATAGGGCAGCCCACAGTATGGCAGCTGGCTTCCTCAGAGTGAGCAAGTGAGAGGGGAAAAGAGGGAGTACAAGCAAGATGAGTCATAGTCTTTTATAACCTAATCTTGGAAGTGACATCTATCACTTTTGCCTTAATCTGTTAGAAGCAAATCAGTAGTTTCACCCCACACTAGGGGAAAGAGATTACCCAAGGACATAAATACCAGGAGGTGGTGATCACTGAAGGCCATTTTAGGAATTTCCCACCACACCCAGAATAAAACCTTTGTCAAAAAGTCCATGAACTTTCCTAGTAGAAGCTAAGAGTATATCCCTCAGGCTAGAAGGTAGCTTAGAATTAAATATTGAATTGACAAGTTACCTCATTTCTCTTTAGGTCCAGCATGTACTAGATTGGATGTAGTCAAAAGAGCTAAATGAAACTGAAGCATGGCAAGGTGATAAGCAGTTATCATTTATTGAAAGGCTATGTGCAAGAAACTGTGTTGGGTGCCTACATACTTTCACTTGACCTTCAAAATGTATTGTATGAAATAGGGAGGTAGCCTTAGGTGTCAGCAAGACTGCTTTACTGAGCTGTGCAGGTTGTGCCCTGCATAACTCCAAGGTCATCACCAACAGTGTGAGCAGCATATGTTGGATATGCACATAGTGGTAGTGTTTATTGGTTACATCCTTGCATCTGGAGCCAGCACTTCCTTACTAGTGGTGTGGCCTTGACAAGTTATTTAAGTTCTCTAAGCTTTAGTTTCCTCATCTCCAAAATAAGGAATTGTAATATTAAGTACTCAAGATTGGTAGGGGGATTACATGAGATCCTCCTCCTCCTCATCATCACTATCACTTACTCAATGCTTAGTAGGATACAGGCACTCCTCTAAGTGTTTTGAAGATATTAACTGTCACAATAACTTCATGAAGAAGGTATCTTTATGATCTGATTTTTACTGATGATGAAACTAAGGCATGGAGAGGTTAAGTGCTTTGCCTAAGGTAAGAGCTAGGAAATTGTCCAACTCCAGAGTCTTTTTTAACATTTACACCATACTGCTCATTCTGGAGTCAAGACCATAGCATAGTGGCCAGCACTTAGTACCTGCTCATTATTAGCTCTTATTTTACCTTCATTTTGCTAATGGGAAAACAAAGACTCTGAAGTGGTTAGTAGTTTACCTAAAGAGTGACCCAACTCTTGAACAGGAGAGCCAAGATTTTAATCCATATGTAGCTGAATCCAAGGCATACGGTATTCTTTGTTGTGCTTTGTTTTATTCAAGTAATTATGCCAACTCAGAAGTGGTCATAGTCTAAAGGAAAATGACCTGAATAGCTTCAGAGTATTGCTACTTTAGAGCGCATCGCAAACACTCAAAGGACGTTTATAAGAATGAATCTAGGCCATCAAGAAAAGGATACATTTTATATCATGTAACTTCTGAATAAAGGACTGGAAATATGGAATATACTTTAGAATGTTTCCATTGAATTAATTAAAGTAGAATCAGTTTGATACTACAGTAGGTAAGCTTCAGCTACCTGGAAAATACAATATGTTGCACATCTCCTTCCTGAGCTGTGTCAGTTAAATGAAGCGTGGCTATATAAAGTAAGAAGGATAGTGAATGCAATAGCTTTGGATGTTTAGCTACAAATGGACCTCAGCAATTTTAGTTCAGTTTTCTGTCTCTTACCAGAAATATAGTATGCTCTGTAAATCATGAAATGAATCGCATTAAAGGAATGTGATTCACAAAATATACCTCTGTTTTTAAAAAGGTATCTATACCCATCCCCTAGTTGTACCTTTTCCGTATAGGTGTGTATGTATGTGTATGTGTATGTATATATATATGTGTGTATGTGTGTATATACGAAAGTTATTAATCATGTACTTTATGCTGCTGTTATCAAGGAATAGAGAATGGAACTGATAGATGAAATGTCATGTCATAAAGAAAACAAGCATTTTACTTGTAAAGACATATCAACCACCAGCAAAGTAGGTGCTATTATAAATTTATGTTCTTCATTCTAAGTTGGCTCTCAACACTGCTTTGGAAAACAAACCAACCAACCTTTTATATTTCTGTAATGACCTCACTGTCCTCACCTTACAAAATATCTAAATTAACCTTTCTTATTTTTTTTAAGATTTTATTTATTTATTTTAGAGAGATAGAGAGCATGAGTTGGGGGAGGGGCAGAGGAAGAGGGCGAGAGAGAGAATCCCAAGCAGATACTGTGCTGAGCACGGAGCCTAATATGGAGCTGGATCCCAGGACCCTGAGATCGTGACCTGAGCCAAAATCTAGAGTTGGATGCTCAACAGAATGAGCCACCCAGGTGCCCCAACCTTTCTTATTTTTTATCCATCTTTTCTTCCTCCTTGTTTTATGTATCTCTAAATGATAACATCTACTTTTATACTGTTGAAAATGTTCAGAAGGCCGTTTACTAAATTCAGTCAAGCAAGTGGTCATTGGAGGAGTCAGAACTACTTTTGTTTAGATACCTGTTCTGTTATTTACCAGCTAGGAAACTGGGGCAAGTCCTTTAAATTCTATTAATTTCATTTTTCGTCTATGTAAAATAGGAACAAAGTGGTACTCACTTTGGTGTATTAGGTATATTAGGATGTCCTAAGGATTAAATTATCTAATCCATACAAAACTCTTAGTATTGTGCCTGGCAAGTAGGTCAATAAATGTTACTTGTTATCATTAATATTATTATTATTGTTAGTTTTGTTAATACTATTATAGTTTTGTTAATATTATTATTTATTGGTAATATTTTAGGTGCTGAGAACTTCCAAATCTGTACCTTTAGTTCAGATATCTTTTCTGGGATTCAGAACTGCCTAAATCTCACATCTAGCTTTCAGTGACCCATCCACTTAACTCCATTTGTATTGCTGTTAGCTTTCCTCATGACTTGGACCAAACCCTGGGGAGAGCAGTGCCATTCACTTTGCCTAATGTGTGAATAGACTCTTTAATATTCCAGGTACTTTCGCTTATTAGAACAGTCCTATTTCATCCATTAACATCTCAGTCTTGTATATTTTAAGACTTCTGTCTCAAACTCTATTAAAGCTCTCCCTTCTCTTAAAAGCACAGCTAGACTATCTGGTCTTCAGTAGCTTTGAACAAAGTTTCCTCATCCAACTTCCTCTTCTAGGTGCTAGCTCTTCTCTTAGGTTCTGGCGGAGAGGAAGGAGAGGGAAAAAAACAAACTTCTACTTATTGAACTGAGAGTAGAAGCAATTACTTGCAATTGATAAGAGGTCTCTCTGGGTGCCATTAGTCATTTCTGTCATGGGTTGCAGAGTACTCTGTTCAGATTCCCTGATGATTCTCTGACATGGGACATAAGCTCTAGTTTAGTATTTTCCACTTCCTGTACTCTTAGCTTCTGGCTTGATAGCATCTTACTGCTGGGGTTCCTCTTGGGAGAAGTTCCTGCAAGATAGGCTCAAACTCAGCTCCTTCTGAGGTGTCCACTTGGCTCAGCCTTAATGTTATGGGGTTTCATTGCTTCTCTGTCTTTGAGCCTTGTCTTCTTTCTCTATTCCAAGCTCATGGTTTCCCAGGGGTAGATTAGTGAGTCCATTGGTCCATAAGTATACAACTGGGAACAAAATGTTTTTCTCCTTTTCTTGTAGAAATCCTACTATTACATAAGTGGTTTTCATGAAGCTTCCCATTCCCAGTAGATTTTGGAAGGAGAAGCATTCATGTAGATGTATTGGGAAAGGGAAGAAAGTTGTCTTTCTCCTTGGTTACTGCACTTCTGAGAAGGCAATTCACTCTCTCTTCCCCATCTTCAGTGTGTTCTGACTGTCAGAAATGATGTGCATTGAGTATGGTAGTGAAGATTTTGGATTCTTGCCTCTCATTCGGCCTTGAATATAAGAGTGAGCCCAAGTGCTGATGAATTTCTGTATGTATGTATGTATGTATGTACATACATCTTACAGATGAATGTAAGAACTTTGTAGGTTTTGTGTATAATTTTGAGCCTTTGCAGTAATTCCTAGAACACAGGACAAAATCTCATATGGACCTCCTGTTATAGTCCACTAAATTTAAATACCAGAAATCTGAGACCATTATTCTCCTGTTCTCATTTTATGTATTTATTTTTGTGTTTTTAAACTTTTAATTGCAGCTTAGTTGACATATAATATATTAGTTTCAGGTATACAACATAGTGATTTGATTTATATACATTATATATCTGTATATATAAATGTATATATATATATAATTATATACATTATGAAATGCTCACCATAAGATGTGTAGTTACCATGTGTTAGCCATAAAAAGTTATTGCAGTATTATTGACTATATTCCCTATGATGTGCCTTTCATCCCTGTGATTTAGTCATTTTATAACTTGTACCTCTTAATCCCCTTCACCTATTTTGCCCATCCCCTGACTCCCTCCCATCTGGGAACCACTAGTTCTCTATATTTATGAGTCTGTTTCTCTTTTGTTAATGTTTGATCATTTGTTTTTTAGATTCCAAACATAAGTGGAATTTTATGGTATTTGTTTTTCTCTGAGTTATTTTACTTAACATAATACTCTCTAGCCCACCCATGTTGTCATGAATGGCAAGATTTCACTCTTTTTTATGGCTGAGTAATATTCCATTATGTATATATACCACATCTTTATCTACTCATCTATCGATGGATACTTAGTTGGCTTCTGTATCTCGGCTATTGTAAATAATGCTGCAATAAACATAGAGGTGCATTTATTTTTTCAAATTAGTGTTTTCATTTTTTCCTGTTCTCATTTTATACCTCCAGTATCTCACATAGTATCTTCAATATTGTAGGTATTCAATAATTATTATTAAATTTTATTAATTATTAAATATTTGTTGAATGAATGAAAAGCCAAACATGACACATAGAAAAGCTGATCCTAAACTCTTTGGCACACATAGGGAGAGAAGACACCATCTTGGAAATAGGCACCCAGAAAAATTGCTATCAACACCTTAATACTTTAAAACACCTAAATTTCTTAAATTGGTCCCTTTGATGCCGTTGTGTTTATTGTGTGCATTTCTATACTTTTATGCTTTGGTTTCACTTTCTACCTATTAGTTAAATAATTACTTTATAAGAATTGTGGGGTTATATTTAAAACTTTACTGTGTTTCTATAGAGTTCTGCTATAATATAAATACTATGAAATGATTTCAAATCTACTCAGAATTATTAACAGGCATGGTCTAAGAAATGTTTTTATTTTTCTTCGTTCTTTTCCATGTCACATTAAAATGGTCCCCTTTGCATTTAGGTGATTTTATTAAGAGTTTTATACTCACTTTAAAATGCCAGATTCTTTTTCTAATTTTTAAAATTTCTTTACTGGAAACTTGATTTCCAAGCAAAGCATTCAAGAGAAAATCTAAATCTAAATTCAGCCTGCCAGATAAATATGAATAAAATTTGGTGAAAAGTACTGAATGCTGTTTTTTATATCTCCTTAAAAGGTTTGGGAATTTTGCTGGGTTCCCAAGTAGATTTACCTGAGAGATTAGGCATGAGCCATCTTACGGTACATGAGCTTAATCACCTGATATGAGAAAATCCCTACATATCTTTGTTAAAAACACAAAGAAAAATAATCATAATGTTCTGTTCCAATATTTTTCAAGAATGTTTGGAATAGGAAAAAAAATTACCTTTTTAAGAAGTCCTGTTTAGAAAGTTGCTAAGAGATTGTTTACAGAGATTGTTAAAAAAATAACTTGCACACTCAACCAATTGCTTGGCTATTTCAGGTTCCTATAGGGATTGGGTTTAGTGAAGCAACTTACCAGGGAAACCTTTTCCTCACTGGAAAAAGATAATTGTGCACTAGCCATCCATGCATAGCAAGGCTATAATCTTGCTATGCTTTTATTTTATCTAGGTTAGCCACAGAAGAACAAACATTATAGAGACTAGATGCTAAGAATGCAGAAGGGTAAAAGCAATTTTTATAACCTTAAGTTGATTATTCATATTAATAACAGTATGAATAGTAGTACTGATATTATTAATAAAAATAATTATAAACATTTATAAATCACTCTATAGTTTAAAAACTGCACTCACTTAAATAGGTCTTTTGGGAGACATTATTGTCATCAGCCTCATCTTAGACATGAGGAAATTAAAATCAAGTGCATGGCCCATGACAAACAGGAATTAAGTAGGAGCCTGATATTTGTACCCAACCTTCTTGATTCCAGAGCATTTACCTTTTACACCCATAAAACCAACTCCTGGTCTTTCTAGTGAGAGGGTGCAAAAGTAGGCTTAGCGTGAATTAAAGGAAGTATAGTTTTAGGGCCTCTCGCTTACCTGAGCTCATTCCAAAGTCTTGGGAGAGGCCCTCGCAGTGTTCATATATTTTTGTAAAAATTTGCAATATTTTTTAAAAGTAAGATTTTTTTTTTCAATCTATAATCAGTCTTTCCATTGCATCTTCACCTCTGTCTTATTTCCCCTTGTATTGGCTTGGCATTCAAGTAGCTGTAGGTAGTTTTGGAATCTGGCTTAGAGGAAATTGATTTGGCAATACATTTGGTTTAATGAGATTTATTTATATGATTTGTATTTACTCCCCCATATAGTTAAATCATTTCTAGCCATGCTGATGCAGAGATATTTTCTAGGAATATTACTATAGCCTGCTGTGTTGACTCAATCAGGACTGAAACATAAAAATGCAGCATAGGTAGTTATTTATAATATGAACTCATGGTACTGCTTCAGCACCTAAAGTATGTGGGAAGAGGAGGACAAACAGAATAGTTCAGAGCCAGAAGCTAATTTGTACAAAATTCTTCAAAATACCAGATGAGTAGAATATAAGTAGAGAGATGTGTTCTCATCAACACCTAGTCAAAACAGCCCTCTTCTTAATAAAGGTTTTCCCAAATGTGACAACAATCCTAAAATTTTTCATGTCAGTACTAATGACAAATTATGAAGCTGAAAGTTAATTTAGTTATGCCATCTTCTGATTTTATATTTTTGGTATTGCAACTTAATATAACTTATAATTTGTTGTGATTTATATTTTCATTCTGATATTTTTATAGAGGATTTTGTATGTATAATTTTCTATAATTTTTTCTTAAAGAGGCTCCTTTCCCCTCAAATTGACCCCATAAAGCCTGGATCTTCCACTGAAGTATGTGTGCCCAGCAAGCACTTGTGGAATGAATAAAAATCTTCAGGAATTGGTTTTGATGCCGAAGTGATTTGATATCCTGAAGTTCTGACCTTAAGGAATTGTGAGTGGATTTTCTCTTCTAGACTGGGAGATAGGGAGATAGCCCTGTACTTTATGAATCTTGTGCTCTGTATAGATTTATTATATTTCTTTTTTTTAAAGATTTTATTTTTATTTATTTGAGAAAGAAAGAGAGAGATAGCCAGCACAGGAGTGGGGTAAGGGACAGAGGAAGAAGCAGACTCTCTGCTGAGCAGGGAGCCCGATGTGTGCCTCGATCCTGGTACTCTGGGATCATGACCTGAGCCAAAGGCAGACACTTGACTGAGCCACCCAGGTGCCCCAAGATTTATTATATTTCTATTCCAGTACCTTCCCAAAGCTAACTACTTGCATTCTATAGTCAGAAATTTTCCCTCCTCTAGCCACTTAGCTTCTTATCTTCACATGATGTCACACAGAAAACCTTTATTTATAGAAAACCTAGGCTCATCAAGGTGAATACAAATGGATTGTTTTAGACTGGGAAGGATTCCAGTGGAAGTGGTTCACTCTGGGAGAGATGTTAGAGTCCTTGAGTTTGGGTGTCACAGATAATGGAAGGCTGTTGGGAGTAATCTTGTTCCCCCCAAACTCACAGTTTTTGGAAGTGATGGTTCTTCCATAGGCTCTAGATTGTGACACTAGAAGTCATAGCTTGAGACACTTATTAATAGTTCTGAATAATTGGGTTGCCTGGGTGGCTCAGTGGGTTAAATATCTGCCTTCGGCTCCTGTCATGATCCCGGGGTCCTGGGATTGAACCCCATGTTGGGCTCTCTGCTCAGCAGGGAGCCTGCTTTCCCTCACCCTCTGCCTGCCACTTCCCCTGCTTGTGCACTCTCACTCTCTCTCTCTGTCAAATAAATAAATAAAATCTTCTTTAAAAAATGTTTCTGAAGTACTGAGTTATCACACAGTAGGTAGAAACACTACTGTATTAAGGAGTGCTTGGATGATTGGACAGTTCATTCACAGGGGAATCGTCTAGATTGAAGACCATAACCTCCTTTTTCCTAATTTGCTGAACTGTATAACCACACCATCTCATCACTCCAACCGAAGACTTTTGTATATATAATGACATTAAAGTAGTAATTCTCAAAGTGTGGTAAACACTTTAGAAATACAAATTCTCAGGCCTACTAATCAGAAACTAGGGAGCAATGCCATAGAGCAAATTTATATGTATTACATATGGATTCATAGTATTTCACACAAGTGGGGAATAGGAAGGTCTGCTGGGCCTCACAAAGGATGGGAAACAGAAATAGAAAAGCCATCAGGAGACAAGGCGATGACACAAGCTCTTTGTAGATACAGAATAGCATAGTCTGTCCTGGCTTTGCTCTGTGAAGCTGAATTTTTCCTGGTTTAAAGATTTTTTTCATGCTTCTCTATAAATATAGCTAAAAAGTAACTGTCCTTTTGTTCCACAAGAGCTCAGGCAGTTAACGGAGATTGACTATGAATCTGAAACCCAATTTTAGGAGAAAGATTTGATTGCCTCCATTTAGAAGGTCGGGCTGACATGATCATATGGGACAAACAGTGCTGTAGGGGGTCTTACACTTGTGTGTGGTGAGTGAGTTCCCAGAAAAGGGGCTCATGTATCTACACAGGGAACATCAGGACACATAAGACTGAAGACTATTAATATTATGGGTAACATTTCTAGTTTTTATTAAATTTCTTGCTTGCAGGCTGATTCTTTTGTACCTTGACTAAGTCTTATGCTCATTTCCATATGCTTGGATATATGAAAATAAATCCAGTTTGGCAAGGAAGTTAAATTTCTGCTGGAGTAAGAGGTAGTTGGAAGTCTGACTTTTATACTGGGATTTTTATTGCCTGCTTAAGAAATAAATTGTATTTCCTCCAAAGCTCTGAAATAACAGCTCAATAAATAACTACTTATGTTGCAGTTCAAGCATTTTAATTAAGCATCTTTAACTTCCACTACTGTAATATTCAAGTAATGTATGATGCAGCAAGCCTGTTTGGTTGCAAAATTGGAAGCTTTCCAGTAATTTAAGCAACATTTCAAATGAATTTAATTTTAACTCAGACTCTAGGTAACTAAAAATTATTTTTACTAATATCTAAAAATAATCACAGATTTGTTATACTTTTAATCTTTGGTTTCTTTATTGTTAATAAACATGGTTATTTACAAGTGTAGGTTTTTATTTATTATTTCCTTATAACTAATTTTGGTGAATTCTAAATTCCGTGCAGTTAGATGCGGTCTCCGATCACAAAGATTTCAGGATATAATCCAGAAGTTGACAAATGTTTTCATTTAAGGGCCAGAGTGTAAATATTTTGGGTGTAATGGACCACAAATAATCACATAATCTTTTCCTTCTCCTCTTCCCCATTTTCTTTCTCTTCTTCCTCCTTCTTTTGCTCCTTGTCCTCTTCTTCCTTCTTTGTGACCTATTCTTAGCTCATGGGGCATATAAAAACAGGCTGCAGGCTGAGTTTGGCCCATGAGCTATAGCTTTCTGACCCATGATTATAATTCAGAAAGGAACTAGAAAGTGATTGAATTTTTTTCTCTTCAAAGTGTTGTGAATTATCAGTCATCCTTTTGTGATCAAATTATATGATCAGATTGTGGTGAAGAAAGAGGGTGAAACATGCAGAGCAACGGAAGGGAGAACAAATTGATAAATGACTTCAGAATTAATAATAGAGAGGATAATGGGGTACCTGGGTGGCTCAGTCATTGGGCATCTGCTGTCAGCTCAGGTCATGGTCCCAGGGTCCTGGGATCGAGCCCCGCATCAGGCTCCCTGCTCAGCGGGAAGCCTGCTTCTCCCTCTCCCACTCCCCCGTTTGTGTTCCCTCTCTCACTGTGTCTCTCTCTGTCAAATAAATACATAAAATCTTTAAAAAAAATAATAGAGAGGATATTTATAAGCATCTATGTCATGCCAGATACCAAATAAGTATATGTTTTTCACTTAATCTTCCAAACCACACTGGTAGGCTTTATAATATCCACTTTATAGATAAGAAAACAGATGTGAAAAGGTAACATTACTAAGTACCTTAAGCTGTTTGTCAAGATTCAGTCTCAAGTTTGTGTGGCACATAAAACCCATCTTCTTTGTGATATGCCATATTATGATCTTTCATAGAATAGAGTGAGGAATACTACACACATCACCACAGTTCGTAAACATTTAAAAAGCTGCATTCTAAAAGCATCTTATAGCAGGGCCTGGGTGGCACAGTCCATTAAATGTCCAACTTGGTTTTGGTTCAGGTCATGATCTCAGGGTCATGAGATTGAACCCAGCATTGGGCTTCTCGCTCAATGTGGAGTCTGCTTAAGACTTTCCCTCTCCCTCTGCCCCTGCCCCTTGCACCTCACACATACGCTCTCTCTCTCTTTCAAATAAATAAATAAATCTTTAAAAAAATAAAAGCATCTTATAAAATTTCTAAGGTGTTAAAAGAATTTTACAGGTACTTATTACAGTCAATAAGTGCAAATAAATTAAAACTCTTAGAAATAACATTATGTTTAATGGTAACATATTGTCCTTTTACAATATGCATAGTTTGAAAGTTCCAAAGTTCTAGTCCTAATAAATTGAAATAATGCATTGCCTAAAATGTTCATACATATGTTCCCCTCCTCCGTATCAGTACACTTATAATCACAATGTATTCATGAAATATGCAAGATAAATGTGGAACTATCGTTCGACTCTATTTTCTGAGGCACTGCAACATGAAGGAGCTGAAATGAACTTGCTTAGTTGGTGGTGGAGCTAAGACTGCCATTAGAATTATATACATACCCTTAAGCTAATGGATATTTTACTAGATTGCCTCTTGTGTGTTACTTTATGTTTTAGGGAGAGCATTTTCCTTATTTCTAATGGATATACAGCTGGACCTACTTTTCTCAAATTAGCTTATCATCAAGGCTATTATTCCATAAAAGTGAATCAGATGTTACTTAAATCTAGCTTGATTACAGATACTCCCTACAGTTTTATTCAATTGCTTAACTCTAAACATTATGCCATCAAACCATTTAATTTGACCATCTCCAAAAGTTTTATTTAAATTGTTTAATATTATGGGAATTAAGTAACTCATTACCCAAACCATAAAAGGGAGGTCATAACACAATAATAATGTTAACATCTGACTATTATTTTTCCTAAGTCTCCAACATAGTAATACAATACTGTATCAACTCTTAACATAGCTTTGTTAACATAGTAGCTACCAGATTATATTTGGACTTTATAGATGAAGAACTCATAGTGGTATATTGATCTGCATTAAGCATAAAAATAACTCAAAATGTTTCATGGCTTAATGGTCTTTCGCAGAACAAGAATGTCTTGGTCTGTTTGGGCTGCTATATCAATACTATAAACTGGATGGCTGAAACAACAAACGTGTGTCTCACAGTTCTGGAGGCTGGTAAATCTGAGATCAAGGCATTGAGAGATTTCTGGTAAGAGCCTGCTTCCTGGTTTATAGACAACCATTTTTCTGCTGTGTCCTTATATGGCAAAAGGAGCAAGGGAGCTCTCTAGGGTCTCTGTTATAAAGGCACTAATCCAATTCATGAGGGTGGAGTCTAATTACCTTTTGAAGGCCCTACCTCCTAATACTATCACATTGGGGATTAGGGTTTGTTTTTTTAGACATAATGCTATTGCATACTTGGTAGACTACAGGATAATGTAAACATAACTTTTATATACATTGGGAAACCAAAAAATTCATTTGATTTGCTTTATTATGATATTTGTTTTATTGTAGTGGTCTGGAACTGAACCTGTAATATCTCTGAGTTATGCCTATATATATTTTGTTTACTTTTACTTTGTGTCTGTGCAAAATTCATCTTAGGAATCTTATAAAAAAAATAGGCATGCTTTGGTGGCACAGTTGGTTAAGCATCTGATTCTTGGTTTTGGCTCAGGTCATGATCTCAGGGTCATGAGATTGAGCCCTGCATTGGGCTCTGTGCTCAGCACAGGGTTGTTTGGGTTTCACTCTCCTTCTCCCTCTCCCTCTCTCCCTCCCCATTCTACTCTCTCTCTCTCAAATAAATAAATAAATCTTTTTTTTTAAAAAAAACAATATGATAAGGTCAAAACAAGTTACCAAAGACAAAGGAATGGAGATATAAATAAGGAAGGAAGAAGTCTGTACAGAGTTTCTATGAGTCAGGAATTCATGAACATCTTAGCTAGCTCGAAGTCTCTAATAATGTTGCAGTCAGAATATCAGCTAGGGCTGTAGTCCTCTGAAGACATAAAGAGGCTGAAAAATCTGCTTTCAAGGTAACCCACTCAAATGGCTAGAAAATTGCTACTGGTTGTTGGTGGGAGGCCTCAGTGTCTCCCCATATGAACCTCTTCAAAGTCTGGGTTAGTGTCCTTATTACAACATGGTGGTTAGCTTTCCCACTCGTGAGTGATTTTAAGACCACAAGACAAAATCAACAATGCCTTATATGACCCAGCCTCGAAAGCCACATAATGATGCTTCTGTTATATTCTGTTTGTTACAAGTGAGTCAATAGGACTAACCCATATTTAAAAGAAGGAAAATTAAGCTACAGCTTTTGATGGGATAGGGATCAAAGAATTTTCAAATATATTTTAAAATCATCATATTGTTTTTTGAAGATTTTAAATATTTCTTACAATTTAAAAAAATCCATGAGCTCAGATTAAGAAGAAATTAAATTAAAAAAATAAAATTATCCCTGAAGTGAAGATCATGTGACTAATAACAAAAGATAATAGAAACTATTGAAAACACAGTAAGAGTGGGAGAAGCAGGCATAATGAATTGCAAATGAACAGGTAATTAAAAAGGATTTGTGGTAAATTGAAGAATGGCCCCAAAGGTACACAGATCCTAATCCCTGGAACCTGTGAATGTTATATATATGGCAATGGTGACTCTGTAGATGTGACTAAGTATCTGAAGATGGAGAGATGGTCCTGGTAGTCCCTAAATGTAATCACAGTTGTCCTTATGGGAAGAAGGCAGAGAGAGATTTGACTATGGTGACAGAAAAGGAGAAGGTGATGTAATGACAAAGCAGAGAAGGATTTAAAGATGTTATGTTGCTGACTTTGAAGATGGAAGAAGGGGCCATAGTCCAAGGGATGCAAGGAATGTAGGTCTAGAAGCTGGAAAAGGCAGGAAAACAGATTGTCCTCTAGAGCTTCCAGAGGGAGCACAGCACCATCCACACCTTGGTTTTGGCTCAGTGAAACCCACTTTACACTTCTGACCTCTAGAACTATAAGCAAATAAGTGTTTATTGTGCTAAGCCATTAAGTCTGTGGTAATTTATTACAGTAGCTATAAGAAAATAACAAAGGATTGGAGAGAAGTTTGTATGGAAGAGAGACAAAAGGAGAATTCTAAGTACCCATAATTGTTTTGAGTGAAGAATAGAACCAAAAAGATGGAAAATATAGCTCAAGAAATGTTTTTAGAACTAAAATATTTGAAAAAAAACTAAAATATTTGAATCAAAAATTAAAAAATAATATATCCTAAAAAAATTGTCACAGAAAAATCCATGTCAGGATTTTAGTCACTCTGACAATCTCTACATTTTAATTGGCATGTGTAGATTCTTTATATTTAATGTAATTTTCAGTATATTTGGATTTAAGTCTATTATCAGCTATTTATTTCCAATAAATAAATTTGTGGCATCTATGTTCTTTTTCCTAAATTTCAGCTTTTATTTAGATTGTGTGTTTTAATATTCTATTTTATCTCTATTAATGCCTAATTGACTATACTTTTTGTAGCAGCTCTAGAGTTTAAAATATTTAAAATATATTTAATTTATCATAGCTCACCTTCAAGTAATATTAGACCACTGTATAAATAGTGTAAAAACCTTACAATAATATACTTTAATTCCCCCTCCTTTGTGCTATTTTTGTCATATATTTTACTATTGGTCATAATCCCCACAATATGTTGCTATTATTTTGCTTGTATTATTCAATTATCTTACAATTTTTTTAATGAAGAAAAAAAGTCTTTTATATTTTGTCTGCCATTTACTGTATGCCAACAATAAAGATAAAATATTTTGTGCATACAGGCAAAGAGATTAAGTTATCCAAGGACAAAATATCAAGCTGGCCACAGACTTCCTAGTAACATATGTAATATTGGAAGATTGTGATCTTAGACTTATACATCAGTCTAAATATTATTTAAATATAAATGGAACAAATATTTTTGAATTTACATAACTGAGAATCTATAAAAATTATCAGTCACATTAAAAAAATAAAAGGCCAGAAAAAGTTCTTTAAATGGAAAATTGGATATTTGATATTAGAGATAAAATGGATGAGTAAAATAGCTTAGGGGGCTGAAGGATCTGAAGAAATTAAAGACAGTAAAACAAAAAGTGAGTAGGTAATAGGAAATAGTGAAGAGAAACTAAGATATGTTGAAAAATGTGAAGGTCTAACTATATCTAATCAGAGTTCTAATTTTTCAAAACAAAGGAAAAATCTTTAAATAAAGCAGCCAGAAAGAAAAACAATGATTATTTACAAAGAAATTATAACTGGTCTGACAAGTGACTTCTCGATTGCAGTAAGGGAAGCCATAAGGCAGTGGAATAAAATCTTCAAAGATTGGAGAGAAAATAATTGGCATTATGGAATTGTAAGGTATATAAAAAGAGAAAATTTACTATTAATCCCTAAATAAAGATCCTTTAAAAGATATGTGTTATATGGTATTTGTCTTTCTCCAACTGACTTATTTTGCTTAGCATAATATTCTCTAGCTCCATCCATGTCATTGCAAACAGCAAGATTTTGTTCCTTTTTATGGCTGAGTAATATTCCATTGTGTATATATACCACATCTTCTTTGTTGGTGGATGCTTGGGCTGTTTCCATAATTTAGCTATTGTAGGTAATACTGCTATGAACATTGGGGTGCATGTGTCTCTTCGAATTAGTATTTTTGTATTCTTTGGGCAAATATCTAGTGGTGCAATTGCTATATCAGAGGATAGTTCTATTTTTAACTTTTTTTAAAAAAAGATTTTATTTATTTATTTGGCAGAGATAACATTGGATACTAACCAAAACAGACTCTTAACTATAGAGAATTGTTGGTTACCAGAAGAGAGGTGGGAGGGAAATGGGTAAAATAGGCGATGGGGATTAAGGAGTGCACTTGTGATGAGCACTGGTGTTGTATGGAAGTGTTGAATCACTATATTGTACACCTGAAACAAATAGAACACTTTATGTTAACTAACTGGCATTTAAGTAAAAACTTAAAAAAGAAAAAAGAAAAAGAAAAATAGCTTCTGTTATAAAAAAGAAATACAAAAGTTTGAATGTGAAAAAAAAATTAAAAATAAAATATATGTTTCAGTCATAAGAAAAATAATGATAGAAGGTCTGAAATGAGAGAAGAAAATGGTAAACATGTGAGTAAATATATGAATGTCCAAACTGTGAGTTATAAAGAGATGAAACTACTAGAAATTAAAAAAAAAAAACCCTAAATTTCTGGATAATAGAAATCAAAAGATAGTGATTTTAGTTAAAGTATTTTAATCTTATATGCTTTTCCCTTAAATCCTAGTTTTGATGTTAAAATTTCTAAAGTTATCATTAAAATAAAGTAGAGAATGGGTGCCTGGGTGGCTCAGTCGGTTGGGTGTCTGCCTTCGGCTCAGGTCGTGACCCCAGGGTTCTGGGATCGAGTCCCACATCGGGCTCCCTGCTTGGCGGGGAGTCTGCTTCTCCCTCTCTCTTTCTCCCTCTCCCTGCTGCTCCCCCTGCTTGTGTGTGCTCTCTCTCTCTGAGAGATAGCAAATAAATAAATAAATAAAATCTTTAAAATAAAGTGGAGTGATTAAATTAACTTTAAAACTAGTGCAAGGAAAGAGTGGAATGAATAAAAGAAATAAAAATTACAGAAATTAAATACATTCAAAAGAATGTAGGAAAGAAGAAAAAATAAAATCATAGAAAAAGTAAAAAAAAAAAAGATAAAACAGTAAGTGTAAATGGACTCAATTTTCCAGGTAAATATAAAAAATTTCAAATTAGAGTTAAAAAATATTAGAAAAATTTATAGTAGGCAAATGTAACTAAAAGAAAGCTAGTTTAACTCTTTTAATATAATGGATATATTAAGCAATCAGAATTTATGGAGTATAATCAGGAAACCAACTTTACTTTTGTTACCCACTATTTTTTTATACCTGCTCAGGGGTTTAAAGGGGTTACTGCTTTCCATGCTACTCAGTGACAATTCTAGAACCCATGATTTCTTTGTTGACTCTTAGAAAATAATTCCAAGATTACATTATTACAGATTTCTCTCCAAACATTATTGAACACTTCCATATTCATTGGAAGATTTAGCTGTAATTGGACAGTCTTTGGGAAAGGAGCTATGTTGGAGTTGGAGAAGTAGTAAAGGGTATATCCAAATTTTTATTTGACTGATTTAATCATAAATTTGTGTTTAAGCCCAACTGATATTCAGACCAGAATGTGTCTCTTGTGGAGTCCTCTCATGGCTTTTCTGGAAACTTTTGCCCATCAAACTACAAATTTCTTAGTGGGCAATGCCTCTTCTTCAGATGATGCTCTTTTATCATGTGTCCCTGGCGATACTCTTCTCACTGTCTTTTTGTTTTGATCATCTTATCCTAGCAATAAGCTGTCTTAACTAGTGACCTTTAAAAACGATCGCATACTGACCTTCCAACCATAAATTTCATATCTCACCCTTGGGATTCAAGTACCTTTGTAAATGACAAGTTATTAAAGCTGCAGATATTTTTAACTTTATCAGACATGAAGTTCTCAAGCAGTTCCAAAACAGTAGGATAGTGACAGATGCCAGCTTGTCTTCCATAGTTTTGGCTGGTAGGGAGACAATGATCCCAAATGGATTTAGAGTTTATTATTTACAGCATAGCAGGCAGCATGAGCTCCATGTTCACATTAGTTTCCCTTTTCCTCCAAGTTTTCAAGAAGTGATCTGGAAGTGGATCCAGGTGGATTCTGTGCCCAGCTGAGGAGGACTGATCTTATAAAAGGCTGCTGACAAATCTACCCATCTTTCCCTCTGAAGAGAGACCTAATCTTTATTATGATGTTTTCAGGAGAAAAGATGTCTCTATCTTTATTATACATAAATGTAAATAAATTTTCTCCAGAGTCTCTGTTTCTGTCCTGCCAGGGCCACCTGAAAAACATTCTTGAAAAAATAGTCATGGAGCAAATGGGCTGTTAATGCCTAGACATGTGTAAATATGAAAGATACATGGAGAATTGTTTCTAACATTTTTTTTCTGTCTGTGGTGATAGTGGAAGGTCAACTCCTAGCATTACAATGAATAACTTCATTCTTATTAAATCCTATCTATCACTTATGCTATGTTTTGATCCTCTGTGTGAGCAAATGGTTTTTAAAATGTGAAACCAGTTCTCAGATACATCATTTGAAAATCTAGTCTTGCTGTGCCCTTTACTTTGGAATTTCCTATCTGTTGCATGTTGATGCCACACCAAAAAGCTTTCATCTAAGCTGCTTGCTACTTAAAATATCAGACAAGATAGAATTTAAGACAAAGCATTACTAGGGAAAAATAGTATATCTTGATAAAAACTTCTCTTCACTATGAAAACTTAAAATTCAAAAATTGCATGCACCTAATATCTAGTTATAAATATATATGAAAAAGTTGGCACATCTACAAGAGAACTGACAAATATACCATCCTGTTGGGAAATATTAAACTTTCCAACACATTTTGTGAGGCTAGTAGGGCCTTGATACCAAAAACCAATGAGAAAAAAGAAGAAACTATAAATGTATTTCACACAAAAACACCCAAAAACAATTAAGTAAATATTAGGGAATAGAATTCATCAGAAGCTAATGGATCATTATGAAATTGGAATTATAAGAATACAACATTAGAATTAGAATTAGAAAATCAATGTCTCTTACTCTAAAGGACAAGCATGATATAATCATCTCAAGAAATAAAATATAATTGAAAAAGCATAACACTGATTCAATATTTTTGTAAAACCTCTTAGAAAGCAAATTATGGAAGAGAACTTCCTTAGCTTGCTAGAGCTATCCACAAAAATTCATACCAAACATCACTCCCAAGAGAATTTCTTTAAAAATTATAAACAAGACTTGTATGCTTGATACCACTACTTTAATTCAACATTTTCCAGTTATCAGCTTTTTCAATAAGTTAATTAAAAGAATAACATTTGGAATACATAGAAAAAAAAACCTAAATGATTATTTTCAGCCAATATAATTGTCTACTTGAAGAATCAAAAGGATTTTAGAGAGAAATTATTAAAATTAATGAGAGTTTTGCAAGGCTGCAATATATAATATTGATATTTAAGTCAATTTTATTTTTCTATCCCATCACAACTAATTGGAAAATGTAATTTAAGAAGATACTTGCAATAGTTACACAGTGTCTTTTGAGTATAACAAATATTTAAGATTGCTGTGGAGACAAACAGAACCCCTTATTGAAAGACATTATTAAATAAGACCTAAATATATAAAATCATACATCATAGTCATGGGTTGAGGACTCAATATTGTAAAGAAAGTTTATTATGATGTTCCAAAATGACAAGTTAGTTAATTGACCTAATTAGGAAAGCTAACTATGTAGCCTGGGTGTCTTATGTCCTACAAGATGAAACCTCTACATGTCTCTGGTAATTATAATAAAATACAAATAGTAAATTCAGGTATTAAAACATACCAAATATATTTTGTGTTGGTATATCATAATAAAAGATCTGTGAGTTAGGAACTATCAGCTATGCAAAACCAAAAGAACACATTATTTTGGGGAAGATACCAAGTCTCAGAAATTAAAATAAATGACAGAAATTTTAAAAATTCATGTTGTATCAAGTAAATCTTCACATTAGTAATGGCTTTAATCTATTAACCTGTGGCTTTTTGAATCACTTATACATCAGCCACCAGGTTTTATCTTTTTTTTTTTTTAAAGATTTTATTTATTTATTTGAGAGAGAGAGTGAGAGAGAGCATGAGAGGGGAGAGGGTCAGAGGGAGAAGCAGACTCCCCACTGAGTGGGGAGCCCGATGTGGGACTCGATCCTGGGACTCCAGGATCACGACCTGAGCCGAAGGCAGTCGCTTAACCAACTGAGCCACCCAGGCGCCCAGCCACCAGGTTTTATTAGTTCCCCACCAGATTCTGCAACCTGGATTCCTATGAGGGAATGAAAATTACTCAGAAATCCTAGGCAACTATCAACATAAATAAAGCAATAATTTTGGGAGGTACGAGAATAATAAAAAATAATTTTTATCTATGTTGTTGATAATTTAGATCAAGTTAGGCATACTATGTAAAGCTGAGTTTATAATCTTTGAATCTGTGCAGGTTTGTCTGTTGTTTAAATGAAACTATTTGGAGATTCAGCCATAATAATAACAGTTTAAATTTTTAAAAGGAATTTATTGAGTAAAATATGTAGTTACTGTTTAAATTCTTGAGACAAATTGTTTTTCAGAATTTGTTTAATGGCGATATAACACCAACACATCAAACATTAAGCAAAGTACAAATAACAACAAATACGTCTCTTTATGTGCATGATTAGTTCTCACAACTAAAACGCTGACTGGTACTATAGTTATACAGAGGTGCACTGCTAGATCCCCTCTGCTGGCCCAAGACTCTCCTTTGCCCATCTGTTTTGAGTGTTGTCTAATGATGGTTCACAGCTAGTCAGTCCCTCTAGGAATTACCTCTTGCTGAAGGGAGTTGTCTTGTCCAAGGTTATGCCCCTCCCTGGAGACAGCCTCCATCCAGTGGTTGATGTGGGGACATAAAGTCAAAGATCTCAATGTGAGACAGCACTGAAGGGCCATCATGGCTCCAGAGCTCCTGTACGACGTGCTGAGGCCTTCGTTGAATAGCATCACCCTGTGTTATTCCAGAGCAGACACTCCCCAGTTGATCTTCTGTATGCAAATCTCTGTTCAAAATCTATTTCCTAGTGAACACTACCTAAGGTAGGGCTAAATTCTTTTTTATTTCCATAAACAAACATTTACTGAATTGACAACTATATGACAATTGTTGAGTTATTGGGGTAGGCATTGAAGATACAAAGACATATTTCCTGATCTAAGTTTTAATTTATATAGGTAGGCAGGGCATCTACATAAAACACTACTAAAACTAAAACTACTAAACACTATTACACACACACACAAACACACACACACACACACACACACACACACACAGGATGAGCCAAATGTGTGAAGAAGAGAGTATTTATTATAGGAAGTCAGGGAAAGGAGAGATCTGTCTTCTTGAGCTGTGAAAGACAAGCAGGATTGAAATAAAAGGAGATAGTAGTATGCCTGGTATGGTGCAAGGCAGTTTGTTCATAATATGTATCAGGTGGCACCGTGATTTATATAATTCGCATGACTTTTTTCAACTAGAGTGTTAGTTCCGCAATGATGGGTCCATATTGTCTTCATCTTTGAATCCACAGAAAGTTGAATGTTTATTAATTCAGTAAGTATGTAGCACTAAGCTGTCAGGTAGTGTGCCAGGTACTGGACATTAGAGTATAAATGAAGTATTTTCCCTGCCTTCAAGGAGCCTACAGTCCAGAGAGGAAGATCATTAATAGACACTTAAATAGACGATTTAAATACATTGTGACAGATAACTTATTTAATGTCAAGTGCCATTTATGTGCCAGGCGCAGTGCTGTCTATGATGAAATAATCAACAAAGTGCTATGGGAGCACACAGCAGGGACCCTCAGCCTATGTGGAGAACATGTTTAAGGAAGGCTTTCCAGAGAAGGTGATGTTCAAGTGTGACTTTAGGTGAGGGGACTCTTTCTTTGGGGTCAGTTCTCTGAGAAGGACTTAGCTCAGAGCTGTCAGCTGCTTTGCTTCTAGCAGCAGGTGGATTGAATGTCTCCATTCTGCAAGTGATTTGGACTGCACACAGCAGTATTCACCTTGGTGATTTGGGTAGAGTGGAGGCTCTCAAGCTTGAGGGTACATTGGAATCGCCTGGAGGGCTTTTTAAAACATAGATTGGTGGCCCTATCCCCAGGTTTTCTGATTTAGTAGATCAGGAGAGGGGTCCAAAATTTGCATATCTAACAAGTTCCAGGTGATGCTGCTCCTGCTGGCTTAGAATCTACACGTTAAGAGTCACTGATGTAGAGAAAGCTGTATTTGAATTGCCACCTCAGGGCATTCATTCATATAGGTCAAGTTTTGGTAATATTTATGGAATAAATATCACCAAGTTCAGGAATCCTACTTACAACTGGGGAGAAAAAACATGATTATAGTACAATGTGATAAGTGCTGTAAGAAGTTAGTGCAAAAGTATTAGCAGATTTGGAGAAGAAAATAGCTAATTTTTCCTTAGTGCATTATGAGAATCTTGACAAAGTAAGTGACAAGTGAGCTGAAATCACCTTTGGACTGAGTGAACTAATTGTGAGTAAGTTATTTATTATCTTTGCATTTTAGTTTCCCTATGAGTAAAATGGGGATATTAATAATGATATCGGAGGTGTGCCTGGGTGGCTCAGGTGGTTAAGCATCTGCCTTTGGCTCAGGTCATGATCTCAGGGTCCTGGGATTGAGCCCCACATTGGGCTCCCTGCTCAGTGGGAAGTCGGCTTCTCCCTCTCTTTCTGCCCCTCCCCCTGCTTATGTTCTCCCTCTTTCTCTCTCAAATAAATAAATAAAATCTTAAAAATATAATGATATCAGAGGGTGGTAGTTAGGATTAATTAAGGTAAGACATGTGAAATTACCTTATAATTTAAAGTAATACTCTTTTTAAAATTTAAATTCAAGTTAACATACAGTGTCGTATTGGTTTTAGGAGCAGAATTTACTGATTCATCACATGTAACACCGAGTGCTCATCCCATTGAGTGCCCTCCTTAATACCCATCACCCATTTAGCCCATCCCCCATCCCACTCCTTCCATCAACCCTTACTTTGTTCTTTATAGTTAAGAGTCTCTTATGGTTTGCTTCACTCTCTTTTTTCCTGCCTTCCCCTATGTTCACCTGTTTTGTTTCTTAAATTCCACATGTGAGTGAAATCATATGGTATTTTTCTTTCTCTCACTTATTTTGCTTGTAATATGTTCTAGCCTCATCCACGTCATGGTAAATGGCAAGATTTCATTCTTTTCGATGGCTGAGTAATACTTCATTCTATATGTTCTGTATCCTGTACCGCATCTTCTTTATCCATTCATCAGTCAATGGACATCTGGGCTCTTTCCATAGTTTGGCTATTGTGGACATTGCTGCTATAAACATTGGGGTGCATGTGCCCCTTCAAATCAGCATTTTTGTATCCTTTGGATAAATACCTAGTAACACAATTGTTGGGTTATAGGGTAGGTCTATTTTTAACTTTTTGAGGGACCTCCATACTGTTTTCCAGAGTGGCTGCACCAGTTTGCACTCCCACCAACAGTGCAAAAGGGTTTCCCTTTCTCAGCATCCTCGCCAACATCTGTTGTTTCCTGAGTTGTTAATTTTAGCCATTCTGACAGATGTGAGGTGGTATCTCATTGTGGTTTTGATTCGAAAAAAAAATAATATTCAAAATTCCAGCTTTTGTTTTTTGCTAGATTATCTTTCTAGAATTCTTTGTTGGCTTGCTTGCTTAAGTATCTATGACTTCATTGTTGTAGTAAAATAAGTGATACTTTCCTCAGCTTTCAGATTTTTTCTCTTGTTTTACTGGTAATGCACAAGGAAACAGGATGGAAGTACTACTAACAGTTAAATGAGAAGAATTACAGTTTTCCTTTGTTATATAAATTTTGCCTTTATTACAAGAACTGGGAAAGTTGCAAATTATTTATTGAGACAGGAATATTATCTAAATGATACAAGAATGGATGTACATTTGATTAGAACTTCTCTTTGTGGATTTAAATTTCACCTGTGGAATTTTTTTGTTTTTTAAAAAAATAAATTTAATCTCTTTTGCCACATGATGGTAGTATTGCTTCTCTTGTTAAGCCACAAAAATAGATTTCAGATGCCAGTTAAAATCAGAAAAAAATTATATTTCTCCAAGGAGACCTAACAATAAAACATTAGTTTCATAAAGAAAAAAGACTCCTACACATTTATGTTATTTTTAAAGAGCAGGAAACATCAATGCCAGTGTTTCCTGAGGAGAATTGCCATTTCTTCTTTAGGAACAGATCTTTGCATGTCAGGAACATCATTTCTCTTCTTACCAGAATTTTGTTTTAGTCATTGTCTTTCAAATTACTGCCCCTTTTAATTGGGTTGACCAATATAATTTATTACCTTATAAGTGGATGTAAATGTTTATTTTGAAGAAGAGAAATTTTAAATGACATATTGATTGTATTTTACATAAACTTTTATGTCAGATTTAGAATTAGAAGCCAACTTGGAAGTTGTCTAGCGTGACCCTCTTTGCATGCAATAATTTCTTCTGCATCATCCAGAACAGATGGCCGTGCAATTTATCAACTACCTCTAAAGATGCCCTTCAAGGCAGCCTGTATTCTTTGTAGGACCCCTAGTAAAGGAACTTGCTTGCTGTTGTGCTCAACATAATGTGTTACTTGGAAGCTGTGAAGCTTCTGTTTGCTTGAATTCAAAACCATTTCCTTTGTCTGGAGGCAACCATCTTGTTGGGAGAATGAGTCATAGGATAAAATTATGAAATGCAGTTTGCTGCATACTGTAGTCAGTCACAATCTGTCCCACAGATCAAAAAATATTGAAGAAATATAACAAGCTACATTTCAAAGTCTGAGAGATCTGGGTTTAACATGTCAGAAATTTATTTTCTTCCTGACCATCATGGATTTACTGAAGTATTGAGACAATTAGGATTTTGGGTTGTCCTTTCCCCAGAAGCACAGTTTCCATTAACATTAAACTTTCCAATAAGCAGGTGTGGTGGAGGAAATTAAATCTTTGTCACCTTGTCAAATGGGGAGGGTGGTATGTTGAGAAGGCACACATGTCTCAGTAGGGCTTTGGCTGTTTTCTCAGAGGACATGTTTCCTATCACCCAGTTATCCAGTGACTGTAACCTGTTGAAGGTAAGATGGTAAGAGAGAGGTTTGTGCAAAGATTTCGACTGAACTTCCAGGAGTCTGAATGGCAGTGGAGTCACCGTGGGTCCAGAATGCATTCCTCAGCTTTGTGGATTTAGAAATGTCCTCTTATTGGTTCAGCAAGGGGCTGATTATGCTCTGGGGGAACCCACCACACTAACTGATCTCAGAAGAGAATGTGATATAAACCTGAATGCTTCTTTATTACATTTCCCATGAGACATTCACCTGGAAGATCATTTATAGTGGTCATTGCCCATGCCATACTATTTTAGTGGGTATTATAATATCAGCTCCCTGAGGGGCACTATGCCAAGGTATAGAGATGAATTAGACCTTATGGGATATGCTACTTCTGCAGATGGCTAATTACTTTCATTTTGTATTCATTTTGTTGGTTATAATTTCAGAGGGTGATATTTCTGACTTGACCTCCTGAAGCTACTTATGCATGACAACTGCATAGATTGTTATTGTAAATTTGGTGATGTCTAAATCTAGAAATTAACTAGGAATTATATATTTTTCAAGTGCATGCCATGTGTAGTAATTTTCTGTTATTACACAGCATTTTGACCAGAAAGGTAAGGAAAAAAAAATACTTGAATTTCCTCATATATGATTAGACATGGCAGATACTAATTAAAATATAAAGAGTGAAAAAAATGGAGTAGTAATGTGAGAACACAGAGTTAGATAACAATTTAGTCTTCAAGAGGAAGGTCAAATAAAGATTCAGATAATGTCCATCTTCTTTAAGATATCAATGTTGATTTTTCTTTTTACTTGGTGAAGGGCATCTACTATTATATATATTTGTTAACTCAAAAAAATTACTTA